>NW_027555847.1:429477845-429902845 GCF_003287225.1 Phascolarctos cinereus | reverse complement strand
GTTCTTGACACCTATTATCATATTATATCTCTTGATCTGCCAATAGGCACAGCATATCAACTATAATAAGAGAAGCTATATTCAAACCCAATTCTGGCATATTTGTGAACTTAAGAAAGTCACTTTACATCCATGGGCCTTAATTTTCTCAATTGTAAATTGATGGGATTGACTAGGTGGATTCTAATGACTCTTCAGATTTTGTCTCTATGATCCTATGGTCACTATGGCTTCAAGTTGCTAATCCATCAACTTCTGGAAGACAAGTCCTATGAACACCTTGGAAATACAGGCTGACAGTCCTACAATTTTATGTTAACATAGCATAAGGATAATGTCCATGATGACTTTATTGATTTGCCCAAACGTATCTCCTGTTAATCTTGCTTGTAGTTGTTTATCTCTTTCTCCTCCATTAGACTGTGAGCTTCATAAGATCAAGCACTATTTGTTTTTGTATTTTTATAACTTCAGTGCCTAACATAATCCCTGCCACTTAGGAGGTGTTTAATAAATGTTTGTTGACTGAATGACTGATGGATGCAAATTGGAGGTTCTAATTTCTGGTTTTTTTCACAGTAGGGGTGTCAAATTGTTATGATCTACTCCAACTCTCTCATAGCCATTACTGGCCAATGTGTGAGTTGTGAAAATTTATAATGCAATCCAAGGCAGTATTATGTAGGTAAAAACACTTCAATATTTATATAAACAGATCTGGGTTTGAGTCTTCGTTCTGTCTCTGATTAACTATCACCATGGGGAAATATCTTACCTGCATTAAACCTTAATTTATTATCCATTAAACATTATGCTGATATTATTTGCTTTACCTGCTTCCAGGATTTTGTGAGGTCAAAACAGGACTAGAACAATGATTTCGTTACAATGGGAGCTCCTATTTGAAAAAAAAATTCTTCTTTCAATGAAGGTCAACATCTTAGAGAGTTTACTGTATCACTAAGAGGTCAAGTCGTTTGCCTGGAGACACACAACCAGCATATATCAGATGGAGTGCTGGAACTAAGCTTCTTCCTGGCTTCAAGGACAGCTCCCTATTCACTATGATATATAATCTGGTTGTACTCCATTGATCACTAGGGTTGATTTGACTGAAGTAGATAGTCAGAAAGTGTCTCCTTCCTTCCTCAGTGCTCCAGGCATGTTTCCCAAAGTCACACATTTGGTCAAAGATGATAGCTTTTCCTGAAAAATATTTACAAATATCTGTGCTTTTTTTTTTTTTAACAGAATAAGATCCCAAGTCCTGTTTGTGAGGATAACACTATGTAAACTTCCAAGCACTATATTCATGTGAGTTATTATATTCAGATACCGTGGAGCTAGCTGGTCTGAATGAGGAATGAACTGGTTGTCTTTGTGTCATTAATACTGTATTTTGATCATGTAAGATAAAGTAGCTACAGGAACATTGCAACTGTCCTATCATATTTGGGGGACATGATGAATAATGATGATAGTGATGATGATGATGATAATAATAATAATAATAATAATAATAATAATAACAGCTACCAATTATATACTACCTGCTGTGTTCTAGGAACTATGCCAAATGATTTTCAAATATTATTTCAATTGATCCTTACAAAAACCTTAGAAGGTAGATGTTATTATCCCCATTTTACATTTGGGGAAACTGAGGCATCCAGACATTAAGCAACCTGCTCAAGGTCACACATTTAGTAAGTATCTGTATAACAACAACAACAACAACAATAACAATTATAGATAGATAACATGTAGCTTGTCTTTACTATGAGCCAGACACTGTGCTAAGAACATTGCAAATAAATTCTTGAGACACAAGTCTTCCTGACCCTAGGCACAGCACTCTATCCGCTATGCCACCTAGCTGTTCCATCCATTACTTCACAGATAAAAAAGAAAAGCCTTGCCTCAAATTAACTCCATTTATTGTGGATTCTTGCAAACAAGCATTGCTGCCAGTTTTCTAATTGTGTTTGTGTGTTGGGATGCTACAATGGGTAGTATGGTGCAGGCCATTATTTTCATCAATTTGAGTAATTCCCAGCATGAAAACTCTCCACCAGTACAGTTCTAAAACATCTTTAATGTACTATTAAACAGTTGAACAAGGCTGTAGGTGGTGCAGTGGATAAAGTGTGGAACTTGGGGTTAGTAAGAGCTTAGTTCAAATCTGGCCACAGATACTGATGTTATGAGTTTAGTCAAATTATTTCTATTCTGCCTCAGTTTCTATGTCTGTAAAATGTGGATAATCATACACTGACATTCCAAACTTGTTCTGAAGATTAAATGTGATAATATTTGTAAAATGCTTAGCACAGTGCTTGAAACATGATAGGTATCATATAAATGTTACCTATTATTATTGTGGTTATTATTGTTATTATTACATTTTTTCCACAGTAGCACAGATAGTCTGTGTCCAAGGCAGAATTCAAACCCAAGTCTTCTTGTCACCAAAGAAAGCTCTCTATCCACTATATCATGCTGTATCTGATAATTATATTTCTGCCATTTTAATGTTGTCAAAATTGCCATGGTTTTTGTTATCACATAACAAAGGATGCATGCTTTAAGCTTCACTGGTGTGAAATATTTCCATGATTATTAATTTTTGGAGAAATTTTAAAAAATTGTTTTCCATATTCACATCTATGTGCTACTACTTTGTTGTTATTTACTAGATTAACAGGATTAAATAAGAAAAGTAACAGATGAAAGTTCACTTCACTTTGTTGCAAGGGTTGAATCCATCTTTGCTCCATTTAAGTTCACTGTAAATATTTAATTTTAGAATTCAACTTATCATTACATTAGACACTCTGAAAAATGAAATTTTTCAGTATATGAGGGAAGCACTCTGACTATACTTGGTACATATAATAAAACAAGATATCATTTCTAATGTTAGATAAGCCATGCTGTCACAAAAACAAAATAGAAGTGGAAATAATAACTTAGGATCCAAATGATAAAAGAACCTTTAAAATTATAAAAAAGAAGAAATAGTGACCATAGATAATCTTTTATTCAAATAAAAGCTTTATTATGTAAAACTTGAAACATTTACTCTAAATAAAGAGAAACCTTCCCATCACATGAGAAAATAAATCCCCTATACCTCTTCTTTTCTTCCCCAATGTATCACCTCCAGTTATTATTTCTCCTTTAGCGATCATTAAAATTTAACAAAAATCACCTCAAGGCCTTCTGTCTTTCTTTTTACGCCCTCTGTGACCCTTGATTATGTTGAACTCTTAGGAGATTATTTCATATCACACACATATACATACATTGGAATGCAAAAACTTCTTATTTCTTAAGTATTTTCCAGATTATTTACTTGTATTTAACTTTTTGTGTTTCTAGTTAGTCTTATACTTCAAAGTTCCAACTCAGGTCTTTTCAGTAAGGAGAGCTACTAGTATTGGTAGTAGTATAGTAGTAGTAGTAGTAGTAGTAGTAGTAGTAGTAGTAGTAGTAGTGGTAGTGGTGGTGGTGGTGGTGGTGCGACTACTACCACTACCACCACCACCACCACCACCACCACCACCAACACCACCACCACTACTATTGCTACTGCTACTACCACTACTACCACCACTACTACTATTCTACCTGCCTATTCCTTTTATATTATTGTGAAAAAAAAACTTGGAGGGAGTTGAACTATACTGCTTCCTCCTCCTTGTTATCTTGACTCAGTCTGTAATATTCAATTATGTGCTACTGTTTGAAATCAACATTTTAATACTGTGATAAACATACCTTCTTCTAAGTAAACACGTAATACCACACTCGCCGCCCTCCAATGCACTGGCACCACAGCAGTGCTCTCCTAAGATATGCTTTCCCCCCAACATTTAAGGAGATAAAAATATTTAAAGGGAGATAACCCTCCCTTTCTCCCTGGACAACTAACACCCTGAGCAGTTCCATTGTCTTTGGCTGCACCACCTCCACTGCTCCTCTTCAAAAAAAAAAAAAAGAAAGAAAGAAAGAAAGAAAGAAAGAGAAAGAAAGAAGGAAAGAAAGCAAGGAAGCAAGATAGGAAAGAAAGAAAACAGATTAAATTCTGTTGCTTTGCTCTCAGTTAAATAATTTTTATTCCAATTCTGATTCTTGTGGTTCAAGGGATTAAGTAAAACACCTCAAAATCATGATAATATTTCAAAGAGCTGCAAAGGAAAAATAAACAACTAGATGAGAATTAATGGTTGTCCCAAAAGTCTTAGTGTAGTTTTTAATCTATTAAGGCTTAGATATAATAAGAATTTTGGGATAGTCTATATAAACACAGACAAGCACAGAAATATTTATTTTTTGTATTGAAGTCTGAGAATAATTTTGCCTATATAGCTCTGCAAAACATTCTTTTAGAATTGTTTTTCAAGGGGCAGCTAGGTGGCACAGCAGATAGAGCACCGGCCCTGAAGTCAGGAGGACCTGGGTTCAAATCTGGCCTAAGACCAAACATTGGACACTAGCTGTGTGACCCGAGGCAAGTCACTTAGCCCCAATTGCCTAAAAAAAAAATCAGTATACTATCCATTGGAATTTTTGCCTAGAACCATATCATCAATTTGACATTTGAAATTAGGGTTAAAACAGAAGCCATTTTATTGAAATCTACTCTTTGCAGAATCATTCTCCACAACTACACCTCTTCTTTAATGTGAGGGATAATAATTGTTTTTTTTCTCTCTAAGATTCTAATACTCATAACAATCATTCTGAAAAATAATCCACTTCCTTTTTTTATTTTTTTTTACCAAATTGCCTTTACATAAATGTTAAATATATTTTTCATAGGCAAGAATTGATTAGTTACAGACAATAATAATTTCAAAATCAACTAAGTGTGGTGAGAACATCTGCTGGTTAGAGCAAATATCAAAGTGGAAACCAAAACAGGAGAAAAAATAAAGATGAGAAGGCACTTTATGTGATGACAATAGCTTCAACCAAATCTGATGAAACCAGATATCAAAGTTTGAAAAGTGGAAATCGGTTTAAAGTAAAGAAGTTGACTCTGATTATAGCCGTTTCTTAGAGAATGTTAGGCAAGGAAAAAGTTACAACAATGAGAACAGACTACACCAGATAATGCCTGCTAGCACACAATCTCCTTAACAAATGGAGAAACATGGAGCCCAAGGACTGACTACCCCAGTCCGTACATGGAGATCATTTAAACAAACAAACAAAAGCAACCCTAACTATGGAGGGAAATGTTAAAATACTTAAATTCCATGAAAGTTAAAAGAAATGTACAGATAAAAATACGGAGACAGAAGACAGCTCAGTTTACAATCTAGCTAGAATATATTATTCCATGAGCATTTACAGATCAAAAGAGGAGGACAATAGAGACAAAAAATAAATTATGACTTCTGTTAACATCTTTGTAGTGATCTAATCTCCTTGAGAATAGTAGAACTATGCCATACTGTACCTTATATGTACCTGACAAATTACACAAATAAATTGAAACTGAACTTAAGAAAATGAAAGAAGCAGGCAGAATTACTGGACTACCCAAGTAAATACAGAAGAAATTGCTGCTGGAGGAAACATAAGTTCAAGAACACAGAGATGAGTTTTCATGGTGTCTCAAGGAAGGGTAGATTAAAAGAAAATTCAGGTGAACGAAATGACACCTCCTTATCTTATAAAATTTTTAAGTGCATCCACTTAGAGAATCCTTAAAGAAAAATGAAAAGGGAAAAACAATCTTTGGTCATCGTTTTTTTAGAAGAGACTCTACAGTAAGATCATACCTGTGAGAACTGATAAAAAAACAAGATCCTCTGACTTTTATTGGTTATTTATGCTTAAGAAAACGTTTCCATGCAATAGAAATATCATTCATGTATACTTGAAAACCATACAAGCCTCCATCATAATTGTGATTAAAATGGTAACTATTTGAATAGTCAAGAGCAAAATATTTTAAAAAATAAATATATATTTACTGAAGGTCTTTGTATTACAGAAGACATTCTATATGTAATCCACACAGGATAAGAATTGCCTTTCAATTGGTAATTTCTTCAAATATTTCTGTTTTAGATAGTTTTAAAAATTATATCCTTCCATGAAATGCTAAATAATCTCTTTCTGTAAAATCCATAATGAAATAAAGTAAGAATAACTGAATCCATAATAAAATGAAATAAGAATAACTATATACACTTGAAAGACAAATGGATGAAAATCATACTGTCCAGTCTGTGACTTGCATCTGAAAAGGAAACCCATTAAATGAAATCAACATATCAGTATTTATATCTATATTGATATGTCAATATAAAATTTTCTATCAATGCAGGTATAATAATAGATATATTATCTGAAACTTATAAAGTTAAAGAACTGCCTGAATGCATTTAGTCCTTAATTTACTGTCCTAGGGTAACACAATCAGCATCAATCAGAAGTAAAACTTGAACCCTGGATGTTTCTGACACTGAGTCCAGCTATCTAATGTGTCATGTTTCTCCCTGCATAACAACCTAGATTTAGAGTAAGATTTAGGGCTGGATCATGTGTACAAAAATAAATAGTGTTTCCAATTATTTCAAACTGCTCACCATTGTGAAAACCCATTGCTTTAACAAGATTATTCTACCACTGCTGCTATATGACTATAAAGCCTATAACATTATGACCTCTGAAGAATGAAGATTACAAATAAACTAAAGGGAAACAGTAAAGCATGATGGACATGAACAGAATGAAACATGTCAGCACCAACGACTTGCATACAATAATCTGTATAAAGCCATAGTTGGGAGACTTACGTATGCATGTACACATGTAAGTACACATGTACACATGTATGCATGTGTGTATGTGTGCTTGCTTGTAAATAAACATTTATTAATTACTTATGTTGGAGAATTTCTCAACCCAGTGATTCTAAGATCTTTCTGGATGATTCTTCCAACCTAATTTCATTGGTTTAGAGTTCAATACATCAAGAGGCAAGGTTAGAGATAAAAGTTTCATTAGCATCAGTTGATAGTTGCCCAATAGCTAGCAGTGCCATAGATCAAAGGAAGATACACACACACACACACACAAGATGTTTATGTTCATATTGTACATAGTTACATTAGATAATACCTATATAGTACATAACTATATTAAACATATGTTTGTATATACACAAATGCATGTATACGTTGCATTGTGTATGCATACATACATGCTTATGTTTACACAGAACAGAGCATAAGGGCAAGTGATAAAAAGAATCCATCAGGTGAAGCTGCTCAGTCAATTTATTGGGGAAGTTGATGAATAAGGGTAGGATGTTAGGTGTTTGGAGGGAGGAGGGTCCTTAACCTTGGTGTTGCTCAATATCAGGTCTATTTTTGGGAGGGGTTAATCTCATCAGACCTTCTTAGTGGGGCAGGATCTCTCTATAATCTCATCAGAATGTCTAAGTGGGACCTAGTTCAAAGACAGTGGAGGCCTCCCTTGGAGGTAAAATGAGAATAGAATATAATCTCAGATTGTGATTTTTTTAATTTTCACAACCTGGTAGCTTCCATTTCTTTGACTTTTAAGATTACTTTTAATGTTAGAAGGGGAAGAGAAAATTGTTCCTCTAAACTCACAGCAAACAGGTTTGTCCATATTCTACACACCTGCTATGTTTCAGATAATGTATATGTATATGATTATGTATATGTACTGTGTGTATACATATATACATATATGTATATATGATATACATATACATATATGTATATATGATATACATACATATACATATATGTATATATGATATACATATATGTGTATGCATAGATTTACACATATATGGCATAAGTATGTATCTGTGCATTCACATTGTGACTTACATAAGCATGTATATGCTTATATACATACATATATACATACACAAATACATGCATTCATATACATAGGAATGTGTGACCACATAAAAATGAACAAGTCATATAAAGAGAATTAGAAGAAAATGGTAGAAAAGAAATTAGTAGCTTCAGAAAAGTAAAACAACAGCAATGAAAATAATAAACAAGTTAGAGCTCTGGTGATATGGGGGAATATTCAATGTAGACATTGACATGAATCATATAGGTTAACAAAATGAATCAGGGGAGAAAAAGTCAGCTTGAAGAATTCATGTTTCTCTCACAATATTATGTTAGACATATAGATGGAGATTAGATTTGTAATCAATTGGTATAAACTTTCAGATTAGGAAAGTCCCTCCACCAATGTCATCTCCACAATACAGATTTGCTGAAAAGTGATGCCTAGTCTTACAAAGGCTATATACATCATAAGCAAGAATTGAATTCAGGCTTCCTAGCTCTCAGGAAAGCTCTCCAGCCATTGACATGGATGGCTTATCTTTAAAATTTACAATGAGAAAAAAAATGTGTAAGAAAGCTGGAAATGACTTTCATTAAGAAGCCAATGATTTGAAGTGTTTCAAGGTTTGTCAAGTTGTGTGGGGTGTGTGTGTGTGTGTGTATGTGTGTGTGTGTGTGTATGTGGTACCACAGTTGCCTTACTTAAAATAAAAGTAATAGAAAGGAATGTTACTTTTCTTTTTTTCTTTGGCTCTGTGAGCCAGCTTGTTCTCTTTAACTGACAAATGCACTAGAACCATAACAGGGTCTTTTCAACTAACCTTGGAGAGATTCAGAATAGTGCGGAAAGAATGACTTTGTGACAGAAATACAGATTGACCTTACTCTTAAATGTCTATAGTTTCTACTGTGACAGTAGTAAGAAATGTAAAAGTTCATAGCTGACATAAATTTTTAAAAATATATTCATATGAATATCTCTGAGCTGTTCATTTTGTAGTAGTAGTGGTAGTAGTAGTAGTACTAGTAGTAGTAGTAGTAGTAGTAGTAGTAGCAGTAATGGTAGTATGAGGAGGAGGAGGCCTTTATGTAGCACTTACTATATGTACCAGAGACTGTGCTAAGCACTTTACAAATACTATCTCCTTTGATACTCACAACAACCCTGGGAGGTAGATGCTGTTGTTTTCCATTTCATACTTGAGGATATTAAGGCAGCTGTACATTAAATGATTTTACTAAAGTTGTAGATGCACTAAGTTTCTGAAGCTGGATTTGAACTCAAGTCTTCCTGACTTAAAGTCCAGCACTTTATCCATTGCTGCCTAGCTAATTCTTTTTTCTTGCTTCACAAAGCAAAGAATGACTTGTGTTTGTCTGTCTTTTGTATGTTACAGACAGATAAAGAGATGGAAAGATAAATGAATGAAAAGGTAAATACATGAATAAGAAAATACATGAATTAATGAATAAACAAATTGATAAACAAATAAGTGAATGAATAAAGTAAACAAATATGTAAGTGGAAGGATAAATGAATGAATAATAAATAAGTTAATAGATTAAATGAGGAAATAAATGAATGACTCAATAGAGAGATAGCAAATGATAGTGGACTATGAATCTTCCAATCCAACTAAAATAATCCACTATTTTTTTTAAAGCCACATAATTTATTGTGTGGTAAAGCCATTTAAAAAAATGTCAGGGGGGCAGCTAGGTAGTACAGTGGATAGAATTCCGGCCTTGGAGTCAGAAGGATGTGAGTTCAAATTTGACCTCAGACACTTGATGCTTACTAGCTGTGTGACCCTGGGCTAGTCACTTAACACCAATTGCCTTACCAAAAATAAAAAAAAAGGAGAAATGTGGTGAAAATTCAGAATGAAGAGAGACAGGGCTATTAAATATATGGTTGTTTCTTGCTTTCCTCATTCCTGATTTTCATTTTCTTGTTTGTGTATGTGAAAATATGTGTGGGACACACACATTTGCATACATATGTGTGCACAAAGCACATCTGTACATGCACTGTACACATGCATATATACATGTGTGCATGTGTGTATATATGTATGCATGTATACAAGTGTGCATGCATATATCTCTATCTATCCATATGCATGCACACACACACACACACATTATATATATATATATATATATATATATATATATATATATATATATATATATATATATATATATATATATATTATATATATATATATATATATATATATATATATATATATATATAAAAAACCTTATTGGTACACCACTGTATTTCAAAAGGTGGGAGATGGAAGATAGCTTTAATTTGTTAACACAATAATCCTTGTGACAGATCATTCTAGTTTCACTGACCTTGCAGCACTTAGCAAGGGTAGCCTTTTTTTCAAGCTTTTAGAGAAGTACACATTTTTTCCATCTATCAGATCCATCAGAATTTTCAGTTTGTTCTAGGTATATCACCTCTCATTTAAGCTTCCCCTATAAATAAGTGAATTACAAATATTTCACATCAAACACATGAAAAACATAGTCACTCTGCTGTTCTCTGAGTATTGTAGGGTTTTTTTTTTCATTCTGGAGCTAGATTGAAAGCTAAAAATTGGAAAAGACTAGAGACAAGATTTATGTTCTAAGAAATGGAAATAAACTAGACTGCAGAGTCCTTCATAATGAGTACAATAAAAGCCATCATCATTTACCACCTTTTTAGTTTAATTTACAAAGATACACAATTTTGAAAGTTACATATTTATTGAATATTTCTGATTTCAACAGATCTTTACCTGGCTTACAAAGCCAATTTTATGACCTTTAATGTTTTAAATTGATTTTCTCCTTTTGTACAAAAAGTAAAGAGAGAAGAATAATGCACATGCATTTCTACATTTTTCATGGTTGGTATAATAATCTAGACATATGATATTAATAAAACTGGTTTCATCTTACAATCATGCATTCATATTTTATAATATTCATAAGCTAGGCTATAGTTCCATTCCCCATGAGATAACTTATCAAAAGATATGGATAGGCAATTTTCAAAGAAAAAATCAGCAATGCTATAAAAATGCTCAAAATTATTCATAATTTGAGAAATGCAAATTAAATCAATTCTGAGGTTCTACTTCATTCCCATCAGTTGGGGCAAGGTGACCAACAAGGAAAATGTCAATTACTCAAGAATAGGTACCTTAATGCCCTGATGGTAGACCTGTAAATCAGTCCAGCCATTCTGGAAAGCAATTGCGAACTATTTACCCAAAGTTACTAAATTATCTCTACCTTTTGAGCCATTTACATCACTACTAAGCCTCTTCCCACAAAGAGATCAAAGAAAGAGTAAATGAACCCAGATATACAAAAATAATTATGCTGTCCTTGCTGAATTAAAAAAAAAACAACTGGAAACTAAAGTGGTGCCCACCAATTGGGGCAATGTTAAGCAAATTATGGCATAGGAATATAATGCAATATTATTGCATCATAAGACATGACATAGATGGAGTCAGAAAACTGGGGAAACCTCTACATACTGATACAAATTAAAATGAACTGAGTTATGAGGGGAAAAAATAATTCAGAAACATTGTGCACACAAAAACCTTGGAAGATTTGAGAATGCTTGTCAATTCCATGCAAAGACAAGATTACAGAGGATAAAGATGTCAAGTGCCATTTACCTCTTAACATACTGGTAATAGAATCAAGATGCAGAATGAGGTACTCATTTCTAGACATTGCCAATGGAGGAACTTGCTTCGCATAACTAGACATATTTTCTATATGTTTTTTTCCTTCTTTTTTGTCATAAAATTTGGTAGGGGGAATGAGAAAGCAAAAAAAAATAATAATAAATGCTTGTTAAATGAAAAAAATAATTTACATTATTAAAAGATTGACTATAGGTTTGTGAAAATAACTCATTAAAGTTCAAGGGGAATACTGATTGATGATAATTTGATTCATTTTTCATCCCCTTGGCATATTTTTGAATTGCTTAGTACAAAATCTCAAATGTGAAAATAACTATCAAATAGGATCTTGCTTTAAAAATGGTATATCTTTCAAGGAAAGGCTTAGCAATCTCAAAAATTATTTTTTATTATGTCGCTTCTACACATTGCAATTGAAAATTTTAGAGGCCAAATGGATTATTTGTGTTGGTCACTTAGAGCCAAAATAAAATAATAATTATTCTTTCCCTTATACAATGTGATTCTTATTAGTTTTAAGTCATCTAGATATATAGCTCAGTTGTTCCCTTTTGACATCTGAATCCTAAAAAATACCCCTTGCCATTTTTCTTGTTCACCACATATTTTTTTCTATCTTTGGGTAGGCTATAGGTAGAAATAAAATGACTGACCTACTGAAGCTGTGCTTTGGTTGAACATAATTCTAAGGTGTTCAGAGTTTTCTGCTGGATTCCTTATGGAATCTTGAAGCTGCTCTTCCTCAATGCATCTAATTTGTCTTTGACTCCCAATGCTGATACTTCCATTAGTTTCTACTATTCCAGGGTCATTGCTATGATATTAATTAAATAGTACAAATCCTCTAGTCCTTAGAATTTCACTAGATCCTCAGAGGAGACCAAGCCTCACTTCTTTCCGCATTCAATAATTTTTATGTCATGGCCAACTCTTTGTGACCTCATTTCAGTTTTTTTGGCAAAAAATACTGGAGTTGTTTGGAATTTCCTTCTGCAGTTCATGTTACTGATAAGGAATTAAGGCAAACACACTTAAGTGACTGGAGTCATACAGCCTCTAAGTGTCTGAGGGTGTATTTGAACTCAGGAAGGTAAGTCTTCCTGACTCCAGGCCCAGAACTGTCCACTGCACCTCGTCTTTCTGCACCTCCAGACAATTCTTCTCAGGATCTTGGCTTGAATTAGTCTTTCTTTGGTTATTACTGACATCTCTGGAGTTTTTAACTGATCTGCTAATTTGTTCAAAACCCACAAGGTACAGCTGATTTTCTTTCACCAAGACACTTCTTATTGTGGCCCTCATTTCATTTTCTTTCTCAAGGACTTTTTTGCAGCTAATTAAAATATTTTAACGAAATGACTGATTCAGTACAGCTACTCAGGCTTTGCTCATACCTTGGAGTAACTGATTCATTTAAGAACTCCAGACTCTTTCAAGTAATTATGATAGAATATGTGAAACCCTTCTTCCATAATCTTTTTCTGTAGTTTCTTTTATCTCCTATATGCCCACCATACATATACTAGATAGATATATTTATGGAATGCTATTATTATATATCTCCAGAAAAAATAATTTAAGCCTTTGTTTCTGAATTTATAATAAACATTACAATATGATACTTTAAATTTCTTTTTAAATAGAAACAGCATAGCACAACTTGCATTTATATAGAGACCTTAACCACAAAGGTGGAATTGAGCATATCACTTACCACTCTCAGACCCTAATTCTCCACTAAAAAATAAAGAAAGTTAACTAAATGACCACAAAGAGTCTTTTCTGCTAAAAAGATACTATCAATCTAATAATCTAGTACTACCATAAATCCCCAATGTATTAGAGTATCTTTTCAATGGAGCTTGTTTGAAGCATATACGAGCCATGTGTGTGCTTCAATCAAGACTTCAAGATTGCAAAACTTTGATGTTCCTGTCAAGTAGAGGTTTTCTTTTAGTTTGCATTGATATATGTAACCTAGTTTATCATAAACTATGTGCTTCAGAGATTAAAATTTGCCAATATCCAAATATGTACATTTATAAAAATAGATTTAAATATGGCCCTCAATGTGTTTTCTTCTATGTTGCACAATAGGAAGCTATCTAAGTTTTCTAATTAGTTCTACTCTGCCTTCTAGTATTTTTTTTCTGGAGACATATTTATGCTCAAACTTCCAAAGTTGTCCATTATATATTTTGCTCTCTGCCTACCACTCTAAATGTCCAACATGGAAATGTTTAATAAAATTCAATTTAATAAAGATTATTAAATTCACAGTATGTTCAGGGTTTGGAACTGGACACTATGCATACAAAGACAAAAACAAATCAATCCCAACAGTTACGGAGCTTAGAGAAGTGTTTGGATTCTAAATCCAGAACTTTAAAGAAACTAAAGCCCATAAAGGTTAAATATTTCACTCAGTGTGACATAGGTAGTAAACACCAGAGGCAATATTTGAACCCATATACTCTAACAATAGAGCAAGTACTTTTTCCACTGTACCATGGTTCCTCCCTTTGCTCAATGCCATATTATGGGAAATCCCATAGTATCCTTTCATAATTCCTTGATGACTCTGCCAAAATTACTAAAGTTCACTATCATGTCTTTTATTAATTCCTATTAATTAATCACTAAACATTTATTAAGCATTAAACATTTAATGTTAAACATTAAACATTTATTAAGAAGAGTTCCAGGTACTCTTCTATGTTGTGAGGATGAAAGAAGAGGAAAAAGACAGTCCTTACTCTTAAAGAGATTAGAATTAAAGGGAAGGACAACATGCATGTAAAAATATGCAAAGCAAGCTGTATATAGATTAAACAGGAAATTATTAAAAGAGGGGTTGAGAATGGCTTCCTGTAGAAAGTGACATTTTAGTCGAGACTTAAGAGATGTCAAGGATGTCAATAATCAGAGGTGAGAAGGAAGAGCATTCTAGACAGGGAGACAGCTAGAGAAAATGCCTAGATTTGAGAAATAGAGTGTATTTTTTTTTATGGAAATACTAGGAGGCCAATGTCACTGGATCAAAGAGTACATGACAAATACAAGGGTACATGACAAAAAAAAACTGGAAAAGTAGGAGAAAATTTGGTTGTAGAGGGCTTTGAGTGTGATAAAGATCATTTGACACTTCCTCCTGAAGGCAATAGGGAGGCATTTAAGTTTATTGAGTGGAGGCGGGGCAAGGTTTACATGATCAGACTTGTGCTTTAGGAACAATCACTTTGATGGCTGAATGTAGGATAGATTTTAGTGGGGAGAAAAACTGAGGCAGGGAGACCATCAACAATCTATCATAATACCCCAGGTGTGAGGAGATGAGGGCCTGTACTAGAGTGATGGTAATATGAGAAAAGAGAAGAAGAATATACAAGAGGTGTTGTGGAACATAAATCAGCAAGCCTTGGCAATATATTGGAGATGGGTAGAGTAACAGGGAGAGGAGGTGAGAGAGAGTGAGAAATCTAATAGGACTTTTAGGTTTTGAGCCTGAGAGACTGGCAAGGTGATGTTTCCCTCTATAGCAATAGGAAGGCTGCAGGCGAGGATAATTTTGGGGGAAAGATAATGAGTTTAGTTTTGAAGTGCTGAGTTTAAGATGTTTACTGGACAAGATATTAGATTGCTCTATAGAAGACTGGTCATTAATACAGATTTTTTTCAGTCATGATTCCATATTTCATGTAATGGATCACTCAAAAGCTGAGGGTTCAAATAAACAATCTTATTCCTAAAATATATATTCTAATCTTTTTAGGTAAAATCAGTTCCTCAAGCTAATTAAAAACAATTCAGTAAAACAAAATATTTGTAAAATTGCTTTCACAAAGCTTAAAATCAGTTGGCAGGGAGGGTTCCTGAAGTCTTTCTATTTCTCTTTTAAATTCCAAAAAAACTGCTGCTGTTATGCCCCTCTTACATAAAAAGATCACTTAATCCAAACCACCACAAGTCTATACCACAATGTCCTTGCTCTCAATAGTCCTGAATGGTATTGTGGCAGCATGGTGGGTTAATTCACGTCTACCCAATTCTGCAAGTATATATTCAATCACTCATGTAATCTTTGGTATATACACAATATGAAGAGACCTAGAAGAAGGGCACCGATATGAAGGGCTGAGCCCCTGTGAAACCTGTGGAACCTGGGAAGACATGAACATGAGTCACAGAAGATAAGAAGTCCTATGTGGATTGTGATCTGCACTTTGGGAAAGAGAAGATACATCAATGAAACCAATGATTCATTAAAGCATGATAAGGGTACAAAACATATACAGTACAACGTAGCAAAAATACACTTCAGATTATCCAGAGGCAAAAACATTCAATTCACTTAAACACAATTAATGATCTAATGATAAGGGTAACAATGAGTTAATATTTATATAGCATTTTAATGTGATATATGATATATATCTATATCTAGCTATATGTACAGACATATGCACACATGCATACATATATTTACATTTATCTCTATATATGCATAGATGCAGACTTATGCACATGTATATGTATATACATATGTGTGTGTGTATATATATGTGTGTGTGTATATACACACACACACACATATTATACACACATATATGCATGTTTGTGTATCCCATTTGGTGATTACAGCAAGGCTGTAAGGTAGACAGGAGCCTGCAATTTTCCTAAAATGAGAAGATTGTTTCAGTAGCTTTGTGGAGGATGTCTGATGAAGGTTTCAAGATCCTGATAGGCTGAGGCCTAGCTGCAATAACTGGGCATATTTATGTAAAGAACAGAAGTCTCAAAGAGGATATGACAGCTCTCTGGGAACAATGGTGGAGAGAATAATTTCTCAGGAAATGTGTGAACTAGATAGCATCTGAGGTCCCTTCTAGCTAAGATTCTATGATTTTGACATTCTGCAATGGGATGTGGCAACTCCCAAGGCTGATGTGATGTGGACAAATTGAAGCCAAGACTAAGGAAAATGATCATCCTTTTAGTTCCTTTACTAGGCCATGTGTATAGAACTTTATTCCATTCTAAAAACCAAACTTTAGAAAGGATATTGCCCACATAATAGACAACCATCATGTGAAAGTAATTAGAGAGCTGGATTCTAATGCAAGAAAAACTGGATAAAAGTTATGTCTCTAAAACATACTGGTTATACATTTCAAACGACCTTATGCATGTCCCTTTACATGTAATTGTGCTAAACCAGGACTTCTTAAACTTTTTCCACTCCTGATCCCTTCAGCACTTCTTAAACAATTCTCTAATCCTATAAAGAGAGGAGATAGTGCTGACCTGCATAGGTAGAGGTAAAACTATACCTAGCAGATGTTTCTAGAGTGTGAATTCTTGACTCAATATAAAAAATATAATAATTCCTAAAGAATATTGCTGCCCTTAAATGGAATAAGTCATTTATGGAAGAAGTGAGTTCTCTATCACAGTATGTCTTTAAGTTATCACTTATAGAAGATGGGTTTCTTGATTTGGATAATATTTAAAATGGATTAATACTCTGGTTCGCTCCACTTTTCCATATGCATCTTTTTTATTATTTTCTCTAACAACTGTCTTTGTATCGTGCTCATACCCTGCTGAGATAAAGAAAAAAATATTGACACTACAAAATGCCTTATACATAGCAGATACTTCAAAAAATGATGGTTAAATTAGTTTTAACTAGCAAGGAAAAATATTTATCACAAAATTATGGGTACTTGGTAGTTTGATATGTCTATGGAAATCACTAGAATGAATTAAGGAAAGCCAACCACTATCTGTACTTTAAAAGGACAATTCAATAGCACTATCACCTTCATTCCCCCCTACATTTGAAACCTAGATGCTCTGAGACTTGAGGTTCCATTTTATTTGCATGACTTCATGTTAAAAGGTTTTTTTTCTTCTAGTACTCTTCAAATCCTGGGTTAAAAAAAAACTAATAAGAAATATTTTAATTTTGACTTTTTCTTTTGATTTAGCTCTCTAATATTTAACTATAAGAAAAATATTAGAAAACGTGATTTTTTAAAAACTCTATTTTTCCTACTGCAATGATAAAAACAAAGCAGCATCAGAATTATCAAGTAGTTTTAATATACAAATGTTTCCTGTGCAAAAAGAAATCTGAGAATTTCATCTAAGAAGGAAGGAATGATTCTTTCAAGAACCTTCAAAGTTTTTAGATATCTTATTTTGCTCAATGGTGTAGCTTTTATTTGAATTCTTAAGGGAAATTAAACTTTCTTTACTTATATGTTTATCTAACTCACCTTATTATATGGACATCTTTTTGCTAACACATTTTAGCCCTGCTTTATTATGGAAAATTATATTTTTGTCCTAAAAATTATACTATGATAACAAGAAAAAAAGCTGAAATGCACAAAAACTTTGATGGTCAGAACTTGGAAGAACAAAGAAAGATAACACTTGTAATTTTGTTCTTATTCATCTATTTTGTATTGGCACATGAACTCAAGCAACCTGGACTGAAAGATAATGAGGTCATGATAAATTTTATAGTTTCAGCTTTCATTTAGCAATGTTACAGGAGAAAATTGCAGAGTATATTTACTTTGAATGTTGCAAACAGAATATAAATTAATTTTTAATATGAAATGAGTACTGCTTTTAATATTGTGTATTCATAGCAATAGAGTATGTTAAATATTATGAAGATGCTCTTCTCAATAGTTCTGAGAACTAGCACAATGTGTCCTTTTCCTTGGTAAAAAAATAAATTAGGAATGTCTAATGGGAACACCACATGATAAGTTGTGTTGCTATAAAGTCAGCAAGGAAACACTTTGACTTCAAAGTTTCATTGCCTTCTTAAAATGCATATTTGGAAATGGTTACCATAATGACAGGGGCATGCTTATCTGTATAACATGAGACATGTAGGAAAAGAAACATCAGTGGATAAATTCCCATTTCTATTCATGGGGATTTATTTGCATAACTCTGCAAGCACAAATACGATATTATAAAAATGAAGTTCAAAATCTATTTAAAACCCATCAATTACATAAATGTAATCAAGATTAAGTCCTATGTTATATTAAGAGCCTTGCATATCAAAATATATTTTCTGTTATTTTGATGTGATTTTGTTTTCCTGAATGTATGTTTTAAGGTTCTAAGCACAACAGTTCTGCATACTTACCTTAATTCAAACTGAACTCCTAATCTACAATTCACTTAAAATATTTTAAAACAAATCACAATGCCACATAATTTTTTATTTTTTAGTGTGTACTACAGTAAAACAATATCATGGAATTTCCATAAAATGTAGTCTGCAGTGCTCAAAGTAGACAACCAGCATCTTAATCTCACAATCCTCCCAATTCTCATATCTATTCCTTTGCCGATTGTCCATTGAATTTTTTTCTGTGTTTCATTTAAATTTACTATTAAATTTATTGGTGACACAGAAACTTGTAATGGAAATGGAATTTCTTTAATATGTTAAAATTAGTTTTATGGCTTGAGAATTACTGATTTTATAGTGATAGAAACAAATCCAAAAAATGATTAGAAATAAATGTAACTCAGTGCACTGATTCATAAAGGGTAGTCTATGAAAGCCCTCCTGGAGCTGTGCCTGGTTTTGACTCTAAAAATATCATAACTTCCCCAACATAAGCTCATTACCTAAAATCTTGTCAGTGTGAAGACTTGATTGAGCCTTGATACTCAGTACCTTCTAAATACCCTGAGCTGCCTCTGATTTCAAGGCTAGATGAGGGAGTAATGAACTCCTCTAAAGACCTTCCTTTGTAAAGGGCTCAGAACTTTTTGGTTAACTTTCCATTTTTCATTAGTGGCTCTTCAGGTTTCCTCAAGTGAACATCATGACCTTAGGCAGGTACCCTCCATTACAACTTCCCCTGCACAAACACACACACACACACACACACACACACACACACACACACACACACACACTATCTCTCTCTCTTTTTGGTTTCTTTATGTGTATTGCTTTAACACATAACCTTGTAAGCTGCTAGAGGGCAGGTTCTTTCCTTTTTTTCATTCTTTCCTTCCCTCATTTCTGTCTTTCTTTTTATTTCTTTCCACTTAGCAAGCAACAGTAAGACTGGCTTCTTATATTATTGCCTATAAAATGACTGTTCACACTTTCATTGCTGGTAAGAATTAATATTTAATTATTTGTGCTTCAGCAAAAGCAGCTTCATTCTTCATAATAGGAATCACTTGATTAAGTGATCGAAGGGTCTTTGTCCTCATCTGTGTAGTCATTTGATTGAAGATTTTAGAAAGCAGTTCTGGAGAGGTAATCAATATCACCTAAATGGATCATGACACAATTTGTCTCTAGTGAATCCCTATTACCTCTACACTCAAATATAAACCTTGAAAATTATCATTTTAAGGCTTTTACAACATAGCTCCAACATGCCTTTTCTGTAGCAACAACAACATTTATAGAATGCTTTGTTTGGATCAGATATTGTTTCAAGTATTTTACAATTACTATATAATTTGATCATCACAGCAACCCTGTAAGGTAAGTATTATTATTTTCCCCATTTCACAGATAAGGAAACTGAGGTTAAGTGACTTGCTAGTAAGTCTCTGAGATATGAACTCACATCTTCCTGAGTCCTGGCCCAGGTATGTATCCATAGCACCATAGTTCAGTCAAATTTACTACTTACTGCTCTTCACATGTGAAAATCAATCTCTTGTTTTCTACCTTTGAGTAGATTGTCCCCTTCATGCCTAGAATGTGCTTAAGACAAACTCCCCACTTGTACATCTTAATTCCCTTCAAAGCTCAAATCATGTATCATCTTCTACATGAGGCCTTTCTTGATTATTCCATTTAATAGTACCTCTGCCCCTGAAGTAGACCAAATTATAGAGATATAAACATAAATATTTACATAAAGATCTATAAGTAGATACATATCAAGATAAAAATCTATGGACCTTAAGGGAACCAAGCTGGCAGAGTAAGCAGTAAACCACTATAACTCTCCCATATTGATCTTGGGGTAGGGGGAGAGAAGAGTCAGAAAATAGTGCCTCAGGAAAATAATCTTGGAACAGGAGAGCCAGTGGAAAGACAAGGTAGAGCATTCTTTTAATGTGGGAAACATAGATGACTGGCAAGAAAGGTCCTTCTCATTTAGGTAAAAAGGGCAGCATGTTCCAAGACACAAAGCATCCCACCAAACCAGCAGCAAGCTCGACCTCAGCAAACCATGTACCACCCATGTGCCTTAGCATAGTCAGGAGAACCAGAAAATGCAGCTTGGAGAACATCATGTAGACCAGCACTCCCCTCCCCCAATTAGGTGGGCAGAATTCCTCAAGCAGTGGACCTGCATGTGCTTCAGCACATCCCCTGGTGGGAAGGTGTTCTCCAGTGGAAGGATCAACACATGCTACAGCACAGCCCCAGGAAGGGAAGCATCCTCTAGTGGTCAGACCTCCATATGCTTCATAATAGCCAAGTTTAGGCAGGTGTCCTCCTGTGTCCACAACTCCATGTACTTTAATGTAGCCCCAGGTAAATGTAGAAGAACCCCACCTGGCCTCAGCACATGCCAGCAACTACCACTAGGACCCCAGCTCAGCACCAGATAAGCTGCCAGAAACAGAGAGCCTTCCAGCTGCCAGCACCTGAGGCTCCAGCACACAAAGTTAGTGACCAGGAACTTTGACTCTAGCCGAAGAAGCTTGGGACAGTGCTCCTTGTGGCCCAGAAGCAGAACTCAAATTCAAAAGCCAGGAAATAGGTAAACATCGTGAGCAAAAAAACAAACACTGACTATAGATGTTTTCTATGGGGACAGGGAAGATCAAAACACAAACTTTGAAGAGAACAACATTGTCAATATACCTATACCCAAAATTTCAAATGGGGATATTAATTGGTCTCAAGCCCAAAAAGCCTTCTTGGAAGAGTTCAAGGAGGATTTTAAAAATCAAATAAGAGAGGTAGAAGAAAAATTCAGAAAAGAAATGAAAGATATGCAAAAGATATTCAACAGCTTAGAAAAAGAAAGACAAAATTGACTGAAGAAAACAATTAGTTTTTTTTTTTTGGCAATTGGGGTTAACTTGCCCATGGTCACACAACTAGTAAGTGTCAAGTGTTTGGTCTGAATTTGAACTCAGGTCCTCCTGATTTCAGGGCCAGTGCCTAAACAATTCCTTAAAAATACAGTTGGCCAAATGGAAAAAAAAATCTAATGAAGAAGACAACTCCTTAAAAAGCAGAATTGGACAAATGGAAAAGGAGGTACAAAAGCTAATCGAAGAAAATAATTTCTTAAAAATTAATAATGAGCAAATGGAAAATAATGACTCTAGGAGATATTAAGAATTAGTCAAAGAAAATCAAAAGAATGAAAAAAATAGAAGAAAACATAAAATGCCTCATTGGAAAAATTACTGATCTGAAAAATGATCCAAGGGAGAGAATTAAAGAATGTTTAGATCAAGGAGAAAATAACACAAGCAGCCAGAAAGAAATAATTTAAATATCATGGAACTACAATCAGGATTATGCAGGAAGTTTCTATATTAAAAGATCAGAGGGCTTGGAATATAATATTCTATAAGGCAAGGAAGCTTGGATTACAACCAAGAATTAACTCGACAGAAAAACTGAGCATAATATTTTGAGGAAAAATGTAGGCATTCAATGAAACAGAGGGCTTTCAAAGTCTCTGGATTTAAAAAATAAAACAGAACTGAACAGAAAATTTGACCTTCAAATACAATACTCAAGAAAAGCATGAAAAGGTAAACAGGAAAGAAAAGACAAATATTCAAAAACTTTAAATTGTTATATACCTACATGGGAAGATGATTCTAATAACTCTTGAGAACTGTATCTATATTGTGACATTTAGAAGTGGCATATATAAGGAGAGTGTATGTATGAGTTGACTTTGATGTAATGAAAAATGATAGTTAAGGAAGGAAAAAAGGATTGTACTGGGAGAAGAGGAAAGGAGGAGGTAGAAAAGGTTAAATTACATAATGAGAAGAGGCACAAAAAGCTGTTACAATAGAGGGAATGAAGGGAGAGAGGCAAACATTGTTTGAACCACACTCTTATTTAATTGGGCTCAAAGAAGGAATGACTTACCAACTCAGTTGGGAATAGAAAACTTTCTAACTCTATAGGAAGTAGGAGGGGAAAGGAGAAAGAAAAGGAAGTGGGATGGTAGAAGGAAGAACAGATTGGGTTGTACAAAAGCAAAATACTAGTGAGGAGGGAAAGGGAGAAAGGAGAAAGAAAAGCAAAAATAGAGGAGGGGAAGAGGATAGAGAGAAAGACATAGTAGTCATAACTGTGAATGTGAATGGGATAAATTCTCCCATAAAATGGAAGTGGATAGCAGAGTGGATTAAAAAACAGAATCCTACAATATGTTGTTTACAAGAAGCACTTTTGAAGCAGGAAGATACACCCAGAGTAAAGCTAAAAGGCTAGAGCAGAATATATTATGATTCAGCTGAAGTTAGAAAAAAAGCCAAGGTGGCAATCCTGATCTCAGACAAAACAAAAGCAAAAAAGTAATTTAATTAAAAGAGATAAGGAAGGAAACTACATTCTGCTAAAAGGCACCATAGAAAATGAATTAATATCATTACTAAACATATATTCACCAAGCAGTTATAGCATCCAAATTCTTAGAAGAGAAGTTAAGTGAGTTATAGGAAGAAATAGACAACAAAACTATGCTAATGAAGCACCTCAACCTCCACCACTCAGAACTTAGAACTAATTTATCCAGAACTGGATAAATCTAACCACAAAATAAATAAGAAATAAGGAGGTAAATAAAATTTTAGAAAAATCTAGATATGGTAGACTTTTGGAGAAAACTGAATGGGGATAGAAAGGAATAACCTTTGGAACCACAGTACAACACCTACATAAAAATCGACCCTGCGCTAGGACATAAAAACCTCACAATCCAATGCAGAAAAGACAGAAAGTATAAATGCATACTTTTTAGATCATAGTGCAATAAACATTACATGTAATAAAAGGCCATGGAAAGATAGACTAAAAAAAAGTTGGAAACTAAATAATGTAATCCTAAACCATAAGTGGGTCAAAGAACAAACCACAGATACAATGAGTAACTTCATCTAAGAGAATAAAAATAATGAGACAACATACTGAAACTTATGAGGTGCAGCCAAAGCAGTTCTTAGGGGAAATTGTATATCTCCAAATGTTTATAAGAATAAAATAGATAAAGAAGAGATCAATGAATTAGACATGGAACTAAAAAAGCTAGAAAAAGAACAAATTAAAATCCCCGGTTAAATACCAAATTAGAAATTCTGAAAATCAAAGGAAAGATTATTAAAATGGAAAGTAAGGAAACTATTGAACTAATAAATAAAACTAAGAGCTGGTTTTATGAAAAAAAGAACAATAAAGTAGATTAACTTTTGGTGAATTTGATTAAAAAAAGAAAGAAGAAAACCAAATTAGCAGTATGAAAAATGAAAAGGGAGAATCCACTACCAATGAAGAGGAAATTAAAATTATAATTTTGCCCAAATGTAAGCCAATAAATCTGACAAACTAAGTGAAATGAATGCATATTTATAAAAATATAAATTGTCAAGTTTAACAGAAGAGGAAATAAAATACTTAACATCACTTCAGAAAAAGAAATTGAACAAGCCATCAACAAACTCTCTAAGAAAAAGTCTCCAGGGCTAGATGGATTTAAAAGTGGAGTCTACCAAATGTTTAAAGAAAAATTAATTCCAGTTACATGTAAACTATTTGGAAAATTAGGCAATGAAGGAGTCCTACCAAATTATTTTTATGATACAAATATGGTGCTGATACGTAATTCAGAAAAGCAAAAACAGAGAAAGAAAGCTATATAGCAATTTCCCAAATAAATACAGATAAAAAATTTTAATACATTTTGACCAGGTGAGATTTATACCAGGAATGCTGGGCTGGTTCAATATTAGGAATACTGTCAGCATAATTGACCATATCAGTAACAAGATGAATAGAAATCATATGACTATCACAATAGATGCACAAAAAGCATTAGACAAAATGCAATACCCATACCTATTTAAAACACTGAAGAGCATAGAGATGACTAGTTTTCCTTGGAATAATAAGTGGTATCTATCTAAAACCATTACTAAGCATTATATGAAATCAGGATAAACTAGAAGCATTTCCAATAAGATCAGGGGTGAAACAAGGGTGTCCATTATCACTACTGTTACTCTATATGGGACTGCAAATATTAGCTTTTGCTATAAGGGAATATAAACAAATTGAATGAATTAAACAGGCAATTAAAAAATAAAGCTATCACTCTTTGCAGATAATATGATGGTGTACTTAGAGAATCCACTAAAAGGTTTTTAAATAATTAACAAGTTAACAAAGTTGCAAGGTTAAAAATAAACCCATATAAATCATTATTTCTATATATTATTAACAAAGCCCAGGAGCAAGAGATAGAAAGAGAAATTCCATTTAAAACAACTAGAGACAATATAAAATATTAGAGAGTCTACCTGCCAAGACAAATCTAGGAAGTATATGAACACAATTACAAAACACTTTTCACGCAAATCAAGTCAGATCTAAATAATTAGGAAATATCAGTTGCTCATGGGTGGGCTGAACTACTACAGTAAAAAATGTCAAATCTACCTCAATTAATTTATTTATTCAATGCCTTACCAAACTACAAAAAAAATTTTATAGTGTAAGAAACAATAATAATAAAATTCATTGGGAAATTCAAAAGGTCTAGAATATTAATGGAATTATTGAGAAGAAGTACAAGAAATGGTGGCCTAGCCATAGCAGATCTAAAATTGTATGATAATGCAGCCAAGACACAGTAGTCAATGAATAAAGTAATCTATTGTTTGATAAACCCAAAGACTCCAGTTTCTGGGATAAGAGCTCACAATTTAACAAAAACTGCCAGGAAAACTATAAAATAGTATGGCAGAATGTAGGCATAGAACGACATCTTACATCATATACCAAGACAAATTCAAAATGGATACACAACTTAAACATAAATGTTGAAACTATAAGCAAAATAGGAGAGCAAAGAATGGTTTGCCTGTCAGATGTATAGAGAAGGGAAGAATTTATGACCAAACAAGAGATAGAGAACATTATGAAAGGCAAAATGGATAATTTTGTATTATATTATATTAAAAAGTTTTTGCACAAACACAGTAAGTACAATCAAATTTAGAAGGAAGCCCAAAGGGCTATAAAACTCAGCATACCCATTGATCTAGCAATATTACTACTATGTCTGTATCCCAAAGAGATCATAAAAAAAGTGAAAAATATGCATATATGCAAACATATTTATAGCAGCTCTTTTTGTGGTGGCCAAGAATTAGAAATTGAAGGGATGACAATCAACTGGGGAAATGCTGAAAATGTTGTGGTATGTGAATATAATGGAATTCTATTGTTCCACAAGAAATGATGAACAGGCAGGTTTCATAAAAATAAGAAAAGATTTATATGAACTGAAACTGAATAAAGTGAACCAAACCATGAGAACATTATACACAGTAATAGCAACATTGTGCAGTGGCCAACCTTGATAGACTATGCTTTTCTCAACAATGCTAGGATCTAAGACAACTCCAAAAGAATCCTGATGGAACATGCTGTCCACATACAGTAAAAGAACTATGGCATCTAAATGCAAATTGAAGTATATTATTTTCTGTCATTTTTTCCCTTTATCATGATATTTCCCTTTTTTCATCATTCTTGTTATACCACATGACTAATGTGGAAAAATGTTTAATATGATTGTACATATATAGCTTATATAAAATTGTATGTTGCCATGGTGGGGAAAAGGAGTGAGGGTGGACATTTAGAACTCAAAATTTTATAAAAGCAAATGTTGAACACAAAAAATACATAAATTTAATTTAAAACCCTAAGTGTGCATATGTTTGTGTGTGTGTGTGTGCATACGTGCGCACACAGAGAGAAATTGTATGTATGTATATACACACACACACACACACACACTCACACACACACACACACGTTATCTCTACTGCTAGATTTTAAACTCCTTATGGGTAGTGATTTTGTTTGCTTTATACAGTGCCTACCATTTAATTAGCAATTTTCAGTTGATGCACTTATTGATTATTTGTTCCAGCAGGGAAGCTTATCCAAAGCACTGACTACTATTGGGAAGCCTAAGGGTTAAACTAAAGTAAAAAAAAAAAAGATACAATAAATAAATAGAATGAATTATATGGGAGGGAGGGATATGAGAGTACAGCATTGTAACTTCACTGGAACATTTGGTGACATCTTATTTCTTTTCTTTAATGTATATATTTCTCTTTCTTAAATTATCTACATTTTTCTTCATTCATTGTTGTTCTTTAATCATTTTCAGTCATGTCCAACTCTTTATGACCCCATTTAGAGTTTTCTTGGCAAGGATATTGGGGTGGTTTACCATTTCCTTCTCAAACTCATGCATGATGAAACTAAGGCAAGCAGGATTAAGTGACTTATTATCACACAGCTAGTAAGTGTCTGAGGCCAGATTTGAACTCAGGCCTTCATGACTCCAGGTCTGGTACTCTTTCCACTGTGCCACCTAGCTTCTCTAGGTACCCATTACAGGGGTGCAATTATTTTAAAAGCACTTGGTGTTGATGACATCATTTATAGAGAAAAAGGAGATAAGAAAAATATGTATATGCTATATAGAAGTGGTGTCACAACTACAGCTGAATTACAACTACACCAAAAATTGTAATATTTGAATCAGTATATTTTAAACTTCTTTATTATACTGCTTTACATAACCAGTAGTGCGCTATTTCAGAAATTACTTTTGTTGTTTTCTGAGGTCCTTTCTAGCTCTGAAGTTCTATGATTCCATTGCTCTGAGATCATCTAAATTAAAACTTTAAATAATGCAAGTAACATATGTAGTCTAATCTCAGTATGAACTCTGAACAGATGTCACCATCTGACTTTTTTTTTTCTAATACCCTCAGGAAAATATATACCAAGTTTTAAATTATAATCATGACTTCTTATTTCTCATTAAAGTGAGATAGAACTCAATGATGAAGACCAAGATACCTATAATAGTTTGCAAACCTCTTTTCATGTCAGTGGTCACCAATCAAAATAGTTACAGTTTCACTGCCTTTCAATTTTTAGTCATTTGAAACCATATTTCAAATGATTTTTACTTAATTCCTTTTTACCTTACATTAAAACATCTTAATACATTTGAACCAGCAAAATAGTATAATTCTAAAAACAATAGATTATGAAATCAAATTATTCCATTATTCATTTTATTTCAATCTAAACAATGCTTTGACTACATTGGTAATTAAAGAAAAAGTCGTAATCATACAAAGCCTGTCAGAAAGCATGATATCCCTACTTACAGGATTTATTTAAGCTAATTATCTTCACCTTAATGAAATGAGCTTTGAGTAAACCTGGTAAACTGCTGAAAGTTATGCCTCAGAGGCATGAATGACTTAAATAAAACTCCCCTCCCCTATCTACATAAAGAAGCAGAAAAGATAGGCTGGAGCCAAATTATAAATGGTTTAAAATGCTAAATACAGAAGTTTGTACTTAATTGCAGAACAAATAATGAACCACTGGAGACAAATTCCTTCATGCTGCATAGAAAATCTAAAGGCTACGTGTGGCTTGAGAATCAGAGAAACTATAAATTTAAAATCACAGCTCTACTACTTCCTAACTGGTTGACTTTGGATAAGTAATTTAAGCTTGTTGGGCCACAGATTCTTCATTAAGGGGTTCGCCTTTTCTGTTGCCCCTTTCAGCTCTATCAGGTTATTAGAGAATGGGCCCATACATAGTAAGGTAATGAAAAAATTGTAGGGGCAATGATTTCAAAAGAATTTAGAAGGGAGATCAATGTAATCTAAAAGCATTAAAAAATGGAAGAAACAAATTAAAAATCTGATAAGATCTTATATATTAGGTATGAAGCCTATTATAAGGATAATTAGAGTAAAGGAAATAAATGTAAGGGAATGCTTTGATATACTTTCTTTTTTACTTTGACCTGTAACTGGAGTAAAAAAAAAACAACAACAACAAAAACAGAAGAGAAAGTTTAGCATCTGATATGTGACCTAACTGAAAAGAATCTAATTAGAAAAAAAATTAAATGGAAGGTACTTATCTCTAACAGCATGTCTTCACTGCTAAGTTTCTATATTAATTCATAAAAAAATGTCATTTCATCAGGACAATCACAATCAACCTTTTCACTGTTATTTATTTTTGTTTTTTACTATGCTCAGTTCTGAGGACTGCTGTGGTGATACTCCTGAGTGAATCTTATCATTGGTCACTGGCTTTTATCTGGATTTCATGGTAGATTTCAGGCTTGTACCAATTCTTGAAGGAAAACTCCAAATCATTAGAGAGCTCCCAGCATGTCATCTGAAACACTCCAGTCAATATTGCCTCTACTACATGCTCCAGTAAATATTGCTTGGTGGGAAAAGATAATAGGGATGGATTTAAGCTGTAGTTTTGCTTCTCATACTGGTTCATATTTGTTTGTGGATATTTGTCCTGTCTGAATGTGTGTGTGTGTGTGTGTGTGTGTGTGTGTGTGTGTTAATCCTTGTGACTCATCTGTTTCATTACTTCCTAAGACATTGAAATACTACTAGCTATAAGAAATGGACATCTCAAATGACCATTTACTAATAATACTAGAATATTTCCACTCTCTAATGAGTGTTTTGATGGAAAATGGATTAAGGGATTCTTCCAGATTCTGATCTGGAACATTTAGAGGGTTGGAAAAATGCATACAGTGCTGCACTTCAGAACATGCATAATTCAGTGAGAGCAACACAGCTGAGCCATGGGTTTCATGGCATCAGAGTGGAAATCATGGATAGAAAAGTCATAGAGATATAAGGAAGGTAGAAATAATTGGAGTGCAGGTAGCAAAAAAAAAAGAGCTTTTTTTTTTATAACCAGAGAGTGGATAAAAATTTCAAATAACTGTGCTATTTCTAGAAATTAATTTCTTCATTTCTTCATCTGCTAAGGGCTGCTTAAGACTTGAGAATCACAACCTTCACTGGCATAGCAACAAGAAATTAAGGTGCAAATTTATATAAAGAACTTATTTGAGTTTCCTCCAGTCTTTCAGGCCAAATCTATTTAACTGATTTTATTATTTTGTTTGTAAACAGTAAACAGTATGTCTCATTGTCGTTCAGTCCATCAGTTTTGTCTGAATCTTCATAATCTCATGGACCATACTGTCCATAAGGTTTTCTTGGCAAAGATACTGTAATGGTTTGCCATTTCTTTCTCTAGTCCATTTTATAGAGGAGGAACTGAGGCAAACAGAGTTAAGTGACTTGCCCATGTGTCACACAGCTAGTAAATGTCTGCGGCTGTATTTGAACTCATGAAGATGTGTTCCTGATTCCAAGCCTACTGTTCCATATTAGCTGCCATAATTTAGCAAGGAAACACAAAATAACTTCTGTTACCCAGTTCAAGAGCTAGAAAGAAACTTAGAGATCATTCAAAAATATTCTATCACTAGATTGTTGATGATACCCAGATCAGAAAAATTAAGTAATTTCCCAAAGGTCACAACATAAGCTGGGAGGTGGTATTCAGAGCTAGGTGAACTGACTCCAAATAAGACTCTTTCACTCTGAATTCACTATTATTCTTAATTTCTTATTTCTCTATGGAGCACCAGCATCCTTTTAGTCATCGAGGTTTATAATCTTAGTCGCCTTTGACTCTTTCTCCTCCTCCTGTCTCCTCCTCCTGTCTCCTCCTCCTGTCTGATCATTTTCAAGATATTATCGATTCTACTTGAACAACATTTTTTGAACTGATTCTGTCACCCACCCTCCTCCCCACTCTTACAATCCATTTTGCATCAAAACATGACTCTAGGCTAGTTCAAACCAATATGACAGACCTCTTGTCTGAACTTTTATTAAAAACTTCCTAATTGGTCTCCCTATTCCCCGTGCCTTCTCTTCCTATATCTATCTTCCAAATAGCTATTACAATGACATCTCTAAAGCTTAGTTTTGACCATATCACTCCCCTGATCAAGAATTTTCAACAGCTGTCTATTGTCTCTAGGATAAAATATAAAGAACTCTACCGTTAAACATCTCAAACCCTTCACAATCTATCTCCAGGTTGCCTTTGCAATCTTCATTCACATCATCACTGTCACCCTCACCCCCCAACCCCCATGCCTTTCACATTGCCTATTTGCTCTTCTCCATTGGTGAAGTTCCATTTTCCACCTCTGCATTCTTGTATAGACTGTTGTCCATCCCTGGAATGTTATTCATCTTCAGTTTCATACCTCCTGAAATCCTTAGCTGCTTTCAAGGGTCATTCTAGTTTGTACTTTCTACATGAGGACTTTGCTGATGCCATGCCATGATATTAATACTCTATCCCTTATTCACCTTCCCTAAATATTATTTTCATTTATTTCATATTTACTTGCATACATTTTCTTTGCCACCACCAGTATAACAATTTTTTGAGGGAAGAGATTTTTGTTTTCCATTATGTGCCTGTACCCAGAGCAGTACCTGGATCATAATATGGACTTAATAAAAGTTTGTTGAATTTAATTGTAGAGGTATAGACTCAGGTCTGCTATTTCTGCCTTAATAGCAAAACTTCTCCTATAAACAGCAAAAGGAAACAAAGTCAAAATCTAAGTGTGGGCAATATGCCACTTTGGTACATTCAACTTTTCCTACAATGAATATGTACTTTACACTTAATTTTCTACTGTTTAGCCTAACTGAAATAGTCACTGTAATTCATAAATAAATACACCATGTATCTCCATTTATCTGCTCAGTTTTCTGTATGAAGTTGACACTTTGCAAATGTCAAATTTTGATACTTCCCCTATTGACATATCCTTTTCAACTCTCATTAGCCAAAATCTACATCTGTTTGGGATAGGATATACACACAAATATTGAAACAAAAGTATATGTGTATACACACACACATATTTCTATATATTGATTTAAGGCGACAATTTAGTAAGAAGAGGTTTACCTTTCCCATTGCCACAAGCTATAGCTGCTAAAGGACTGCCTCCAAAAAGTAAATATGCATAGAAACCCTGAGGGTGACAAGCCCATTTTCCCAGCCCCACCTCCCCCCCACACACATACAGTCCTGCTTCCAGATCTCACTGTGATCAATCATGGAGGCAACTTCTTTGGAGAGGGCAGCCATGTCCACCAATTGCCTAACCAATTGCCAAATGCTACTCATAGGGCAAGCAAGCCAGCTCACTGAAACAGCAAGGTACAAAGAAGGAGAAAGGAAGTAGCATTTGCCGGGTAAGTTGAACCACTACCGCCACTCTGTCTATCATGTTTCCCTCAGACCCTGATGGATATATACCAAGAACCTAAACCAAAAAGCATTGGGAATAAATATCACCTAAAATATTAGACTTGCTCCCAGCACAGCTCTGAAAACCATCCTTAAAAAAAAAGAAATTACACAGCAGGCATCCACTGTCCACATCACAATTAGCGGTAATGGTTGACCAACTGACACAAATAGGCATATGACAAGATGAATTGCACCCCAGACTAGAATCCTTACAGCTACCACCTACTGATGGTTCCTTTTTGTAAATGGCCAGTCTTTCCAACCATGTACTAATTTAGTCTTATACATATATGTATGCATATATACACACACATATATGTGTGTGTACATATATATATATATAAAACTATGTGTAGCATATATATAACTTTAACATAGTTTTGTTGGAGAAATAATATAATATATAAAAATGACATGTAACAAAGATACAGCATTAATTAGGAATTATGAGTCTTGCCTAGATTTGATAATAAAATAATATTTTTCCTAAAATCATGTATTATTGTGTAGCATACAATGTGATTAGACAGTGAGATATTTTTGATTCACACAGAAAAACCTAATGTTATAACATAAATATTAAGAGGAAAAAACAAAGAGTTAAAACAATAATATCTTAAGTTCATGATAACAAACTTTTGAACTGCCCTTTTAAAAGTGCAGGATTAAACAAAAGCGCTATAATATACTTGTGAACTAGAGAAGCTTTATGACTCATACTTTTCAGGTCCTAGTGAAACTTGTAGAATATGTCATCTAATCAGAGAAACCAGTTTCCTTTGCAGAATTAAAACTAACTATCCTTATTCATGTTGAAAATGAATTTGCTAATGACATTGGACAAATTTTCTAACAATGATTCATTTCTGATTTATGTTTTTACTTCTGTTCCAAAGGTATGTAGATGTGCTTTTCTGAACCTAAATCAAATAGGGTTCCTTTCATATTTCCCATGACATTAACATGTTGGTATTTTTTTAAACAAAATGTTATTACTTACCCTAAGGACTTAGCCTGATTGTCTGGGGCCTGGATACAACATTCTAAGCATTAACTCTTTTTCTTTCTTTCTTTCTTTCTTTCTTTCTTTCTTTCTTTCTTTTTTCTTTCTTTCTTTCTTTCTTTCTTTCTTTCTTTCTTTCTTTCTTTCTTTCTTTCTTTCTTTCTTTCTCTTCCTTTTTTCTTTCATCACTTTATTTTTAGTTTTCAATCACTTTCAATCACTTCTATAAGCTTTTGAGCTTTAAGTTTTTAAATTTTTCTCCGCCTCCCTCTCCATCTCCCTCCCCAAGACGGTGTGCAATCTGATATGGGCTCTACATATACATTCCTGTTAAAGATATTTTCAGATTGGTCATGTTGTGAGGAAGAATTAAAAATAATAGGAGGAACCACAAGAAAGAGGAAACAAAACAAAATAGGGAAAAAAAAGAGCAAATAGAATGCTTTGATTTGCACTCAAACTCCATAGTTCTTTCTCTGAATGTGGATAGCAATTTCCATCATGTGACTTTTGGAGATGTCTCAGATCCTTGCACGACTGATAAGGGTTAAGTCTATCAAAGTTAATCATTACACAACATGGCTGTTACCGTGTACAATGCTCTCCTGGTTCTGCTCACTTCATACAGCATCAGTCCATACAAGTCTTTCCAGGTTCTTCTGAAGTCCACCTGCTCATCATTTCTTATAGCACAATAGTATTCCATTACATTCATATACCACAGTTTGTTCAGTCATTCCTCAATTGATTGGCATCCTTTCAATTTCCAATTCTTTACCACCAAGGAAAGAACTGCTATGAATATTTTTGTACACATGGGTCCTTTTCCCATTTTTCTGATCTCTTTGGGATACAGCCCTACAAATGTAGTTGTGGGTCAAAGGGTATGCTCAGTTTCATAACCCTCTGGGCATAGTTCCAAATTGCTCTCCAAAATGGCTGGATCAGTTTACAACTCCACCAAGAGTGCATTAGTATTCCAATTTTCCCACATCTTCTCCAACACTTATCATTTCCTGTTTTGTCATGTTAGCCAATCTAATAGGTGTGATATGGTACCTCAGAGTTGTTTTGATTTGCATTTCTCTAATCAATAGTTATTTAGAGCATTTTTTCATATGACTATAGATAACTTTAATTTCTTCATCTGAAAACTGCCTGTTCATATCCTTTCATCATTTATCAATTGGAGAATGACTTGTATTCTTGTAAATATGACTTAGTTCTCTATATATTTTGGAAATGTGGCTCTTATCAGAGACACTGATTGTAAAAATTCTTTCCTAGTTTTCTACTTCCCTCCCAATCTTGGTTGCATTAGCTTTGTTTGTACAAATACTTTTTCAATTTAATGTAATAAAAATTATGTATTTTGCATTTCATAATGTTCTCTTTCTCTAATTTAGTCATAAATTCTTCTGTTCTCCATAAATCTGACAGGTAAACTATTCCTTGCTCTCCTAGTTTGCTTTCACCCTTTATATCTGAATCATGTATCCATTTTGATTTTATATTAGTATAAGGTATAAGGCCTTGGTCTATATCCAATTTCTGCCATACTCTTTTCCAATTTTCCCAGCAGTTGTTTTCAAATAGTAAGTTCATATCCAAGAAGCTAGGATTTGGGAGTTTATCAAATAGTAGATTACAATAGTAATTGACTACTGTGTCTTGCATACCTAACCTAGTCCACCTATCCACTTCTCTATTTATTAGCCAGTACCAATAGCTTTGATGAGTACTGCTTTAAAATACAATTTAAGATCTGGTACAGCAAGGCCAGCATCTCTATTCTTTTCATTAGTTCCCTTGATATTATGGACCTTTTGTTCTTCCAAGTGAATCTTGTTATTATTTTTTCTAGCTCTGTAAAAAATTTTTTGGTAGTTTGATTGGAACGGCATTGAATAAGTAAGTTATTGTAGGTAGAACTGTCTTTTCTATTATATTAGCCCAGCCTACCCATGAAAAACTAATGTTTTTCTCCAATTATATTGATATGACTTTATTTATGTGAAAAGTGTTTTGTAATTGTGTTCATATAATTGTTGGGTATGTTTTGGCAGGCAGATTTCTAAATATTTTATCATGTCTACAGTAACTTTAAATGGAATGTATCTGTCTATCTCTTTTGTTGGGCTTTGTTGGTAATATAGAAATGCCAATGATTTATGTGGATTTATTTTATAACCCGCAACTTTGCTAAAGTTGTTTATTTTTTCAAGTATTTTTTATTTGATTCTCTAGGATTCTCTAAGTATATCATCATATCATCTGCAAAGAGTGATAACTTTGTTTCTTCTTTGCCTATTCTAATGCTTTCAATTTCTTTTTCTTCTTATTGGTAAAGCTAACATTTCTAGTACCATACTGAACAACAGTGGTGATAATGGACATCCTTGTTTCACTCCGATATTATTGGAAAAGCTTTTACTCATCCCCACTACATTTGATGCTTGCTGAGTGTTTTAGGTAAATACTACTTATAATTTTAAGGAAGTCTCCATTTATTCCTGTGCTCTCTAGTGTTTTTAATAGCCATCGGTGTGGGGCAGTTAGGTTGCACTGTAGGACAGAGCACTGGCCCTGGATTCAGGAGGACTGAGTTGAAATCTGGCCTCAGTCACATAACAATTCCTATCTGTGTGACCTTGGGCAAGTCACTTAACTCTATTGCTTAGACAAAAAACAAATAAATAAACAAATAAATAAACAAACAAACAAATAAACAAATGAATGCATAAATAAATAGATAAATAAATAGGAATGGGTGTTGTATTTTGTCAAAAGATTTTTTTCCTACGTCTATTGAGATAATCATTTGTTTTCTGTTAGTTTTGTTGTTGACATGGTCAATTATGCTGATAGTTTTCCTAACATTGAACCATCCCTGAATTCACAGTATAAATCCTACATGGTCATAGTGTATTATTCTTGTGATAAGTTGCTGTAATCTATTTACTAATATTTTATTTAAAAATTTTGCATCCACATTCATTAGTCTATAATTGGTCTATACTTTTCCTTCTCTGTTTTGAGTCTTCCCAGTTTGGATATCTGTACCATATTTGTATCATACATAGATTTTGGTGAGACTCCTTCATCTATTTTCCCAAATAGTCCATATAATATTGGAAATAATTGTTCCTTAAATGTTTGATAGAATATGCTTGTAAATCCACCTGTCCTGGAGATTTTTTCTTAAGGAGTTCAATTTGTTAAATGCTTTTTTGTTGGCTTGTTCAACTACTTTTTCTAAGATGGGGTTATTTAAGTATTTTACTTCCTCTTCTGTTTATCTGCACAATTTATATTTTTGTAAATATTCATCCATTTCATTAAGATTGTCAAATATATTGGAATACAGTTGGGCAAAATAATTCCTAATTATTGTTAATTTCCTCTTCTTTAATGGTGAATTTACTTTTTTTTCATTTTTGATACTAGTAATTTGGTTTTCTTCTTTCTGTTTTTTTAAATGAAATTAACCAAAGTTTTATGTATTTTTTTTCATAAAACCAGTTCTTAGTTTTAAGGAAGTCTCCATTTATTCCTGTTGGTTGGTTGGTTCAATATTTATTATTTATTTATTAGTTCAATATTTTTCTTAATTTCAATTTTATTAATCTCGCCTTTGGTTTTCAGTATTTCTCATTTGATATTTAGTTGGGGATTTTTAATTTGTTCTTTCTCTAGTTTTTTTTAATTGCATGCCCAATTCATTGATCTCCTCTTTCTCTATTTTATTCATGTAAGCATTTAGAGATATAAAACTTCACCTAAGAATTGCTTTCACTGCATCCCATAAGTTTTGGTATGTTATCTCATTGTTGTCATTCTCTTGAATGAAGTTATTGATTGTTTCTATGATTTGTTGTTTGATCCATTCATTCTTTAGGATTAGATTATCTAATTTCCAATTAATTTTCAGTCTGTCATTCCATGGCATATATATATATATATATATATATACATATATATATATATATATATATATATATATATATGTGTGTGGTGTGTGTGTGTGTGTATGTATAGCTACGAATATTTATGTGTGGATAGGTACATATATCTGTGTCTATGTGTATATATGTGTGTGTGTGCATATATATGTATATGTGTGTATATACATATGTTTTATACTGATATTACTTCATTGCCTATGGTACATTTTAGCGAGTTGTAGTTTCCTTTTTTGTCACTTTTAATAAGACATATTTTTGCTTTTACTTTGTCTGAGATAAGGATTACTACTCCTTTTTTTTTACTTCAACTGAAGTATAATATATTCTGCTCTAGCCTTTTACTTTTACCCTGTGTATATCTCTCAGTTTCAAATGAGTCTCTTTCAAAGAACACATTGTAGGATTCTAATTTTTAATCTACTCTGCTATCCACTTATGTTTTATAGGACAATTCATTCTATTCACATTCAGAGTTATGATTATTAACTGTGTCCTTCTCTCCATCCTATTTCCCCCATTTATACTTTTCTCTCTCCTTTCACCCTTTCCCTCCTCCTCAGTGTTTTGCTTAATCTCCACTCCCTTCTATCACCCTCCCTTGTCTTTCCCTTTTCCACTACTAATTCTTCCCTGCCTTCTTTCCTGCATTTTATCCACTGCCTCCCATTTCTTTGCCTTCTCTCCTCTTGCTTCCCTATGGAGTATGATCAGTTTTTATTCCCAACTAAGTTTGTATGTTATTCCTTCTATGAGTCAAATCTGATGACAGTAAATTTCAAACAATGCTCTCCTCACTCCCTTCTTTCTTCCTACTGTAGTAGGTCTTTGCACATCTTGATGTGATGTAATTTATCCTATTCTGCCTCCTCCTTTCCTCTTCTCCCAGTACAAATATTTTCAACCCCTTAATTAATTAATTAATTAATTTTATCCTCACATCAAATTCAACTTATTCATACACTTTCTGTCCATATACACCCACTCTAAATGCCATAATAAAGATATGGTTCCTAAGAGTTACAAGCATCTTCTTCCTATGTAGGAATATAAACAGTTAAACCTTAATGAATAACATTGTTTTTCTTTCCTGTTAACCTTTTTTATGCTTCTCTTCAGTCTTTTATTTGGTAATCAAATTTTTTGTTCAGTTCTTTTTTTTTTTCCTTAATGGGGAGTGATTGAGAATCCCCCATATCTTTGAATGTCCATCATTTCTCCTGAAAGACTATGCATAATTTTGCTGGGTAGTTGATTCTTGATTGTAATCCAAGCTCCTTTGCCTTCTGGAATATCATATTCCTGTCCCTGCGATACTTCAGTGTAGAAGCTTCTAGGTCCTATGTAATCCTGACTGTGGTTCCGTGATATTTAAATTGTTTCTTTCTGGGTGCTTACAATATTTTTTCCTTGACTTGGTAATTCTGAAATGTGGCTGCAATATTCCTTCGAGTTTTCCTTTTGGGATCTCTTTTAGGAGGTGATCACTATATTCTTTAAATGACTATTTTCTTTGATAATGCTTGTAAGATTCTGTCCAGGCTCTGTTTTTCATCATGGCTTTCAGGTAGTCGAATGATTCTTAAATTATCTCTACTGGATCTATTTTCCAGTGCAGTTGTTTTTCCAGTAAAGTGTTTTACATTTTCTTCTATTTTTTTTTCATTCTTCTGATTTTGTTTGATTAATTCTTGATGTCTTATAGAGTCATTAGCTTCCCTTGCCCAATTCTAATTTTTAAGAAACTATTTTCTTTTGTTGGCTTTTCTACTTTCTTTTCCATTTGGCCAATTTTAATTTTTAAGGAGTTCTTTTTTTCTTTGGTCAATTTTTTCCCCTTCCTTTTCCAAGCTGTTGACTGTGTCTTACATACCTCTCATTTCTTTCCCCAATTTTTCTTCTCTTTCTTTTATTTCACTTTTAAAATCCTTCTTGAGCTCTTCCAAAAAGGCTTTTTGGCCTTGAGACCAATTCATATTCCCCTTCAGGTTCTCAGATATAGGTATATTGACAGTGATGTCCTCTTCTGAGTTTGTATTTTGATATTCTCTATCACCATAAAAGTTCTCTATGGTCAGTATTTATGTTTGCTTTTTGCTCGTTATTTTTTTTACCTACTTCCTGGCTTTTAAAGTTGAGCTTTAATGCTGGAGCGCAGGAAATATTGTCTCAAGCTTCTTCTGCTGGGGGCCAGAGGCCTGGTTGCTAGCTTTTGCCTTAGGGACTCCATTGCTTGCCTTTATAGCTGTAGGAGTCTGGCAGCTTACTTGGTTCTGAGCTGGGGTTCTAGTGGTGGTGTCTGGCATGTGCTGAGACTAGGTGGGGTTTTTCTGCATTTCCCTGGTGCTGTACTGAAGTACTGGGAGGTCCAGCATCTGGAAGAAGCCTCCCTGCCATGGCTGCACCAGCACACGTGGCAGTTGTCTGGCCTGGAGTCTGGTGGTTCCCTTGGCTGTGCTTATGCATGTGGGGAATCCTGGTTTTTGTGTTTGACTGCTCCATTGCTCTGAGTTTCAGGATCTCTCCCTGGTTTTTTGAGGTGTAGCCTGCTGCCACTTTGCTGGGATACCTCCTGTCCTAGACTGTGCTTCCCTTTTACCTGAAGGATAAGGGCCTTATTTGCCAATCCTCTAAATCTCCTGGATCAAAAGACTCCTCCATCCAATCTTTTCACTGGTTTTGCTTTTCCATCATCTGTACTGGGGCACTGTTTTATCTGTGTTCAGGAAAAAGAATGAGAAAAGGACAGCAGTTTGCTGCTTACTCCACTATCTTGGTTCCCAGAAGCTTCTTTGTGTTTAAATGAATTGGAGCTGGATTCAATGGTCTATAAGGTTCTTTTTTTCTTTAATTCTGTATTTCTATGTATAAATATTTACTTAATTGATTGATATCAGAACAGTCTACCAATTATTCACATTCCTCAGAAGGTAATGACTATTTTAAAATTTTTGAATCTGTCTTTCTTCAAACAGTTTTCTATCAGTCTCCTTTCCCTCTACTTTTAATGCTACCATGTATTTTAAATCTTTATCATCTCATTTTTGTATACAAACAATAGCATCTAACTGTTCTTCCTATATCTAATCTTTCCTTTAATTTGTTCAGCATACTGCTTACACGTTACCTTTCTAGAAATGCTATCAGGGAGGAGGACATGGTCAGAGCAACACCTCCCAAACAATGGATTATTGTTTCCAGTTAGTAATATAACTGAAACATAACATAAAGAGAAACAATAAAATATTTGTGTGTTAAACCAAGTGCAAAGGATAGTGTTTTTGCTTTTGCTGTTGTTGTCGTTGTTTTGTCATCCCTTTTAAAAATGTAAAGAAGTCTTCAATCAGGCTTCATGGAATTAAGAAATTAGTTTGCCACAGGTCGAAAATCCTAGGAACCCCAGGTGACAATAGAAGACTGGATGGCCATATCTTGAGGTACAATCTGAATAGAAAAAAAAATTCAATTGATGTGACCCTGCTAATCCAGAGGAAAGCCAGCTAAGGGAGAACAATGACTTTGATAAGAGATTGCTCTTTGATTTTTCCCTTGCACTTTAACCTTACCTGAGAGTAAGATAGGGTGGGGTGTATTTCCCTCTCCTTCCAAATTAGCCCTAGAAAGCAAGGATCAAGCAAACCCAGGGAGCTGTACTGAGTGATCTGCATAGCAGAGGTACTGCACATTTGAGGTAGGGGAGCAATGTAAAACATCATAAAAACAGTAAGGCATCCTACTAGTGATAGAGACCTGAGTTATCTTGGCCATATGCATGACTATATGCTAAGATACTGCATTTATGTTCCCACTTTTCACACTAATGCTGTTTTTATTTGTCATGGCATGTACTCCAGTTTTATTGTGAGAATAGTTTGCATCTACTATTCTTACTGTTCCACCTTAGTAAATGCCTTTATTTTGAGTTAATTGCATCTATTGACAGGTTATTACAATTGAGTGCACCGGTGGTGGGGTTTGAAAGCAATTATTTTAGAAGTATGGACTCACAAAGTACATCTGATTTAAGGATAGCCCCAGAAAGGGCATAATACTGTTTCGTTCATCCTGCCTGCCTAGTGCCACTCAAAAATTTTTTTCCCCTGACGGAATAGTTATTAAGCATTTTTCTATGTCAGGCACTGGGGATAATATCAATAAAACAATGCCTCATCTTAAATCACAATTTTTTTTGGGGGGGGAGTGGGGACCATGTTTTCTAATGCTAAAGCCTAATATACAGTAATTTGTACTGTGGATAGAGCACTGGACTTGTAGTCAGGAAGATGTCAGTTCAAATGCTGCATCTGACACAATCTGTATGACAAGTAATTTAACCTTTTTCAACCTGAGTTTCCTCATCTGTAAAATGGGATCTACCTCATGGGGCTGTGGTGAGGATTAAATGAGATAATAAATGGAAAGTTCATTAAAGATCAAAAAGTACATTATAAATGCTGGGTATTCTGATAATGTTTATTTTTCTTGAATCCAGTAGTTCTTATACTTTTTCTGTCATGGACTCCCTTGACAATCTGATGAAGTCTATAGTTCTCTTCTCACAACATTTTGTCAAAATATATATATATATAATTGAAGAAAATACTAAATTTTGTTTAGCAGTTTGTAAAAATAAAATTTTATTTTTCCATCCAAGTTCATGAACTGCCTGATACCTACCTGGTCTGTTCTAGCAAGGTCTGATACTCATCCTGCATAATTACTTTCAATGGCCCTTCTCTAGATTCCCTTTAGACTTTAGCTAGCCAGTTATACTAGCTTCCTTATTAATACCATTATTGTAGCTGATGCAACTATGTAGTACTATGACTACTTCTACCATCCTGAATATCAGATTTATTGACCATTCTGCATACAGAATCAGATAAATTCTGCTTTAATTTAGGTTACACTACAGGAAAATCCTACATGCTGTTGGCTATTGCTTCTACAAAGGATATTTTTAAAGTACCTCATTCTATAATAGCAATGAATAAATTATAAATTAATAATACCCTATAAATGAATTATAATATGATTATATCATAGGAGTAGAATTACTAAAAAATAATTTTGGCTCAGTGAAATATGATGAATGTGCCTGTAACTGTTTTGACCCTACACAGAAATCACATTCGTCAGGTATCAGGCATTGATGTTCATACTGACTCTTTGTAAATTGCCTCCCAGTATTTATTGAATAATGAGTTTCCAAGGCAACCTGTGAAGATGGAGAGGAGACAAGATGAGGCTTATTTTTAGTATGTGCTCCTAATCAGTGCTCTGGGGAAATATTTGCCTGACCCACAATAGCTCCTTTAATGGGTAGAAGATACCAAGAAATGACTTTATTATATTTGAAGTCCAATCATGATATTATAATTTAAGTCCTAAAGACAAGATCTTAAACCTGTACTTAGCATTAAGAATGAAAATATTCACCTTTTTAAACCATTATGCTTCTATTCAATGATTTACTTAAAATGGTTCTGAAAAGTGATTATAGCTTCTCATTATTCCTATCTGATTTACTTGTCAAGAACCACTGGGAGAATATGGAATGTTGTCCCTTATACATTTTTTGGAAAGTTTGCCATGTATTCCTCTTCATTCATCCTGAAGAAAACATTCTTTGAAACATACATTGGCAGCAAAGTTTAACTAGGTTAAGATTTAATCTAAGTAATACAAACAAAACACATTTGAAGTAAGTAAAAGATATTTCAGACAAATACACCAACCGAATGTGTAACTTCGTAATAACAGAGTCTATTTTCATTGTTATTTAAAGTGCTAATTATCTGAAGATTTAACAACATTAGATCTTGTCAAATTTCTCAATGGCTATGAAACCTTGTGAGTTATAATGTAATCACAGCTTTTTAAGTTTAATTCTCATGTAGCATTACAAATCAAACAAAAAGAAGGCAGCAAAGCTAGACACAAACTTGGGCTTAGAAACCTTGGAGAGGATATAACTTGTGTAATACCAAATGCACGTCAAGTGAGCTACTGTAAATTTCCCATGAGAGAATGATTCATTACTCTGAAGAAGCCGATCAGACAGAGTTTGCATTGAGTTATTTCCTCCAGTATCTACATACAATTTATCTTTCATTTACTGGTATTGGTTTGGAATACAATTTATCTGTGTTAGACTTTCTCTGATACTTACCTGGGGTCCTCATCTCCTACTGTTTTAAAAATGCATGTATCTATTTTTGTAAAGAAATTATGGCATAATTAATTTTTGAATAATAATGTACTTGGAGTAATTATAATTACAATTATGCATTAAAATCAATCTAGTATTATTGGAGACTGTATTTATTTGCACATTAAATAGTTTCTTTAAGACCTACTCTTTGGCACATCAACATACTAAACATGAATTCCCCCCCCCCCGAAGTCTGGATAATTTGGGGGGGGGATTGTTTTGTTGTGCAGGAATCCCTTTGGAAACAATGGGCTGATGGCAATCATAGGTGCTCACAGACATTATTAAGCAATATATTTTTGTATCTTCTTATGAAAATTAATCCTTATTAAGAGAAATATCATGAAAAATGAGTCACTAATTACAAAAGCATTGTAACTGAACTGAATTACTCCTAAAGCAAAATGGAATGATTCCATCTCAGAGGATCCATGCTTTATTTGCATCTCTGACACTCATAAGTCTACCAAGCATGAGTAAGTCCAATAAATTTTGTAGATCTTATTTTGTTCATCTGTAAAATGAAGACATTGCAATAGCTGACCTGTAACACAGACTTAACTAGGAAATGTTTATTCCAATTCAAGTATCACAAATCTCAGCAAAACTCAACTAGAGTAGGTATTGTCTTATTTTAATTTTCTTTAAGAACCAATACTAAGCTGTGTTTTTTCTGTGCTTTTGAAGGACTTCAATGGCACAATTAGGTGGTATAGTGGATAGAGAAGAGTACCTGGAGTTAGGAAGAACTGAGTTCAAATCCAGCTTCAGATACTTACTAGCTCTGTGACCATTGGTAAATAACTTAAGATGTATTGACCTCAGTTTCTCCATTTGTAAAATGAAGATAATATTTACACCTTTATTCCAGGGTTGTTATGAGGATCAGTTGAGATAATATTTGTAAAGCATTTAGCACAGTAACTGGCATGTAGTAAACACTATAAAAATGTTAGTTTTCATTATTTTCAGTTCCCTCTAAAAGGTCCATTTCACCTTGCAGAATAATGCATCTTCTCTAAGGTTCAAAACTCTATGATTTAAATTATTCATGAAGTACAGTAATCACATGCAAGGGTCATTTTAATAATACTTTAATTCTTGTTTAGTAACTTTGGTAATTGCTCCTGAGTTAATGCCCAAATTGGATAAAATTAATGTGTTAGGATAAGGATTTAGGGGGATTTTTTGAACTGTGTTTTTTTGAAAAAGATATTTTAGACAAAAGCAAAATAGAAAAAATAATGATGAAATTATATGTGTGTGTGTGTGTATCTTAAACCTCATAGATAAAGGTCTTGTATAAAAGTAATCATAGAATTGACCCAAATTTATATCAAGAGCTATTTACCATTAGATAATTGGTGAGAGGATATGAACAACCTGTTCTAAAAGAACTGCAAACCTTAAATGTTTACTTGAAACCATATTCCAAAATACTAAGAGAAAGAGAAATGCAAATTAAAATAACTCTAAAGTTGAGCCTCACTCTGCAAAACTGGTAAAAATGTCAAAGGCTGATATAATACTATCAGGTTCAACTATTATTACATTCTTCACTAACCCCTCCCTATATACTTTAAGCTAGTCTTGGCAAATAAGAAAAGGAAGTTGTTCCTAAGTGTTGACTGGCTCAGACAGCCAAAGCTGTACTCCCTCTGCTCTTAAAGAATTTTCTTTGTTGACTCACGTCAAGTAGACAGTGACTTTTTGTACAACTAAGAAGATAAAAGAATCATTCATGTAGAACCAGGGTCTTCAGATATGGCCGATAGGACAGGACTCCCAGTCAGCATACCCTGCCCTGATACATTTCAGCAGATGCATTTCTTCTCCGTGACCACCCAAACTAAGTGCTATATCTTTGTTGTGAATTCATTCTTTCCTATGGCTAAGTAAACATTTTATTAGCTGTTGAATGACTGAAGACTGTGTCATTTCATCTGTTATCTGCCCTAACCTTCCTGTGTGCTGGCCTGAATCAACCAGCATTCACCACAGAAAAGAAGAATGTCAGAGTGACTGTGGTAACACTAGCACAATGACACTATTTGTAGAGATATAACAGTATAACAAAGTACCAAGTTCCAATTCAAGTTCAACTAGGCAACAAAAATTATTAAAGTACTGATACCTTCTGCCCCAGCAATCTCATTGCTATGAAAATCAAAGAAGTTAAGGACAGAAACAAAGAATTGAATGCATCAGTAAAATGGAACATTATTATATACTCCAAAGATGAATGAATAATTTACAGAAATGCAGAAAGCTGTATATGAACTTGTGTAGGAAGAAAATAAACAGAACCAAGAGAACACTATGTTCAATTACAATAAGAGTGTAAATAAAGACTGTTGGAAGAAATTGAAGTAATGGGAAAATGATGATGTCCCAGAGAGGGAGGGAACAAGCATTTATTAATCACGTCCTCTGTGCCAGGCACCATTTTAAGCACATTAAAAACATTATCTCATTTGATCCTCGTAACAGTCCTGGGAAATAAATGCTAATATCATCCATGATTTTACAGTTTAGGAAATTGAGGGAAAAAGAAGTAAAGTAACTTTGTCGAGGATCACTTAACCTTAACCTCTAGCAAGCTACTAAGGTTGGCTTTGAACTTAGGTCTTCCTAACTCCAGGCAAATCATTCCAACCTGTAAGCTACTTAGCTTCCTCCAGAGATGATGAAACATACCTACTCCCTTCTGGCAGATAGAGAGAAGACTATTAGGAAATATATTATATGCATGTTCTTAAAATGTACGTAATCAGATATTTTTGCTTAATTGTTTCTGCTCATGATAGCTGCTGGCTCAATAAAGAAGGCATGACATGGTGGAGTTGGGAAAGGACTAAGATGTGAAAAAAAAAGACAATAAACACTTATTTTAAAAAGTTGTGATATCTGATGGTGGTTATTTTTGGAGAGGGCAAGTAAAGTTGCAGGAAGGATTTCTAGATCTTTTTTTATATATATTTTTTAAAATTTTAGCTTCCTTGACAAAAATGCTACTTCTCTCCCTTCTATGCAGAAAATTATCCATTATAAAGAATAAAAAGTAGAAAAAAATCTTCACATTCTGTTAATACCTTGCACAAATGAAATGGATCAACATATAGGGTATTGTGAGTATAGGGTATTATGAGGTTTAATAGATAGAATATTATTTCAACTTTGTAACTTCTGTGTTATCTAAGTCTTTAGCCCCTTTGTTGCATTTAATCAGTTGCTGTGCCCTATTCCCTCTTTAAACCTGTAGATCAACACATTTATTTAAAAACAAGTAATAATATGTAAAACATAATTGATTTCTTTATATATTCTTATCTTGATCACTGTAGTCATTTAATTTTGTTGTTGTTCTGTTGTTCTGAAGGTTTGTAAATCAAAGTATCATCTTGATACATTTTATTTTCAATGTCTTGAACTAAATTCTTTAGTTTAATCCTCTATCATTGGTTAGAAGGCTCTTGTTTACAATCTTTGGGTGTGTCGATCGTGCTTTTAAAAAGTATATGTTCCATGTTTTCTACAGTGTCTAATAAATACAGGTTAATCCTATAGTATTAAAATTGCCTTTCTTTCATTGTGATTTCTTTAAGTTACTTAAAAAATATTTTCTGTTAAAATTATTTAATTTAAGAACTGTGTGCTTTTTTTAAAGGTAGTTGGTGTTAAATGACTTGCCCAGGGTCACACAGCTGATGAGTGTCTAAGGCTAGACTTGTACTCAGGTCCACTTTAGGGACTGTGCTCTATCCACTGTGCCATCTAGCTGTCCTAGCATTATGTACTTTTGAGTTTAAAGTGGGTGTATAAGTATTATTGTATGTGTGTGTATGCAGGAAAAAGTATACTAACATTTTCTCCCTGATGGTTATTTTAAAGTTTCTCAATTGATCATTTTACTGTATCTCTTTCTGCACCATAATATTCATGGAATTTTTAAAAACTAAGACAAATTTCTGAGATACATATAAATGTTCATCTCTTTAGAGATCTTGTCCTCAAGGTCAATCACTTCAGATTTTATAGAATTCATATGCTCATATTCATTGATATTACAGTAGAAATATTTTATAGATATTATGATTGTCTTAACTTCTGAAATATTTGAGGCAAAAATTTTGACCTTCCAACAAATAAATGCATACATAAAAGAAATTGAAGCAATTTCTTCAAACGTCCAATATACTTTGGTTTCAATGGACTGTTTTTATACTGTGAATATATTATTATTATTATTAATGATTCTTACTCTTAATATATATTTAATGTGGATAATATGTGCATCTCTTTATTATTTTTCCAATTTTGGAAATAATGTTAATGCAGTGAAGCATTCAAATTGTTTATATAAAAGTTCATATAGTTATATCAAGTAGAATAAAAGTAGGAATTCAAATAATGATCTAAGTAAATGAAGTACAGCAGATTTTTCCTATGTAAACATATTATTACTTCAATTTTCCTTTTCCACTTGTCTATGAAGTCCTAGAACTACAATTGTAATAATTATTATTAAATGAATTTTTATCAGTTAGTGTTTTAAAGATAATGACAGTTTTGTGCTAAATATTACATTTTTACAAAACATAATCAAATTATACAAGATTACTTCATCATTATAATTTTAAATTCATTAAACCTACTTAATACTAGAAAGATTTTACTCAAAGGTAATGAGAATTAGGTTGAATAAATGCCATATTATGCTGCTATAAACTCGTGAAAATCGTAATAATCAAATTTTGTAAGACCAGACTTTACTATTTACTTATTTTATTCATTTAATAGAAGATAACACATAGCTAAGCAATCTGTAGATTGTGTATCAACAAGCAATTAAATAAAAACACATAACTGCTATGTTTTATTGCGCTTGAGATAATTTAAATCAAAAAGATCTTTAGAATGTTCTAAGTGCGATGTGGAGAGAGATACTCTTACAACCTGGGTAATGTCTTCCGAATTAGCAGAGATAAATTCTAATATTAACATTGAAATGAAACAATTTTCTATTGGCTTGTATAGAAAGAGGCAGGCTAAACATTGGCAAAAATCAGTGAATTCCAGAAAAGATTTGGGGGTTCGTTGCAAGTGCTAAATGGCCTGAGCTAATACTAAGATTTCTAAACATACATAGTTCATAAAATCATGAACTCAAAACTGGAAAGCAATGTATTCGAATCAGTTAGTAAATCAGTCAACAAGAATTTGTCTATCACTATACTAAGCACTGGGCAGCTAGTTGGTGCAGGGCTGGGAGTCAGGAATACTTCCTGAGTTCAAATCTGAACCTCAGACACTTAGTAGCTGTGTAACCATTAGCAAGTCACTTAACCTTGCTTGCCTCAGTTCCTTATCTATAAAATGAGCTGGAGAAGGAAATGGCAAACACTCTTGTATCTTTGCCAATAAAACTCAAAAGTGGGTCACAAAGAGTTGGACATGATTTGAAAATGAGAAATACTTAGCACTAAGAATAAAAAAGAAAGATACAATATTTTAATCCCTAGCCTGAAGGAACTTACATTCTAATAGAGAGAGCAATACGTAAATAATAACATATTGCACAAGTTGAAGGTAATCTCAGAGGAAAGGTACTTTGGAAAATGCAAATTTGAAATATGCGCTACAGAAGGGAAGATGTGAGCTGGGTCTTTATTCAGGGAAGCTAGGAGACAGAAATTAGAGAGGAGAGAACTTTAGACATAGGCTGTGAGTTAAATTTTCTGTGTGGGGAATAGCAAGTAGGCTAAGGTAGATGAAACATAGAATGATTGGAGGGAAGTAAAGTATAAAGCTGTTAGAGGAATCTAGTGGTTTAGTGGAAAAAATTCCAGGGTTGGAGTCAGAAAGACTTGAATTCAAATCTGGCCTCAGAAACTTAAAAGGTGTGTGACCATTGGTGAATCATTTAAGCCTGTTTGCCTCAGTTTCTTCATCTGTAACGAAATGGAAAAGAATATGACTAACCACTTCTGAATCTTTGCCAAGAAATTCCCAAATGAGGTCACAAAGAGTTGGAAGTGACTGGAACTACTGAACAAAAATGTATAAAAATATTGGAAAAGAATAAAGCAGGTAGATTGTCAAAGGTTTCAGGTGTCAAACAAGTGATATATATTTGAGCCTGAAGGTAATAGGGAGACACTCCCTGTAATTTAGTGAGGAGGAAGGTGATACAATTGGACTTGGCTTTGGGAAAATTTCCTTGGAAGATGAATCAAAGATGCATTGCAGTGGGGAGAGATGAGGCAGAGAGACCATACAGAAGGGTATTGTAATAGTCCAAGCATAAAGTGATTACAGCCTGCAGGAGGGTAGAGGCATTGTGAGTGGTAAAAATGTATATCCTTACATAGATATACACATATCTATCTATCTATCTATAGATATAGATATAGATAAGAAATTTTGTAAAGGTAGACACCTTAATTCTTGACAATAGATTTGACAAGTTGAACAAGTGTGAATGAAATTTGAGAATAACATGGAGTTTATGAGCTTGGGTGACTAGGAGGATGGTAGTGCTCTCAACAGTAATAGGGAAGTTTGGAAGAGGAGGAATAATTGGTGGCAAGGAGAGATAATGAGTTCTGTTTCCACCATTTTGAGTTGTCTATGGAATTTCTATATCTATGGGATTTCTGATTTTAGATGCCCCAAATGCAGTTTACCATTAGGGACCTGAGTTTAGGAAAGCGTAAAGTTGTACATTTATGTGTAAACTATGCACAAGGATATATAGATATAAATATAGCTATAGATATATAAGCAAATATATGGATGTGTGTACACATAGTATTGATGTTTATTTGTACATATGTTTTTATAAAGTGAATCTTCTTTGAAATCATAATACAACTCAAAGAAGCTGGTTAGATCACAAAAGAACATGGTATAGAGAAAGAAGAGGATCCATGAAAGACCCTTGGCCACACCCAAGGTTAGTGGGAAAGACCTAGATGAAGATGTAGCAAAGGAGACCATTAAAGGATAGTTAGACATGGAGGAGGATAGCTGAGAAACAGGTTTCATGAAAAACTAGAGAGGAGAAAGAATTCAGGAGGAGATGATAATTGACAGTATCATAGGCTGCGCAGAGGTGCAGAATGAAATTTGAGAAGAAGTAATTAAATTTAAGAGTTAAAAGATTATTGGTAACTTTGAAGAGAAGCAGATTCATTTGAATGAAGAGACTAAAAGCCGTAATGCAAAAGATTTACAAGACAATGAAAGAAGAGGAAGAGGAATCACTGATTGTAGATGACTTCTCAAGGAGTTTATCAGAGAAAGGATGGAAATTGTAAGGGACAATAGGCTGCTGCAGAACATAGGAGGGTTAGTATCAAATGTTCTATAAGCATCTTTCTATAAAATAGGTTTGTCTTATCAAGGAATAGGGCTACCTCATTACTGAGATAAGAGTGAGTAGGGGAAGGTACCTCAGTGATGTGAGATGAGGAGGAGAAGGGAAAGAAAAGCAAGCTCTTGGTGAATGGCTTCATTTTTTTCTAGGTGAAGTACGAGGCAATGTCCTCCTCTGAGAGAAGATAGGGAGGGGGTATTTTGTGAGCTTTGGGCAGTAATTAACAAGTTTGAAATAGTCTCTGTAGCGAGTGAGATATATAATTCATTAGAAAGATGTAAAAGGATTTCTGGGTTGCTATTAAGACGCAGGTGAGATTATATAACATAAATTCATAGGATTCATCACAAAAGCAAAACTGAGTTGAATATTGTCCACACAGTCTGAAGTGTTTAAATGTCTATGATAATTAGAATGAGGAAGCAGTGGTATGATAGATAGCAAGACCTTCAGAGTTGGAGAATTTCTTGGTGAATTGTAAATGAGCTTGCAAAGGACTTATTATGATGAAAAATGCTATCTACCTTCAGAGAAAGAATGCATGAAGTCTGAATACAGATCAAAACATAGTTTTTAAACTTTATTTTACTTTTTTGAGAGGTCTGGGTTCTTTTTTACAACATGGCTAATATGGAGATGTTTTAGATGACTGCACATTTAAAAATGTAGACGAGCAAATGTCTACAAGTGCTTTGTGGAGTCAATCTCTTTAAACAGATACGTTAGCAGTGGGACACTGGGTGAAGAATGGAATTGAAGGAGAAGGGAATAAGGAGGGTGGAGTAAGGACTGGGGTTTGTACAATTAAAACATAATAACTCAGAATCACTGGGGACAGTAGAATATGAAGGAGTGAAAGTATGCTAATTATTAAAGAATGAATTGAAGCAGAGTATTTGTGCCTGTATTCTATTGAAGGAGTCACATGATTACACTGCTCAGGGCCCTCCTTTGAGTTCCACCCTCAAATGCAAATTAAAGCAACTCAGGTTCTACTTCACATTCACCTGATCAGAAAGGATGATTAAAGAAAGCAAAATCATTGATGGACTGAGGGAAAAAAGACATGTTAATACACTGTTGATATATAGTTGAGTTGGTCCAGAATTTCTGGAAACTAATTTGGACTTACTATATTTCTAAAAGTCTAAACTCTTTGTTTAGACCACCATAATTAATTAATAATTAGCATACATTTATCCAGAAATACTACTAAGCATATATCCCAAAGAGATTTAAAAATTGAAACCAAGGAGGTGCTCATCAGTTGGAGAATGTCTGAATAAATTGTGGTATATGAATTTAATGGAATGCTATTCTTTTCTGAGAAAAAATGCAAAGAATGGTTTCAAAGTGACCTGGGAAAACATGTAAGAATGAATGCAAAATAAACTGAGTGGCGCCATGATAATAATTTATACAATTAAAAATACAGAAAAGGAAAAGAACAAGCATTTATTAAGCACTGATTGTGTGCCAGGAACTATGTCATTTGATATACGTTATTTCATTTGATCCTCACAACAGCTCTGGGGGTAAGTACTATTACTATCCCCATTTTAAAATTGATGAAAATAAGGCAGACAGAGGTTAGGTGACTTTCCCAGGGTCACACATCTAGTAAGTATCTGAGGCTAGATTAGAACTCATGTCTTCCAAACTTGAAGCCTAACATTCTATCTTCTTCACCAACTTGTAACGTCACATAGAAAAACAATTTGAAAGACTTAAGCACTCTGATCAATGTAATGAAGGGATGAAGATGAAGGATGCTATTTACCCTGAAAGGAAAATGATAGACCAATGGTTGAGAATGGGATGTATATTTTTGGACATGGTCAATGTGGATATTTATTTTGCTTGACAAAGCAAGCATAACTTGTTATAAGGATTTTGTTTTTTTTTATTTTTTCCTCCACTGCCAAAAAGGGAGGTGAAAGAGATTACAAATATTTGTTAGTTAAAGAAAGCAAGGAACACATTGCAATACTGAAGGAGAAATTTGGCAAGGGTCTTAAACAGAGTGGTGAACTTTTTATTGAAGAGAAGAGGTTATATGTGAAAGATGCTATGGAATTAGAAGTGATTGAGTGACTGAAAATATAGGGATGTTCTACAAGATGAGATGAGTTTTGAAGATGGGTGGGTGTTGAAAGAAAAATTATAAATTTTGTTTTAAAAATGATTAATTTGGGATGCCTATAGGACAATGTGATCAAAATGTTCATTAGGTAGCTGATAATGTTGGACTAGAGCTCAGGAAAAACATGAAAAACTAAATATATAAATCTGGTCATAAACTACATGCCTATGATAATTGAACCCATTGGGAATGATGAGGTCAATAAGCATACAGAGGGGTGTGGGAAAGACCCATATTCATTCTCTATTAAAATAAATTTTATAGATGATGTATATAAAAATAGGTAATCTCTATATTTTTTACTCTCTAGACAAGATTCTAGGGCACTACTATTTCAACTACACACAGAATAAGTATAAAAAAAAGGAAACATGATAGACCTAATTAGTCTGCAATCATCTATGTATTTTGTTTTTTGTTGTTTAGTTCTTTATTTTCCCTATTACATATAAAAATAACTTTCATCATTCATTTTTAAACAGTTCCAGATTCTCTCTATGCCTCATCACCCCCATCATTGGGAAGGCAAGCAATTTGATATATTTTGAATACATATGTGTGTGTGTGTATACAGATGCAAAACATATTTCCATATTAGTCATATTATAAAAAATATGTGCCACAATAAAACCAAACAAAAATTTAAAAAAATTAAAAATATACTTTCATCTGTATTCAGATATCATCAGTTCTTTCTCTGGGGATAGATAGCACTTTTCATCATAAGTCCTTCAGAGTTGTCTTGGATCACTGTATTGCCGAGAATAGATATCCTTCACAATCGGTCATGTTACAATATTGCTATTACTATGTACAATGTTCTCCTGGTTCTACTCATTTCACTTTGCATCAGTTCATGTAAGTCTTTCTAGGGTTTTTCAGAGAGCATCCTGCTCATCATTTCTTATAGTACAATAATATTCCATCATAATTACATACCACAACTTGTTCAGCCATTTCCCAATTGAAGGGGCATCCACTCCATTTTCAATTCTTTGACACCAGAAAAGACCTGCTACAAATATTTTTGTACATATAAGTAGGTCCTTTTCCTCTTTTTTAAAATATTTTTTGAGATACAGACCTAAGTCAAAGGGTATGCATGGTTTTCAAGGCATTTGGGCATAGTTCCAAATTGCTCTGCATAATGGTTGAATCAGTTGAAAACTCTGCTAACAATGCATTACTCTCAAATTTCCCATATCCCCTCCAACATTTCACATTTTCCTTTTCTGTCCCATGAGCCAATGTTATAGGTGTGAGGTAGTATCTCAGAATTGTTTTAATGTATAGTGATTTTTTTTTATCATTTGTCAATTAGGGAGTGACTTTTTTTTTAATTTTGACTCATTGAGAAATGAGGCCTTTATCAGAGAAACTTGTTTTGAAATTTTTTTTTCAGTTATAGCTGTGAACAGTATTTTTCTCCAACCTATTTTGCCCACATCTACTGTATTATCTCTTTCCTTTCACCATGTCCCTCTTCAAAAGTGTTTTGCTTCTGATTACAGCCTCCCCCAATTCACCTCTCTCCTATGAGCCACCTCCCTTCTCTTCTGCTTTTTTCTTTCTACTTGTAGGGTAAAATAGATTTATATATCCATTTGGATGTGTATGTTACTCCTTCTTTGAGATAATTCTGAGGTGAATAAGGTTCAAGCATAAACCTCCACCTCTTCCATTTCCCTCTCTATTATAAAAGATCTTTCTTGCCTCTTTTTTTTTTAACAGTCTCCAAAATATTTTTTTATTGTCTGGATTCTGTACTTTGGTTTTCCTTCTTTTTCTTATACAGTCTTGGTACACTGTAGTCGACAAGTACACAATGAGACCGACCTTTGGTCCAGCTAGGGCGTCTCTTCCACTGGTGGATGGTTTTCCAATATGCTAGTGATTACCTCCTCCGGAAGGATGTTCGACAGGATTCATGGCCACACCCCGAACACGAGGCCAGCAGTTTCTCTTGGCTTTGCATTTGTGGTAGACATGACCTGCCTTAAGGATGGGCTTATCAGTACGACCTCCTCCAGCATCACCACCAACCACAGCTCTGTTTGCAGAGGAGATCACTTTCTTAGAGCCTGAAGGTAGCTTCACCCGTGTTTTCCTGGTTTCAGGGTTGTGGGAAATCACTGTGGTATAGTTTCCAGATGCAGGTGGAAGCTTGCCCCGATCCCCAGGCTTTTCTTCAAGACAGCACACTATGGTCCCTTCAGGCACAATGCCAACCTGGAGGACATTGCCAATGTTGAGCTGAGCTTTCTTACCACGGTACACAAACTGGCCGGTATGGATGCCTTCAGCATTAATGAACGACTCTGTCCTCTTTTTAAATCGGTAAGGATCCCGGAAAGCTACTTTTGCAAGAGGGGCCCCTCGGCCTGGATCATGGATTATGTCCTTTACAATACCCTTAATGTAGACATGCCTCTCGGCGAAGTCCACATCCAGGAGCTTGGCCCCTTTCCTGTGCTTCACGTGAATGCGGAAGACTGAGGCCGCACCCTTTCTCTGATCACGGGCTCGGCCCATCTCCCGCGGTCTGGCTCTGGACTTGCTAGAAAGAGCTTGCCTCTTTTATATGAGATAACTTACCTTATTCTACTTCTCTCTTTCCCTTTCTCCCAATGCATCCCTTTTTCTCATCGCTTAATATTTTAAAGATATTATCCTATCATATTCAACTCATACCAGTGCCCTTTGTCTGTATAAACTCCTTCCAACAACCCTAATTATGAAAAAGTTCTTAAGAATTACAAGTATCATCTTCCTGTGTAAGAATGTAAACATATTAACCTCATTAAGTCCCTTATGATTTCACTTTCTTATTTGCCATTTCATGCTTCTCTTAAGTCTTGTATTTGGAAGTAAAATTTTCTATTCAGGTCTTTTCTTCAGGAATGTGTGAAATTCCTAACTTCCATTGAATACCCATTTCTCCTTGAAGGATTATACTCAGTTTTGCTGGGTAGGAGATTCTTGATTTTAATCCAGCTACTCTGCCCTCTAGAATATCATATTCTAAGTCCACTGACTTTTTAATACAGAAGTTATAAAATCTTGTGTTATTCTAACTGTGTCTCCATGATTCTTGAATTGTTTCCTTTTGGCATCTTATGATATTTCCTCCTTGACCAGGAAGCTCTGGAATTTGGCTATGGTAATCCTGGAGATTTTCATTTTGGCATCTCTTTCAGGAGGTGATCAGTGGATCTTTTCAATATCTATTTTACCATCTTTTCTTTAGAATATTAGGCAATTCTCCTTGTTAATTTCTTCAAAGATGACATCATTTTTTTTCCGTGATGGCTTTCCGATAGTCTAATAATTTTTGAATCAGAAACTTCTAGGAGCCAAGATGGCAGAGTACGCAGTGAATTGGTGTAGCTTTCCCATATTCATCACCAAATAACCATAAAATAGTGCCCTAGAATGCATCCTGGAGTAGTAGAGCCAGTGGGAAGACCGAGTGGATCAGTCTTTTAGACTGTAAGACTTGGAGGATGAGCAAGAAAGGTCCATATTATTCCGGTACAAATACAGGGGGGAGCAGTGCAGGACAGAAAGCAGCCCACCAAGCTAGCAGCAAGCTCCACCTCAGCAAAACAGTGGGAGATGCTGACCCCAGTGTCGTGGAGCAGGCAAACGCCAACACCAAGAGCTCCCACGTGCATAAGCATAGCCAAGGAAACTAGCAGACTACATCCAGCTATAAGAACCACCATGTGCTTCAGTGCAGGCCAAGGTGGGTAAGCACCCTCTAGTAGCCAGACCTGCCCATGTTTTGGTATAGCATTGGAGAAAGAGAAAAATTCTACCTGGCCTCAGCACACATATTAGACACCATTACTATGACCCCAACTTAGTAGCAGGTAAGCTGATATGTAAACCAGGAATAAAATTATAGACCAACTTCCCCAATGCATATTGATGTAAATTTTTAAATTAATTTATTCATTTTTCGTTTTCAACATTCACTTCCATAAGCTTTTGAATTTTAAATTTTCAACAGTTCCCTCCCCTACTCCCTCCCCAAGATGGTATACAATCTGATATAGGCTCTATATACCCATTCCTTTTTTTTAATTAATTTATTTTTAGTTTTCAAAATTCACTTCCATAAGCTTTTGAGTTTTAAATTTTCTCCCACTCCTTCCCCACCTCCCTCCATAAGACAGCATGCAATGTGATATAGGGTGTATGTATATGTGTGTATATATATATATATATATGTATGTATGTATACACACACACACACATATATACATATATATGCATACATAATATGTGTGTGTGTGTGTGTGTGTGTGTGTGTGTATACACACACATACACACCCCTTACATTGTTGAGAAGGGTTAAGTCTATCAAAGTCAGTCATCAAACAATGTGGCTGTTACTATGTACAATGTTCTCCTGGTACTGCTCACTTCATTTAGCATCACTTCATATAAGTCCTTCCAGGTTTTTCTGAAGTCATCATTTCTTACAGCACAATAATATTCCGTTACATTCATATACCACAACTTGTTCAGCCGTTCTCCAGTTGATGGGAATCCCTTGACTTTCTAATTCTTTGACACCATAAAAAGAGCTGCTATAAATATTTTTTGTACGTGTGGGTGTTTTCCCCATTTTTATGATCTCTTTGGGATACAGCCCTAAAACTTCTACTGAAGGCTCAAAGCATATGCAGTTTTATAGCCCTTTGGGCACAGTGCCAAATTTTTTTTCCAGAATGGTTGGATCAATTCACAACTCCACCAACAATGCATTAGTGTTCCAATTTTCCCACATCTTCTTCAACATTTATCATTTTCCAGTTTTGTCATGTTAGCCAATCTAATAGGTGTTATGTGGTACCTCAGAGTCATTTGGATTTATATTTCTCTAATCAATAGTGATTTAGAGCATTTTTTCATATGATTATAGATAGCTTTAATTTCTTCATCTGAAAACTGCCTGTCCATAGCCTTTTACCATTTATCAATTGGCAAAGAACAGGGCACTATCCTAAGCTTCAGGGGTTTTATGCAGCTGTTTTCAGAGATACTTTTAGGTACCCGTACTTTTTTAGTTCTTCAAAGGTGGAATAATCTAAATAAAACTGTGTTTACTATTCTCCTTGCCTGTGGTTTTCTCTGTGAGGAACCACAAGCTCTCTTTTCTACTGTGGAACACTGATGAGGTTACAGGTCTATTGTGGCCACAAGCTCTGGTGTGCTAGTCCTCCTGCTCATCATGAGACTGTCACTTGGTACTATGACCCAGATCTGTGTATGGGGAAAGCAATAAGGTCCTGCCCCCCAGTTCCAGACACTTTTAATCTCCTTTCACCAGTTGTTCAGCCTTCTCACCATCTGTGGGAGGAGAGCTCCAGAAGCAGCAACTACCATAGCTCATTCAGTTGCTCCCAAGGTCCACTCCTGTTTTGATGGGGCCCAACTGTGTTCTACTCTCATCCTGGTGAACAGATCTTTTCTGCCAAACTTATAAGTTGTTTTCTGATGGAAAATTGTTTTATCCCATTATTGTGTGTGTTGTGCTTCTTCAGAATTTGTTTTAGGATATTATTTAAAGGTGTTCAGAGGGGTTGGGGGGAGAGTTAAGGGAGTCTCTGCTTTTCTCTGCCATCTTGACTCTACCCCATCTATGCATTTTCAATGGACTTTAATGTTCTATAAAAGTTGATTGAGAATTGGTTTATTGTCTTTTTGGGGGGCCAAGGTGGGGCCTACTGAGCTCAGGGGAGAGGACATTCTAGATTTCTGATTTTATTGAGGTGTGGAACAATTCTTCCTGTGCATCCTTTTCACACTAAAATAGATTTGCGATTCTTTTGAAACTTATTATATCAAGGATTCTTTGGAAATTGAGAGTTTAAAAAAACTTGCTTCTAAATCCAGTGTCCATATGTGACAAAGGCAACACTTGGATTCCATTTAACTTTAATCTGCAGCCAGTCCATGTTGCTTTATAATATATTCTTCCTAATGTTTTAATAGGTAATTTCTTAAGGTATTATTTCAGGTGAAATAAACAGCAATAAAATGTAAGTGAATCCTCATTTTCAGGCAACCAAAGCATGTCTGGTTTGTTTTTAAAAAATTCAGAGTATATTTTCTTTGTCCTATAATTATATAGTTCATGTCATTTGGTTGTATTGTGCCTTATTTGAAAGTGATTATATTTTACACAAATAAAACAAATTACCAAATGGAAGCTTCAACTGCATATCTATGTCTAGACTCTAAATCACATTTTACCTTACTAAGCTATGCCTCCAGAATAAAAGTTCAATCTATACTTTAAGAGAAAAAGCCATGCCAACTCAAAGAAATAGTTCTACATCTTCTCTAACGCACCATGACAATCAGGCAAGTGAGCATATTTCTTAGCAACTAGAAAGTTTAGTGAAAAGATTTTTGAACTGCATTTTGGAACACTTGTGAAGAACTTCAGGACCTCACCTAAAATGTACACAGAAATTATTTTATGAAAGAAATAGAGTATTGACTTGGATGTTGTTGGGTTGGTTTGATTTTTTTGTGTGTTTGATAGCAAAAAATATTACTCCATGTATAAAAAAAATTGAGATTAAGTTGTGTTTGTAAATTAATCATGTTTTTATTCAACTTTTTCTTAATAAAGTAAAATGTTTTATGAATTCTGCCACATTATTATATAAAGTACATGTACTAACTTTATGTTTGAGTAAAATACCAGTACAGCTAAATTCTGCATTGAATATATGTTTTTGAATATATGTACTATACTCATCCAGGCATTCCTTATCAGATTATACTTCCAGATAAAAACAAAACAAACAAAAGTGTTGTAGACGTCTTTTCAATACACTGATTTTTCCTTTTAAAAAATGTCCTTTTCTAACCTGTCACCACTGACTCAATACTAGAAGATTAGATTTAGCCCTTTGAGGTATTCTTAAAATCTAATTCTTCAAGTATTAAAGATAATATATTAGGATCTATTAGAAGTAGTGTGTTAGTGAAATTTTCCAAATCTGAAGGGTAAGAGATTATTTTTCAAACTATCAATTATTAAGCTATTTTTTAATGTTTTGTGTCTTTAGGGGTATATATATTTGTATGCATGTATGCATGTGTATATGTATGTACACAAATATATACATACATATATACACATATATAATTATATAAATAGAAGTAATTGATTTGTGTAATTCAAATGTATTGAGATATATATACACATATATAGGTAAATAAATAATCTGAAGATAGCTATAGTTATTGCCATTTATAACCACATATGTGTATATGTGCATATATATGTATGTATATGTGTATATGTCTGTAGAAGTTATAATTTTTGAAATTCAAATTGTCTTGTATAGATAAAGAAAGATTTTAATATACATAAGGATATGCCATACACATACGTGAATGTGTGATTCTTTTTGAGTTAGAAAATTTGTAATCTTTCAGTAATATGCAGACCCTTGACATATGGTCAAGTGAAAAAGGAAAAATAAACTTTATTTTGTCTTTGGACAGTTAAATTTATGTAATTTGAAAAGCTTTATTTGTGCTTCTACTTCATGGGTTGAAGGTGTCATTTAGATAATATTGATGAGTTCTTGAAAACAATTCTTATAAAGCAATACAGCCCTTAGGTCACATGGAATTATAAATTGGAGCAGTATAGAAAACTGTCCAAAAGTTACCCTTTGAAATTGAAGTTCCAAGTCTCTTTTCATATATTATGCTGAAACTCTGTAGTATGAACTTGAATTTTGGCAGGAATTGTGACTTCATCATTGTGAGTACCTCCTCAAGGAATATAGATTGTAGTCTCTCTACAAGGTACTTTTTGAGAGCTGCTGTGGCCAAAATCACACTGACATGTTATAGCTCCATGTCTAGGCTGGTGATGACTTTTATCTGAAAGTAGCTAGTCTGGATGATAGGCTTCTGGTCTTTCACTGGATCCATGTTTGAAATCTTACTGACAGTAAGACCTTTGAAAATATTTGCTCTACTGGTCAAATTCATAAAAACACTCCATACAAGAGCAATTTGGAACTATGCCCAAAGGGCTACAAAACTATGAATACTCTTTGACCCAGCAATATCACAATTAGGCCTGCATTCCATAGATATTAAAAAGGGAGAAATAAAGACCTATATGTACAAATATATTTATAGCAGCTCTTTTTATGGTGGCAAAGATTGGAAATTGAGAGGATGCCCATCAATTGGGGAATGCTTGAACAAGCTGCGATGTATGATTGTGATGGAAATGAGGAGAATGTTTTCAGAAAAAACCAAGACTTACATGAACTGATACAAAGTGAAGTACAACACTGTACACTGTGAATGACTTAGCTATTCTCAGCAATATTATGGATCTAAGACAATTCTGAAGGACTCGTGGTGAAAAATGCTATTCATCTCCTGAGCAAGAATTGATGGAGTCTGAATGCAGATTGAAGCATACTAATCTTTAATTTATTTCTTCATAATTTTGGTCTGCTTTTTTTCTCTCACATGCATTTTCTTTTCCTGTGCACACACGTGTGTATATATACACACACATGCACACACATGTGCATACATTTATGTGTGTGTATGTGTATATACATATATGTGCATACGTGTGTGTGTGTGTGTGTGTGTGTGTGTGTATCAATAAAATTGTGTGCCTTCTCAAAGAGGGGAAATTTAGAATTGGAACTCAACAATTTAAAATACGAAAGTTCAAAATTGTTTTTACATGCAATTGGAAAAAATACTTTAAAATAAGTAAAAAAGAACTTTTAAACCACAATGAGGTTAGAAGCTTTTATTTTAGTAGTGAAACACTATAGTAGGAAAGTAGGAAATAAGACTGAGTAGATGTGGTAGGGCCACATAATGGAGAACCTTAGAATCAAGAGCAGTGATTTAAAAATACTTTAATCTTTGTATGTCTCTTTCAAGTATTGTTCATGAAACAAAGTCTCTTTGTTCATAGACTAGACTATCCATGGTTATCAATTATAATATTTGAAAATTAATTGCAATGTCAATCTCTCATTAAAGTTAGTGGAACATAAAAATATGATTGACCCTTGAATGGACTACATCAAATGGCCCCTTCATACTAAAAGAGTAATAGGAAAAGACCTTAGTGAATGTGGTTCACAAGTATTACAGCTATCTATACTTATTATATTTTCTTTTCATTCATATACCCTACCCCAGATAACAAAATAAAATGAATATGTTGTCAACAATAGTAAAGCAGCAACGACAAACATAAAGAAAGGCAGGTAGTGATGGTTCAGATCAAGGTCCACAGCAGAAGGAAGTTAAAAGCACTGATATATGATCTTTCATGAACTTATGCATGCTAAAATTATGATGATAATTACTTACTGATTGCACTTGGAATCTTTTTTTGGGGGAGTAAGATTATAATATTAAAATTATCTCCCTCTTTAAGTCATGAATAAATAAAAGCATCAAGCGTTCTGCCATCTAATAGAATAAAAATGTCTATATAAATTTTTCAATCTTGTAAGAGTACACAAAAATGATATTATTTCATTAACTTCAGGCTTTCCCTGTGTGAGAATTCCATCTACTTCTGCTCTCTTTTACTTCGTAAATGGAGTCTTGGGAACTGCCTGTGGTAGAAGGAATTTAAATGACTTTTCTAAGATCATGCAGCTACTATAGTTCAGAAAATATCTTTAAACCCAGTTCTTCCTGAATTCAGGTGCACTACCTTACAATATACAGGAACTGATTCTCATAGCTCTCTTTTAACTGCCTAAAAAATGGTTAATTCTTTATCTTTAGTATGTTATTTATAAAAATTTATATTATTTTAAAAGTCTATTAGCAAACTAGGTTTGAGAGAAATTTGCAATGAGGAAATCATGGGTTTATAGCAAGTACCATAATCCTTTGAGAATGGAACTGTAAATTTGATTTCATCACATCAAAGATAGGAAATAAAAATTTGTATAATGTGGCTCATAGACAGAAAAAAATACTTTTCTTGGAAGGTAATTGTAAAAGTTTGGTCACTTAGGTTGTGTCTCTATATAGTTAAACATCTGGATAAACACTTAAAAATTCAGTTAGTAACATGTTTCTGAATTATCAGTTGCTTGCTAATAGATAATTTTTTTTCTTTTCTCTCTTTTTTTTCCTTTTCAGAATAAGTTTTAAAATATTTCCAACATTTCTAAAATATATGTACAAAGAGCTAATTAGGTCTTCTTTGAATAACTAGAGTAATGGAGGATTCTCACTCTTTATTTTTACTACATAGATAGGAATTAATCCAAGTTGCAATGTCTATACACACAGAGACACACATACAAACATTTGGGATATGATGTAAAATCTCTTGATGTACTTAAGGGATGACAGACCTTCATCTTATTTGAAATTTAATTTAAGGAATGAACTTGAATTTGCCTTATGTAAAGACATGGACCGCATTCCAACAGGATAGACAGTCTTGAATGTAATGTTCTGCATCACTGCAGAAAATGTCCATGCCAGTGAGCCCTTATATCCATTTTAATATTTTCATATGATCTGCTGAAATCAAAAAGTTTTAAGTTCCATTGTGAAAGTTAGTAGAGATTAATATTTTTCATAGTAACCTGGTTTGTTTTCTCTTAGTATCCTATCATAAGCAATCAGGTATATTATAGTTTGTAATAAGTTATTTATAGATTTAAGAATTAAAAAATATCTACTTTCCTTCATGTGTAATTTAGTTGAAGAAAAAACATTCATATTCTTCTTATAGTGGTAGTTTTAGAGTTTGTAAAATCGCCAGCCAGAGATTGAAATAAAGAAATTATGACATCAAGAATAATATATTCCAGGGAGAGAATTAATGTCAAAATAATTACATGGTTCACAGTGAAGGTTGTGTAGTTATTAGCAGCTCTAGAGAAGCTAATTAAATAAGTCAAAAATTCTCTTTAAGCTGGTTAAGCCAGGGTATTTTAATGGCTTCTGAACAAATAGGTAACACCTAAGAACAGAGAATTTACTCATTAATCAAAGAAACTGGAAATTATATTACACTGATTGGAGCACCATGCAATGCTTGTTTATGCTTTTTGAAAGAGAATTTTTTAAAAAGCAAAGCTAAGGGTAACCTTAAATCACTGCCATACTCAGGTAAGTCTTTTATTTTGATTTTCTCACAACTGTTTTTAATCATCACCCAGTTTTCTCCATATTTCCAATCCCTCTGCTCATCAATAATCATTACTACTTCATAAATTAGGTAAGCTCTCATAGAACCTTGAATATGCTGTTTTGATAGATAGATGCATCATTCTTTCATCAGACGTAGAGAGGAGGGATGGGAAATTCACCTTTGATTGCCATGGGATTTGAAAGACCTAGTACCTTATTTTTTTTCTTCCATTGAAGTGCAGATCCCCTTAGTTATTTGAAAATTAACCTGCTCTGCAGATTTATCTTGTCATTGAGAAATCTTACCTAGAGATAGAGATAAGAAATTCTTTTAAACTGAGCTTAGAGGTAGTAGTCATATTTATTTTCACTTAAGGTGACACAACAAATTGCAAGGCTTGTATTTTAGGTCTTGTCTACAATCAATAACAGTTTCAGCATGAGCATCACACTGATCAGGTATCCATGAAATAAATGAGTCAGTCTTAAAGACAGAAGGATGCAATGGAAAAGGTGGCATGTTGAGATTTAAATACATTCAGGCCCATAAAATCTGTGTTCTTGGACAAGTCACCTTATCTTCCTGGTTGTCAGTTTCTTCATCTATAAAATGAAATAATTAGACTAGATGATATCTAGGACCACTTATAACTACAAATCTATGATTATATTATAAATTATTACTCCAGACAATTGTCTAAGGCCATAACTTACAAAGTAGGTGCCAATATACATTGATTGATGGGAGTTTCCTATTTCTAATTCCCCTTATATTAATAAGGTAACTGATATGTTCCAGCTGTACCACTAAAGATGACATCATATTCAAACTCACTACACGTCTCTCCATTGTTTCACTGCCCTTTGGAGGACAGAAAATTTTAATTTAAATGTTTACATAATACAGAGGGTCTTTCTCAAACATTATGTAATGATGGCTTATCTACATATTATAAAATCAAAGAAATTAACCAATGTCTGCCTTGTAGTTGTGAAAAAAAGACAGATGTGAGGCTGAGAGCTTTTTCTCCTTGATAACAAGGAAAATAGTGATTATTGCTTTATTACCTCAGACCATTGTATGGTTATACCTATTTAAAATGCACAGAAGTCACTGTTCTTAATAGGGTAAGCAAGAAATTTTTTGGAACTTTCAAATGGAAAAAAGAGGTGACAGCATCCTAGGGGCAAAGAAAACGCTGAATTAGAAAAGAGAATAACAAATACAAGACTATTGCTTTTAATTGAAAGGCAAATAATATAAAATAACAGAAGTGTTTCAAAATGCTAAAGCTAAATCTGAGAAGTGTATTTTTTAATTGCTAAGGATTTCATAAAAATAGTTTATAGTTGGGGGGAAAGAAATAAAAGAAGCCAAATTCTGAGGTTACATATTCAAAGTTTTATCCAATGGTGCATGAAAAACATATAATTACTCATGCAAAAAGGGTAATTTTGCATGTAATCTGCAATTTGCTATTGTTTAATTTGAAGGTTAGCTCAATTACTTACTTTGCATGTGCAGCTTACGTGCAGTTTTGAAAATTGCTCTAAGTTGAGGTATATTTATGCCACTTGAAATGTTAACTCCGTTCTCACATTCTCACTCATTTTGCATGTTTAGAAACTGAATTCTTTAATTCCAATTTGTTCATATAAAATGACAGTATTTTTCAAGAATTTCTGTATCTAAAATCAGAATGTATTAGCTTCTGGTGTTTTGAATATGTATTTTCAGTTAAATAGATTATGTATCATTAATGTCACTAATGAGGTGGCAATTAATTGCTTTTTGCCATAAATTTAACCTTAATCCAAATTGTAATGTGGAAATGGAAGAAAGAAAATCAGCTGGTAAAAAAAAGACATCCACATACCCGAGCTGTGATTACTATGGGAAACACTATATAAAAGCATAATGTAGTTCGATGGTTTCCTTTTTTCATAGCCATTCCAAATAAATTCCTGGTCATCCATTTCTTCTTTCTATGAAAATGGAATATCAGTAAAACTTCCTACAATTCCCCATTTGTGGGTATGACAGAAAGAGAGAGAGTAGAACACACACACACACACAAACTTTCTCTCTATTTACATCATGGGTATGATCCCCTTAGTCTGGAGAAGCCTAAGAACTTTTTCTTGGAATAATATTTCTAATGTATAAGATAAAACATAATTTTAAAGAAAATTGAGTATATTAAAATGAAATTATGTATACATTTAAAAAGTTCAGAGACCTCCTTGAAATTTATGTATGGACCCAGATTAGAAATATCTGCTTTAAAGTATATCATGTTTTTAATAGGTACCTGTCTTGAATATAACTATGTATGTATGTATGTAACTTCAATGCTTGTTTGGTCAATTCCAATATTCACATAGAGTAACAGAGCTAAGGTTCTCCCTCTTCTAGTCTTGCCTCATTTTCCAGCCTTTTCTCATACTTGAAGGCCTAAGTTCTAAGCAATAGACTGACTATACAATATTGTTACATTCAAATAGCCACGGTCCTAGGTGTAATCTTGTTGAAGGGAAATTCAAATCTTTAGTTTCTAATATATTTCTTGAGTCCCCATCTAAAATATTTTCTATCTATATAACCTCTAATCACAAATCAAGTTATGATATTTATCACAGTGTGAAATCTGTGATGATCTCACATATTTATCACAGAGTGATATTTCTACAACTAAATATTCCCAATAATGATACTTTTATATCTTAAATATAACCATTTACTTTAAGACAAACATACTTAGATACAAATAAAATAAAATAAATTATGTGTGTGTGTGTGTGTGTGTGTGTGTGTATCCATATATGTGTGTATGTATCTATCCAGATTATACTCTCCAACGACTGCATTCTGTAGCTTTGGTGAAAATGGGCACACACTTGTAGGAACTTGGAAATTAAACATAAAAGAGAGATAATCCAAGCTCTAAACTGCAGGCTTCAATGTTTTTGGTGTATTCTAAAACATCAGCACCACATGAAATTATTTCTTTATTCATTGCTTGAGTGTTAATGTCACAATTCATCCAGGGAAATACATTTCTCTTCTCTATTCATAAAGAGCCTTAATAAATTCTTTCAGTGTGCCATCACCCTAAAAAAGGTCATTTGGAAAGTGATAGCTATTAATATGAACAGCAGTTCCTTTTCAGCCAAAACATTGCCAAGGTCATTGGACTATGTTTGGCATATTAAACTAGCCCATGTAGTTTTTTAATTCACCCGGTTGCTGTGCTACAGAGTAGAGCTCACAGTACCACAGCTTTCCTCAACAATATACCAAAGTCTCCTTAATTTTTTCCTCTCCAGCAAGGGGTGACAGCAAAGAGCAATAAGCCCTGATGAAAAGCTTTATCTTTCTCCAACATTGAGTAGCATCAAAGGGCAAAGGAGCTGGATAAGGTTCCAAAGGAGCTCCTAGTTAATGAATTAAATTCTCCCAACCAATCATAAGTCCTAAGGAAACAACTTTTTCAAGCAGCCTGCTGTATCTTTAGCTCTTTTCATGTTCTTCTTTCTCTCTTGCTATTGTTTTGTATGATGCCTTTTGTTCTTCCCTGCTCAATGACTTAAACAGCTCCTGGGATACATTTTTTATTTTAAAAAGTCACACCTACAGGGTGGAGCCAAGATGGCAAAGAAAAGGCAGGAACACACCTGAACTCTCCCCCAACCACTTTGAACAACTTTCAATAATGGCTCAAAACACATTTTGCAGTGGCAAAACCCATATAAAGACAAGGTGAAATGATTTTTTAGCCCAAGACAACTTAGATGGTTAGCAGGAAAAAGTATTTTGGACCTGGATGAGAGTAGAGCACAGTCCAGCGCAGGCCATGATCCAGCAAACCAGCAGTAGTTCTTGGGGTGACTAAATCAGTTGTAGCAGTGGTGATTGTTATACCTCTCAGTTCAAAGATGGTAAAGGGATCAGTCAACTGTTTAGAAAAGTTCACAAAGGTGCCTTTGCTGGCATGAAATACAGCTTTGGGGCAGCTAGGTGATGCAGTGGATAGAGCTCCAGCTGTGGAGTCAGGAAGAGCTGAGTTCAAATCTGCCCTCAGACACTTGGCACTTACCCAGCTGTGTGAACCTGGGCAAGTCACTTAACACCAATTGCCTCACCAAAAAGCGCATTGGACCTGGAATCCTGGTTGTACTTAAAGGGCAAAAAAGAATTCTTGTGGTTACTTACAAACCAGAACACAATCCACGAGAAAAATAGTAAACACACCTCTCTACATCATACCACTTGGAAGAACTAAGACTGTGCAGGTCCCCAGAATTATCTCTGAAAACAGCTGTACAAAAAAACCTGAATCCCCTACACTTGTGCCTCCTACACTTGGGAAGCAGAGCTCCACTTTGCCATAGAGATAAAAATCAAGAAATAGGCTGGAAAATGAGCTAATAGCAGAAAAAGATCCCAAGTATAAAAAGTTACTGTGAAAGTAAGATCCAAACACAAACTCAGAAGAAGATTAAAAAAAAAGTAAGAAATGCTACATTTAAAACCTGAAAGAAGAATGTTAATTGGCCGCCGGCCAATTCAGGTCAAAAAGGATCTTAAAAATCAATGAAGAGAGGTAAAGGAAAAGTTGGGAAGAGAAATCAGACTGATGCAAAAAACTCATGAAAAAAGATCAATAGCTTGGTAAAGAAGGCACAAAAAATACTGAAGAAAACAACATCTTAAAAAAATAGAAGAGGCAAATGGTAAAAGAGGCACAACAATCCAACAAAAGTAAGAAAGCCTTGAAAAGCAGAAGTGGCCAAATGGAAAGGGGGGGCATAACAATTCACTGAAGAAAATAACTTCTTGAAAAGAACTGGTCAAATGGTAATAAAAAAAAAAAGGTGCAGACAATCACTGAATAAAAGAATTCACAAAAAGTAGAATTAACCAAATGGCAAAGGAGGTAAAAAATCTGACTAAAAAAAAATCCTTTAAATTCCTCAAAAAATTAGATTTGGGAAAATGGAATCTTTATGAGATATCAAGAAACAACAAAATAAAATTGAAAAAATTAAAAATAGAAGACATTGTGAAATATAACACTGGAAAAACAACTGAACAGGAAAATACATCCAGGAGAGATAGTTTAAGAATAATTCAACTACCTGACAGGTATGATCAAAAAAGAAAGAAAGAAAGAAAGAAAGAAAGAAAGAAAGAAAGAAAGAAAGAAAGAAAGAAAGAAAGAAAGAAAGAAAGAAAGAAAGAAAGAAAGAAACCTAGGCATCATCTTTCAAGAAATTATCAAGAAAAATTTGGGCTAATATTCTAGAAAAAGAGGGTAAAATACAAATTTAAAAAAATCTGCTGATTACCTCCTGAAAGAGACAGAAAAATACAAACTCATATGAATAGTGTAGCCAAATTCCAGAGTTCAAGGACAAAATATTGAAAATAGGAAAAAAATAATTCAAATATCTCAGACCCACACTCAGAATAACACAAGATTTGGCAGTTTCTATATTCAAATATTGGAGGGCTTGAAATATAATATTCTGGAGGGCAAAAGATTGAGGATTACAAGCAAGTATAATCTGATTATAATCTTTCAGGGCAAAAAAATGTATATTCAATGATAAAGAGTATTTTCAAGTTTTTCTAATGAAAAGACCAGAGTTAAATAGAAAATTTGACTTTGAAATGTAAGACTGGAGAGAAGCATGAAAAGGTAAACAGGAAAGGGAAATGACAAGGAATTCAAAAAGCTTTAATTGTTTACATTCTTACATAGGAAAATGATACTTATAACTGGTAAAAACTTTCTCATTATTAGGACACTTAGGAGTGCATATGGTCTTCCAGGAGCAAAGATGGCAGTGCAAAAAGAAAGTCACTTTCACCTTCCCTTATTGGCTTCTGAAAGCCCAGAAAAGATCACCCCAGGAAAAAAAGTGGAACAGCTGAATCAGCAGAAAGATGAAGTGGCAGCAGTCTTGAAGCCCAGGAAGGTAGAGGGATTAATGGAAAAGGCCGTTCTCACTCTGTGGGAGGGGCAACAGTACAAGATGGGAAGTGTCCCAGCAAGCCACTGGCAAGCCCCACCTCAGAATACCAGGGGGAGATTCTGAGGCCCAGGGTAGTGGAGCAGGAAAGCACCAATACCAGAACTCCCAGAGTACCTCAATATAGATAGGGTAACCAGTAGACATCAGCTCAGAAAACCACTACATGAGACAGCATTCTCCAACAGGTAAATCTCCCAGTGCCTAAGCACAACTACAGGATGCAAAGCCCCAGACTATCAGATATCCTGCAACAGTGAAACATCCCTGTGCAAGGCCCAGGTGAGCATGATCCAAAGAAAGGAGTGCAAGGCCTGAATGATCAGGCCCCCCCCAGGGGCCAGAATCCCCACCCTCATCCTCAGAGCTCCAGTATTGTAGACACCAGCCCAGCACCAGGTAAGCTGCTAGAACTCCACAGCCTCCAACTGCCAGCATCTGAGGCCACAGGACAGCAAGCCAGTGACCAGGTCCAGGTTACCACCACAAGAAGCTTGAGTCAGTGTTCCCTGTGCTCCAGCAGGACAGCTCATGGTTTGTTTTTTTGTTTTGTTTTGTTTTGGGGTTTTTTTGTCAGTAAATAAATACTATGAGCAAAAAGCATAAATTAACAATAACTTTAGATTCTTATTATGGGGGGAGGGAGCCAAGATGGCTCAGTGAAAGCAGTCACTTGCTTAAGCTTTCTCCCAAACCCCTCCAAATACTCATAAAAAATGGCTCTAAACAAATTCTGAAGCAGCAGAACCCACAAAAAGACAGAGTGAAACAAATTTTCAGCCCAAGACAACAAGGATAATTGATCAGAAAGGTGTATTGCGTCAGGCTGGGAGCACCGCATGGGTGTGCGGGCCACAGCGAACCTGGAGCAGGGCTCAGAGGAGTGAATCACGGGCAGCTGTGTAGGTTTCCAGACTCCTCAAGCCACTAATGCCAAAGACAATTTAGAAGGTCAGTGGGAAAAGTCTGTTTCTGTAGGTGCTGAGAAAGGAAGGCAGGGTCTCAGCTTCATTCCCCAAAAACGTGGCGTGGGGGGGGCAGCTGCTTCCCGAGTTTCTGGTGCACAGACTGAGGGGGAATTGGGTGGCTGATCAGAGAGGGACTGCAGGGCTCTCTTTGCCAGTGCTGATGCAGGAATCTCTTGCTTTGCCCATGTTTGGATCTGGGTCACAGTCCTGGGTGGTGGTGTGGGGGTGAGGAGGAACGCTGATGTGGTGGAGCTTGTAGGGGCTGTGGAGAGGAACCCCTCCTCACAGTTACATGACAGGAAGGAATACTTGTAGTCACAGGCCAGGAAAGGAGTAAACACCAATTTACAGGTCCCTATAAGTATCTCTGAAAACAGCTGTACAAACCCCTGAAGCTTGGGACAGTACATTCTCCACACTGGAAGCAGACTCTTACCTTAACAAAGAGTTTAAAATTCAAGTAATTGGCCGGGATCATGAGCAAGCAGGACAAAAAGAGTCAGACTATATTATCTTACTTTGGTGACAAAGAAGATCAAAACATACAACCAGAAGAAGACAACAAAGTCAAAGCTCCTACACCCAAAGACTCCAAGAAAAATATGAATCAGTCCCAGGCCTTGGAAGAGCTCAAAAGGGATTTTGAGAAGCAAGTAAGGGAAGTAGAGGAAAAACTGGGAAGAGAAATGAGAGTGATGCAAGAAAATCACGAAAAACAAGTCAACAGCTTGCTAAAGGAGACCCAAAAAATACTGAAGAAAATAACACCTTAAAAAGCCTAACCCAAATGGCAAAAGAGGTCCAAAAAGCCAATGAGGAGAAAATGCCCTAAAAAGAAAAATTGGCCAAATGGAAAAGGAAGTCCAAAAGATTACTGAAGAAAATACTTCCTTAAAAATTAGAATAGAGCAATTGGAACTAGTGACTTTATGAGAAATCAAGACACTGTAAAACAAATGCCAAAAGAATGAAAAATTAGAAAACAATGTGAAATATCTCACTGGAAAAACAACTGACCTGGAAAATAGATCCAGGAGAGACAATTTAAAAACTATTGGGCTATCTGAAAGCCATGATCAAAAAAAAGCCTAGACATCATCTTTCAAGAAATTATCAAGGAAAACTGCCCTGATATAGTAGAACCAGAGGGCAAAATAGAAATTGAAAGAATCCACAGATCTCCTCCTGAAAGAGATCCCCAAAGGAAAACTCCTAGGAATATATAGCCAAATTCCAGAGTTCCCAGGTCAAGGAGAAAATATTACAAGCTGCCAGAAGGAAACAATTCAAGTACTGTGGAAACACAATCAGGATAACACAAGATTTAGCAGCTTCTACATTAAAGGACTGCAGGGCATGGAATATAATATTCGGAGGGGGCAAAGGAGATAAGATTAGAACCAAGAATCACCTACCCAGCAAAACTGAGTGTAATCCTTCAGGGTGAAAAATGGTCATTCAGTGAAATAGAGGACTTTCAAGCATTCCTGATGAAAAGACCAGAGCTGAATAGAAAATTTGACTTTCAAATACAGGACTCAGTGGAACATGAAGAGGTAAACAGGAAAGAGAAATCATAAGAGACTTATTAAGATTGAACTGTTTACATTCCTGCATGGAAAGATGATATTTATAACTCATGAGACCTTTGTCAGTATTAGGGTAGTTGGAGGAAAAAATTAAGATAGATAGATGATAGATAGATAGATAGATAGATAGATAGATAGATATAAGGCACAGGGTGAGTTGAAGATTGAGGGGTCATATCTGGAGAATAAAATCAAGGGATGAGAGAAGATTATACTAGCAGAAGAAGAAAGGTAGAGGTAGAATGGGGTAAATTATCTCACAAAAAAACAGAAAGGAAAAGTCTCTTACAGTGGAGGGGAAATGGGGGAAGGTGAGAGGGAATGAGTGAATCTTATTCTCATAGGATTTGGCTTAAGGAGGAATAACATACACATTCAATTGGGTATGGAAATCTGTCTTACCCTACAGGAAAATAGGGGGAGAAGGGGACAAGAGAGCAGGGGTGATAGAGAGGAGGGCAGATTGGGAAAGGTAATCAGAAGCAAATACTTCTGAGGAGGACAGGGTCAAAAGAAAGAATAGGATAAATGGGAGGGCAGAATAGGATTAAGGGAAATAGAGTTAGTTTTTCACAGCATGTCTACTATGGAAGTGTTTTGCATAACTGCACATGTACAACTTATATTGAGTTGCTTGCCTTTTTAATGAGGGTGGGTGGGGAGGGAGGAAGAGAGAAAATTTGAAACCTGAAGTTTTAAAAACATATTTAAAAAAAAAGTTTTCACATGCCAACTGGAAATAAGAAATACAGGAAATGGGATACAGAAGTCTATCCTGCTGTACAGGAAAATAGAAGGGGAAGGGGATAAAAAAAATAGACTCTTATTATGGGGACAGGGAAGATCAAGGCACAAATTCATAAGAGGACAAAATCGTCAGAAAAAACCTCAAAGGACAATATGAACTAGTCTCAAAGCCAAAATGCATTCTTGGAAGAGTTCAAAAAGGATTTTAAAGTTAAATAAGAAAGGTAGGAGAAAAGTTGGGAAATAAATAAGAGGTAAGCAGAAAGAGTCAGTAGCTTGGAAAAGGAAGAACAAAGCATTAACTATAGAAAGCAAATTTTTAAAAAATGCAGTTGGCCAAATGGGAAAAAGTATACACTGAAGAAAACAACTCCTTAGGGTTACATTCTTATAATCTAGCCAATGCTCAGATTCTTAAAATTTAGCCACTGCTCAGATTCTTAAAATCTAGCCAACAGTTTACTAATTTTCAGACTCCTCAAGAGTCTGACCAATATGATGGATGTTCTAATAAACCTTTTCTTTGGCTGAAAGATGGCTTGGGTAGAATTCTTTTAGACAGGATCTGCGTGTTCTGATTTTGGGGTCACAGCACCCCTGAACCCCTAAATTGCATCATTTTGGTGGCCAGCATGGGGAAACTGCCTAACCTCAAGTTCTTCTCGAGCCAAGAATGGAAGGTATGTAAGCCTACCCCCAAGCTTCCTTTCTTGTTCTGCAGTTGGGGGTGCTTTTCTTGCAGACAGTTACGAGGCTGTCTCATACTTGGCCTGACACTCTCAGACTCCTGGTCCACTGAGTTGGTTCAAGGCCATGGACCTGGGTATACCTTCCTCAGCATAGAGGACAAGGACAGATGCCCTATCTGGAAGTGTAAGCTCAATTCTGTTAATTCCTTTGGTGCTAGGGAATCGGGGAAAACTGTAGTTGCTTTTTGGTTCCCTGAGGCTTACTTACTCCCTTCTGTCTGCATCTATGAATCCTCCTTCATGGAAATTACAGGGAAAGTTAGAACAGCTAAAAATATCTTGGCATATTCTGAAGGTTTTCTGATTGATCGTTAAGGAGTTTTGAAACAGCTGTACAACCTGGTCACTCCCTTCCCTTGAGTCAAGTCTGTTAATCCCTTTCATAGGAGAAGAGAATTTCTCCCTTTACCCCTCACCTTTGATATCACCCTCCCCCACCTGGGAAAGGAAGGAGGAGAGAGGGGCAGAAGCTACGGTGTCGGCCCCCCCGACAATGGTCTTGGGCTCTAGGGTCAACTTTGCCTGGAAGCATCATCCAAGTTCAGCACATCCTGCTCAAGGTAATGAAGCTAGCCTCCAAAATTGGGTAAGCATGCTCTTTTAAATTTGTAGTTTTAAATGTTAATGATGAGATGTTGATTCTCTGTGGAAAGTAATTTGGAAGTGCATTTAACAAAACTGAAGTCACTGGATTGGTAATGGGTTTATTTCAAGTTTCAAATTGGTGAACTTTCTGTATCAGTTATGTCAAGTAACTTTTCATTATCTGGTTACCGCTAAAAAATGTTTGGCTATTGCTAGTTATTATTTTAATGTGTAAACTAGCTGAAAAGCTTGTTTGGGTTATATATGGCTTGCTGAGAATTTTCAAGTGTATAGAAATCTCTAATGATCGGCTTTTTATACTGGGACAAATTTAAGCTTGAGAGGTAAATCCTGGAAAAGTTTTTTCCTAAACTTTTGAATAGTGATTAGTGAAACTTGCTGTTTGAGGGAAAAGCTCATAGGATTTTATTTTGAGTTGTCTGATGGATCATAATCTATCGATAAGCAATAATCCACCATCTAAGAGAAATGTCACAAGCTACTCAGAGAAGGTGATACTGGTGGGAAGTCAGCATTGGGAAAAGCTGAGAGAACAATTTTAGCCTCAGTCTAAGATGGAATCCTCCTGGCTCAGTTTTCCCATTATGTTCATTTGAAAGGGAACTTTACCCACCTGGCTATTCCTGAGTTTGGCTGTGAGGTGGATTTCATACTGCATGGTTAGAAAACTGAATTACCTGAATCCAAACGGAGCTAAGGATATTTTATCCTCTCAAAGTTGGGCCCTACATCTAGTCCCTGCTTCGTATCTGGGCCCTGCAGTTTTTTCTGTCAGATTTATGTCTTCCAAACTATGGGCCATTCTCCTACAGTTGGTAGCAAATAGCACATACCAGCCAATGTCCCCACATCATTCCCTAGATGCAATCTGTGCTCAGTTTCAGTCAACCTCCTCTTTGGGATCCCCTCGAGGAAGGCACAGCTCTATGCCCCTTGACAGCAGGAAGCAGTTTCAGAAGCTGAGACGCTCACCCCTTACTCCAAAATAATATGGGTACCATTTGTTTGAGGTGGTAATGATGAGTTTGGGATCTAGGCCCAAGAAAGGAAAAACCCTGGACTTTTCCACATGGCCAAATCTCTGACATTTGCCTGAGGCTAGAATCCCATCAACTGGCCTTTCATTGTGGCTACATCCAACCTCCCCTCAATTGTCTTACCTCCCTATGGTCCCTAGCCATTTCCCACACTTAATCCTAGCTAATTTCCATTGTCCAGGTCCCTGTCACTCCAAACTACTTCACTACTCCTAGATCCCTCCCACAGTCTTTCTGTATATAAGGTCCATCTTGTCTCCATTAAGATACTTAGATTCTTAAAATCTAGCCACTGCTCAGATTCTTAAAATCAAACCACTGCTTAGATTCTTAAAATCTAGCCAATAGCTTACCAATGTTCAGAGTCCTGAAGAGTCTGCCCAATATGATGGTGTTCTAATAAACCTTGTCTTTGGCCAAAAAACCAAACCAAAACAAAACAAAAACTCCTTAAAAAGCAGAATTGACCAAATGGAAAAGGAGACACACAAACTCACTGAAGAGAACTCTTTAAAAAGTAAAATGGGCCAAATGGAAAAGGAGGTACAAAATCTAAAAGAAGAAAATAACTCAAAAAAAATTAGAATTGAGCAAGTGGAAGGTAATGACTATGAGAGATCAAGAATCAGTCAAACAGAAACAAAAGGATGAAAAAATAGAAGAAAACATAAAATATCTTATTGGTAAAACAACTGACCTGGAAAATAGATCCAGGAGAGACAATTAAAAAATAATTACCTAACCTCGATGAAAAAAAAAAAATCTTGAACAGCATCTTTCAGGAAATCAACAAGGAAAATTGCCCTGAGGTACCAGAACTAGAGGGTAAAATAGTAATTGAAAGAATGCACCAATTATACTCTGAAAGAGATCCCAAATTGAAAATGTCAAGGAATATTGTAGCCAAATTCCAAAATTACAAGGTGGAAGAGAAAATACTGCAAGCAGCCAGAAAGAAACAACTTAAATGTCATGAAATCATAGTTAGGATTACATAGAATCTTGCAGCTTCTACATTAAAAAAAATCTGAAGGCATGGAATACAATATTCTGTAAGGTAAAGGAGCTTGGATTACAATTAAGCATGAACTACCCAGAAAAATTGGGAATAACCTTTCAGGGGAGGAGATAGGTATTCAGTGAAACAGGGGATTTCCAAACCTTCCTGAAGAAAAGACCAGAGCTCAGCAGAAAATTTGATATTCAAATACAAAACTCAACAGAGGCATAAACAGTAAACAAGAAAGAAAAAAAACAATATATTATTAATAAAAGCAACTTGTTTACACCCAGAGAAGAGAAGATGACACTTGTAACTTTTGAGAACTGTATTGTTATTATGACTTTAAAAGGGGTATAAATAGACAGAAGATATGGGCATGAGTTGACTTTGATGTGATGATAAAAAATCCAATTATTGGTGAGAAGGAATTGTACTGGGAGAAGAGTAAAGGAGGGGACAGAAAAGGATAAATTACATCTCATGAAAAGCACAAAAACCTATTATAGTACACGGAAAAAAAGGGAGGGAGATGAGCATCATTTGAACCTTACTCGCATCAGATTTGGTAAAAAGAAGGAATAATACAATCAATTAGATATAGAAATCAAATTTACCCTATAGGAAGTAGGAAGGTAAAGGGAAAAGAAAAGGGATGGGGTGAATATAAGGGGTGGAAGAAGTGGTAAGGATAAAAGGGAAGAAAAGTGAGGGGGCTAATAGAAGGGACAGCAGACTGAGGGGAAGCTGTGGTCAAAAGCAAAACTTTGGTAAGGAGGGAAAGCTAGAAATGGGAGAGAAAAGCATAAACAGGAGAGAAAGTAGAATAGAGAGAAAGACCCATATAGTAATCATAACTGTGAATGTGAATGGGATGAACTCTCCCATAAAACAGAAATGGATAGCTGAGTGGATTAAAAACCATAATCCTATAATATGTAGTTTACAAGAAACACTTTTGAAGCAAAGGGATATACATAGAGCAGAATATATTACATTTCAGCTAAAGTTAAAAAAAAAAGCAGAGGTAGCAATTCTTACCTCAGACAAAGCAAAAACAAAAATAATTCTAATTAAAAGATGTAAGGAAGGAAACTGCATCCTGCTAAAAGGTACTATAGACAATGAAGTAATATCATTACTAGACATATATGCACCAAGTAGTACAGCATCCAAATTCTTAGAGGAGAAGTTCAGGGAGTTCCTGGAAGAAAAGATAACAAAACTATACTAGTGGGGGACCTCAACCTCCCCCTCTCAGAACTAGATAGATGTAACCACAAAATAAACAAGAAAGAAGTTATGGAGGTGAATAGAATTTTAGAAAAGTTAGCTATGGTTGACCTCTGGAAAAAATTGAATGGGGACAGAAAGGAATATACCTGTTTCTCAGTGGTACATGGCACCTACACAAAAATTGACAACTTACTAAGGTATAAAAACCTCACAATCTAATGCAGAAAGGCAGAAATATTAAATGCACCCTTTTCAGATCATGATGCAATAAAAAATAACATGGAATAAAGGGACATTGAAAGATAGATTAAAATTAATTAGAAACTAAATAATCTAATCCTTAAGAATCAGTAGATCAAACAACTTATTTTAAAAACAACCAATAACTTCATCCAAGAGAATGACAATAATGTAACAACATAATTACATGTGGTGAAACTCATCCTTAGGGGAAGTTTTATATCTCTAAATGCTTACAGGAATAAAACAGAGAAAGACGAGATCAATGAATTGGACATGAAACTAAAAAATCTAGAAAAACAAAACAAATTGAAAATCCATAATTAAATACTAAATTAGAAATTCTGAAAGAAAAGGAGAGATCAATAAAATTAACATTAAGGAAATTATTGAATTGATAAGTAAAGCTAAGATCTAGTTTAAAAAAAATGATAAACTATGTAAACCTTCATGTAATTTGATTAAAAAAAGAAAGAAAAAGAAAAACAAATTACCAGCATAAAAAATCAAAAGGATGAATTCACCATTATTGAAGAGCAAATCAAAACAATAATTGGGAGCTACTGTTTCCAACTGTATGGCAATAAATTCGACAATCTTAGTGAAATGGATGCATATTTACAAAAAAAAATTAATTGCCCAGATTAACAGAAGAAGAAATAAAATGTTTTAAGAACTCCATTTCAGAAAAGGTAATTGAAGAGGCCTTCAATGAACTCCCTAAGAAAAAATCTCCAAGGCCAGATGGATTTACAAGTGACTTCTATCAAATATTTAAAGAACAGCTAATTATAATATATATATATATGTATATGTATATAATTTTATACATATGATATAATATATACCTATTATTATATAATACATAAACTATTTGGGAAAGTAGGTGAAGGAGTCCTACCAAATACTTTTATGATACAAATATGGTGCTGATACCTAAACTGGGAAGACCCAAACAGAGAAAGAGAATTATAGAACAATTTCCCTAATGAATAGAGATGTAAAAAATTTAAATAAAATATTAGCAAAGAGATTACAACAACTTATCTCAGAAATAATACAGTACAACCAGGTGAGATTTATACCAGGAATGCAAGGCTGGTTCAACGTTAAGAAAATTATCAACATCATTGACCATATCAGCAATAAAACTAATAGAAATCATATTTATCTCAATAGATGCAGAAAAAAGCATTTGACAAAATGTAGCTCCCATTCCTATTGAAAGCACTAGAGAGTATAGGAGTGAATGGATTCTTCCTTCAAATAATAAATAATGTCTATCAAAAACCATTAGCAAGCATTATATGTAATGGGGATAAACTAAAAGCATTTTCAAAAAGATCAGGGGTGAAAAAAGGTGGTCCATCATCACCACTGTTATGCAATATTGTGCTAGAAATGTTAGCTGTAGCAATTAGAGAAGAAAAATAAATTGATGGAATTAGAATAGGCAAAAAAGAAACAAAGCTATCACTCTTTGTAGATGATAATGATGATATACTTAGAGAATACTAGAGAATCAAGTGAAAAAAAAACTACTTGAAATAATAAACAACTTTAGCAAAGTTGCAGCACCTAAAATAAACCCACATAAATCATTATGTTATCAGCCTTTGTACCTAAATTGTTTATATATTTTGACTTTATTTTGGTATATGGTGTAAGATGTTGGTTTGTCATACATATTTTGTTTGCACTTTCATTCCAGCTTACTGAATCTTTTGGAGGTATCCTGCTTACTTTAGGGTGACAATCCAGGTATCTGAAATATATATCTGTTAACAAAGAACCTTATAGCTGCCAGTAGTTAGAGGGAGCAAGTCCATACTCAAATTAATTGGCATTGTATGGCTATGAAAACCTAATACATTTCTGAAACATTTATCAAAGAGAACAGCTTGCAGTTGATCTGGTTAATTAAATATAATATATTGCTAATATTTAATTTCAACATATCTAAGAAGTTCACATCTTATGGTTTATAAGGAGAGTAATCTTTTATAAATTATATCTAGTTTTCTAATGACCTGCTAGTCTGTAATGATCTTACCAACAAGTCATGGTAGATTGGGTTCAATTTCTTATCTCCTTTTCCTCTGCTCCTGATCTATGCAGTTTCCCAGGTTAGAGATGGCTGAAGCAATTTGTATCTAACCCATATTCTTGATTCCAGAAAGGCTTTGTGTTTCCTAAGGAGTGTTTGTAGGGGTGCTGAGCTTCATTCTGAAGGGAAGTTGTATGGGAGTTTACCTACCTTAAGCCTTCTGATCAAGGTATGCAGTTGCCAACAACATAATGTCATTAAATAATCTGTTGATTTCCTGTCTCTTTAGAGGACCTGAAACTGGGATTCCACATTCACATTCCTTGAGGCTATTTTCAAATTTCTTCTTCTTTGTGATATTTGGTTTCTTTGTCATATTTTTTTTCCAATAAGCCTTTAAGTAAATAATAAAATAAATAAATAATGGAAACATTAAAAAAATAAAAGTAGAAAAGAAGCTACATTTTCTGTGCTTATTCTGCCACCTTTTTGGTGTAGTCAAGGGTGAACAGATTTACAAACAACTCTCAAGACTATTATTAAATTTTCAGCATATTTAAATATCAGCTCCAAATCAGAGCTTCATGATTGTCTAAACATAAGAAAGTAATGAGGGAAACATTAATAATGAAGAATAAACTTTAAAATATATTGTGCTTTTCAGAGAGAAAATTGTTTAATTATTACCAAAACATTCTGGATTCAGACTTTTTAATCATGCTTTTCTGCTTTTTTTTCCTTTTTTCTACCCTATTTCCTGGTAACTCCCTAAATAAGGGCCATTTTAAGTATTATCTTATTTTAACCCTTATTCTCACTTTTTCCTTCTCTTGTATTTTATAGTACTTACAATTCTTACAAAAATGGTGATGTTGCTTATACGGTAAAAAACAAACAAGAATTACTTTTGGTCAATGTGGAGCCTTGGAGTCAAAAAACAGTTTAGGTTAAGGGCCTATTTCTTATTAGTTCTGTCATTTGGGTAAAATCCATTTTCTTATTGACAGAAAGAAGGAGTTTATCCCAAATGCCTCTTTCAGTTCTAAAAGATTACACGTCTATATCTCAAAATGGACTTAACTCACTTCATTCTGAAATCAAGCTACATGGGTGGCTTTTTTATGTTTGTAAATAATATCACCATTCTGAGGAGCCAAAGTTCAAAATACTATAGTCCTCTGACTTATCCCCTTCCATTCCCCTGTCCAGTCAAAAAAGTGACGGTCATTTTTTCCCAAAAAATATCATTTGGTTTTGTTCACTTTTCTCCATTTCCATTTCCATCATTCACGTCTATTCCTTCCCTATTTCATGCATGAGGTACTGCAATGGCTTACTCACTATTTTTCTAGCCCTCTTTTTATCCATCTTGTGTATGATAACAGAATATTCTTCTGCTCAATTAGTTTTAATAGCTTCCCATTAACTACAAAGAGAGGGCCAGGCTCTGAAGTATCACATTAAAGGCCCTTCACACCATAGTTGAAATCTGCCTGATCAATATTCTCTCACTACTCTCGTAAGAGGACCATTTTCTCTTTCTAGGTAGTCATCATCACAATTTCCTAGATATTCATTGTTCCTTTCTACCTCTATGCCTTTTTTCTATCTTTGTACACTTTGTAGAATTAAATGCTGTTTAATCCTTTGACTTTTCAATTGTATGTATCTCTCAGAGTCTCCTCTCTCCAGAAGCTTTTCCAAGTTATTGTCCTCATGAGGTCTTTATCAACTATTAATAATTAATTGACATGACTTCTAATACTAGTTATTTTATTCCTTATGCTAATGTGGCTATTTCTTATTTCATATTTCTTCTTTACAAATAGATTATAAATAACTTGAACACAAGGATTGTTTTATATTTTTGTTTTAATCATCCACATACCTAGCAAAACATGATGGATTTGGTGAGTATTTAATAAATTATTTTTGGAAGAGTATTTGATTGAATGAGAAGTTAAAATGTTATATTTCCCCCCTAAGCCACAAGATGTGATTTCAAAAGTTTTATATTGCAAGTGATACAAAAATTTGAGGAAATTAGAGCATGAATGATGGTAAGTGAATCAAATTCAAATTTGAAATGGTCTATCTGCCATTTGTTAAGGATATCAGTCTATCTTACCTGCATCTGAAAATGGATATTCTTCAATAAATGCATTCTTTCAGGACTACAAATTTCATGAAAATCTTTAGCTCCAACAAACTGGAAAACTCCCCTTCAATTTTAAGCAATATTATTCCCCATTTTTCAGAACATGACAGGTCACTGGCAGCAGTTATATCTAGCAATGCAGAGACACAGCTTTGAACTTTAAATGAATTTAGTGAGTGTTTGAGAATAGTAACAGATTAGTGCTTCGGAGGACTGCTGTCCTTCTTGGTGGCGAGTGAGGTCTGACTTGACAAACATACTCTGTCACACTGTTAACACATATAACAATGTGAACTTCAGAAACTACATCTAGAATAAAAGACTTGCACTTTCTTTATCCATTTAATCTGGAGACTCTCTGTAAGACTAGAATAAATCACAAGAATAACTGTGAAAATAATTCTCACACTTATTCTTCAATGATATATGGAAGTTCATATTGACCTATAATTACTTTACCAATAAAAAGACTTGTTCTTCATGTCAGATGGTTAATCAATCAACATTTCTGAGATCTCGGTATTACACTGCATATGCCAAGCATTGTAGCAGGTATTATTGTGTGTTTGTATGGTGTTGATGGTGGCAGGGGTTGAGTGTAAAGGGGGAAAAGGTAAATCACACAGGAAAGAGTGGTGTAAGGTATGAGGAGGGAGTTTTGACTCAACATAAGGCAAACCTCTCTAAACATTTACATTTCCCCAAAATACCATAGATTGCCTTAGGAGATAATGAATTCCTTGTCACTGGCAATATTCAAGAAAAGAAGGGATGACTGCATGATGATGGGGAAAGAGATTTGACTAGATCACCTCTGAGGCTCCAGTTCTGTAGTGTTTTTATTCTATGAGTCTGTAAGTATGGTTACTATGGTTCTTAATATTGCTTCCCTATTTCTTTTATGATATGATACTCATTACTACTAGAATCAGAAATGGAGATGAAGGAACCATTTTACACCCTCTACCTGGCTTTCTACCTATCTGTGCTGGAACCCTGAATTACTTTTTCTATCATATCAGTGCAGTCAGGAAGTCAGAGGGAGAATGTACAAAATATTGTAGATTTTGATACCTATGAAACTTGGCAACTAAACTGACCTCCCCCTCAGGTACAAGTTTCCTAGATTGCCTTCTAAATCTGCTTGTTAAAATTCTTTCACTGTTCTCATAAGTGAATCATTTGTTCTTTCTATTTCTTCTCATCACACTTTGCTAGCTGTATTATCTTCTTTCCTACTTCTCTGCCTTTTCTTTTGCTTCAAGTTATATATCTAAGAACCTTTTCTCTCTTCCTTCCTCACCTCTAAAACAGTTTCAAAACTTTACTTTCCCCACTACCTTGCTTTTGCCTTTTGCTTTGACCAACCTGATATCCTCTCCCATTCACATAGAATATGTTCCCTAAATCTGAATCATTTTATAATTGAAAATATCAAAGCTTTAAAAAGTTAATTGCCTAGAGATAAATGATAAAATGTAGGAAAAATGTGGGCCAGATTCTGGATCTTTAGTCTCTTAGTTTAGTGGGTTCTTTTTTTTTTTTAATCACAACAAGCAATTCATTCACTTTACCAGAAAAGTCTTCCCACTTATTTTTTTCTTGTTTAAATACTAGGACTAGACACATTAATTAACACACACACACACACACACACACACACACACACACACACACACACTAACGTCCTAGATACTTCGTTGTTGTTCAATCTGTTCAACTTTTCGCCACCCCGTTTGGGATTTTGTCGGCAAAGATACTTTCGCCATTTCCTTCTCCAGCTCATTTACAAACAAGGAGATTGAGGTAAATAGGGTTAAGTGATGTACCCAGGAACACTCAACTAGTAAGTGCTGAGGGTAGATTTGAACTCAATAAGTCCTCCTGATTCCAGGCCTTGCACTCTCTTCGCTGTGCCATAACTGCCCTGCTTGATACTTTTAGGATTACTGCATTCCTTTTAGTTAAATTTTATCTGCCCTTTAGGACTCACTTTATGTTCCACTATCTCCTTGAAGATTATCCCAGGAAATAGTGATATTTTCTTCTTCTGAACTTTCAAGGCAGACATAGTTTGTGCCTCAGTTTACTTATTTTTATAATTCATGATGCAAGAGGAGTTGCCATTTGAAAACTGTAATAAAACTCTACAACTTCATTTTCAATTTGACAAGCATTTAGCACCTACTGTGTGCAAGGCGTTATGCTACGTACAGTTACAGTGGTAGAGTCTTGGATCAGAAAAAAAAACATTGATTTTGAATCCTTCCTCAAACAAGACCTGTGTGATCCTAAATAATTCATTTTACTTTCATGAGACTCAGTTTTCTCTTATATGAAAAAGGATAATACTTGTTTTTGTGAAGCTTAATAAGATAATATATGTGATGGACTTTGCAAATCTCAACACAACAGTTGACATCTTAAATGTCAGTTGAGAATTAAACAAGATAAAATGTTAGATTTGGAAGAGTCTTTAGAAATCACCAATCCCTTTCATTTAGTAAATGTGAAAACTGGGGCCCAGAGAAGTTAATTGCTGTCAACCTGAAACAAAGATATTTGCCAAACAACAAAAACTAGGGGTCTTTAATAGAAGTAAAATAAGTGAAATATAGGGTCACCATGTAGCACCAAAGTACTGGAGTGCCCAAAAGGGTCAGAGGAGTGGCAGAATTAAGTTCATTTCAACAGAGAGGGTGTCTTATGGAAGGCACAGCCCCAAGAAGCTTCTATGTTAGTTGTTTTATATAACAGCTGCTGTGAGAGGCTGACTGGGGAGGGGTGACATTTGGTCAGAATGGCAGTCTCAGACTGTAGGTACAGTAACAGACACCAGTTTGGACCTGCTCCAGTCATGGGGTCAGTTAGAATCAAAGTGAGGTAGCCCTTTCTGATGCGTGCTTTCAACATTCATTTTTTTTAAAAACTGGTTTCTGTAGTCCACTCTTCACTGGTTTTACACGCCCTCAAGCAATCCATAGCTCTAGGATCTGGCAACATCAGCACTGCACTCAACAATGTCAAAGGTCATAATGAGTCAAAAACTTCAGAGTTGGATATATCATCTACTCCATGTCATCATAAAATAACTGAGCAAGAATCTCTTTTACATCATACCTGACAAGTAATAAACCAGACTTAGTCTGAATATGTTCATTGAAGCAGTCTTAAATGTTTTTTTGGTGGCTGACTATTAGGATTTTTCTCATTCCATCAGTTATACTCTTCTTCCACATTAAATCCCTTCAAATATTTGAAGATGGTTATCAAGTCATACCTTTTTGCTGTCTCTTTTCTAAGCCAAATATCCCTATTTTTTTCATTTGAGATCTTCATGAGGAATCAATTCAAGGCCAAAACTGCCAAAAATGATCTTTGTCATGCATGAATTTGATCTTGCTTATGGAATAATTGTGCATAATAAATTTTAATCTCCCTGAGGACAGGAACTGTGTCATTTTCCATCTTTCTAACCTTAGTGCTATAGCATAGTGCTTTGGATGTAGTGGATAATAAAGACCTATTAAATCAAATTAATTTTCTTAAAAATGAAATTTGTTTACATTAATTAATCTGAATTTTCAAATGTAAATAGGTCATTATTTGTGAAATGTCTCTTTTGCCTAGAATGCAAAAATTAGATCACTTGAATAATCATATTCAGATTTGTTTGCTGTCAGGTTAGGTACCAGTATGACATTTTATCACGCAAATATATGTTAAGAGAGGTTAGGTACCAGTATGACATTTTATCATGCAAATATATGTTAAAAGCTGTAAATATATAAAAAAGAGGAAAACAAAAAGAAATAACCAAAAAAAACTTCATACAAATATTTTTATCTCTGATTTATAAACATTTTTATAATTTTAAAGTCTTCCACAATCATATTTCAGTAGTATTTCAAAGCTCTAAAATAAATTCATATGTGTACATGTGTTTGTATATGTGTATATTCATCTATAAATTTCTTTTTATACTAAGAAAACCTTTTATTAGAAGAATGGAATTAGGACACCTTAATTTTCTATCTTATTTCACTGTATACCATAAAATTTTTCTTTATTTACTTGCTTATTTTATTTATTTGTTTATTTATTTATTCATTCATTTGTTTATTTATTTGTTTATTTATTTATTTGTTATTTACCTATCCTCATTGTCAATTTTAATCTCATCATATTTTAAAATGTTCTTGTTCAATCATTTTCAGTTATAGCTGACACTTCATGACCTCATCTGGGGTTTTCTTTGACAAAGATACTGGAGTGATTTGCCATTTCCTTCTCCATCTCAGTTTACAGATGAGGAAATTGAAGCAAACAGGGTTAATTGGCTCACCCGGGGTCACATGCTTAGCAAGCATCTGAGATCAGATTTCAACTGAGGAAGATAAGTTTTCCTGAATCTAGGCCAGCATTCTATCCACAGGGCCATAAATCTCTCCATATAGTAGAATATGGGATTCCAAAATATCAAATAAAGATCTAAAGAGAAGACAAATTTATTTATTAAACTAGTTAATTAAAATACTTTAGATGAAAATTTCTATATTTGTCATGAATTGTTTCTTCCTGGCTTGTATAAGGAAATTCACACAATTTAAGAAGAAATGAGGAATCCTCCCCCCCTTACAGTTCAATAAAAAGAAAAAATAACTGATATTCAACTATCCTCATATACCCTACATTCCTCAACATGGAACATGTTGCTACTAACTATAGATTCCTCTATAACCTTGTCCCCACACAGAACTTCCAAAAATTTCATTTCAGAAAAGACCATACAACTGAAATAATTATTATATTCTCCTATGAGGCATTTCAAGCTCTTTTTTGATCACTGATGATAAATTGAATGCAAGTCTAGTTCACAGATTGAGGACCATAATGGTTGAGTGTTTGTTGTTAAAAGAGGTACAATTAATGTTGAAAGCAAAATACTCTTTTATGTGCCATTAGAGAAGACTCCAAAGGTAAGACCATGCTGCTCAAAGGGAGAAAATCAATGATAGGCTTGAACAATTAAAGGAAGATACTAGAGCAGCCATCCTAGAACTGACTTCCTTACACCTACACCAAAATAGAGCATTCGATAAAACTCCTTATATTGGGACCAGGTCAAAAATACACAAATTTGGATTGGAAAGGAACAGAGAATGTATACTACCAAGATTGCCACCAGGGATCCTTCAGGCCATGCCAGAAAGGGAGAGTTCACAATAATCTTGAGATAGGATTCTTAACATTATTTGTCCATAGATTCCTTTGGCAGTCTAAACAAACTTTTAGAACACTTCTGATGTTTGTTGTCTACATTCAACATTGAAGGAATGTTAAATTTCAGTTAGATTGTAATGAATGTATATGCACATATGTGTATGTGTATATACATATATATGTACACATATACATACATATATGCATATGTATATCTATATCTCCATACAACTGTGTATTTATATATCTATAACTATCTAGTGATCTATCTGAATATCTCTTCTTATTTAGAGGTTCATGAAACCTCTAAAATTTATCTGTGAGCCATAGGTTAAAAACCTTGATGAGGAAAGGCCATTCCCAAGACTTGGGTTCATGGTTAGACCTAACTATATCTGGGACCCATGGGTGCAAGTTTTAGGTAGAGAAAGTAGTTCCTGGGTCAGGGCTGCTTTCTCAGTTCCAAAATCATGTCTGTCTGGGATTAGAGTTCCTCAGACACTTTAAAGAGATTAGAAAAAATGCCACTTAAATAAAGCTTTAATAACTGAAGTCTCAGGCAATAATTAAGGAAAATAATCTCAGGTTGAAAGTTACTAGTCATAGAAGATATAGAAGTTAAAGTTTCCAGGAAAGGAATAGAGAAGTAGGAGAATTGTGCCAGGTTGGATAAAATGTGTGTGATTAGCAAATAGATAGTATTAGACTGAGAAACATTAGGCCAGAAAATACATAAGCATATACATGTGCACATACATGTACCCCCCCCATCTTTCTGAACTAAAACTAAGACTCCCTTTTAATATTACAGTACAAATAGGCCTTAGAATTTGGGTTGTCTGGGTAAGCTGAATATATTTACCAAGGCAAATACAGTCACAGCTTTTGAAACAATGGAATATGATGAAAAATTTACTTTCAGGGTAGTGGGGATACCAATAGCAATATGAGTGGAATCAGAATAGATTCAGACTAACTAAGGTAATGATTCTGGTTTCCAAGTCAATGTCAGAAAAATATGAACTAAATATAAATATGTTCATATGGTTAGGAAATCTTGATTCGGCATGAGAATGAGAGGAAATATGGTTAAGCAATTGAACCTTGCTAAATTTAATGACTTTTTCAGATGATTGATAATCACTTGATTATTGGACATAACTATCATTATATGTGTGTGTGTATGTATATGTATATGTGTGTGTATCCTGCTTATCTTAAATCTTTATACTGATTTTTTTCATTAGTTGTGGGCACACATTGCTAAGTTCTTCATTTCCATTTCAACATTACATGCAATATCTTATATCATAATTAAATATCTTTCTCCCTATTCCCTTTCATTTTCTTCACCTTTACTCATATTTCTGTACCTTTTTGTTTTTGCTCCTTTTCTGTCTTTTCTTTCACTTCTTGCCTCTTTTTTTAATTCATTGATTCTTCTTTGGCATCCATTCTACTTATTTCCATGTTCTTTTTGTTGTTGTTGTTATTTATTTGTTTGTCTTTTCCTATGGAGAGATTCTTGTCCAAACACATGACCAGGTTTTGGCTTAATTTTATCCTAACCAATACATATCAATGCTTATTGCTCAAACCATAGCCCATAGAATAAATTGTCCCTGGTGGCTGGTTCTGTGTAATGACTGTATAATTCTGTGTAATGATTGTGACACTGTGATAAGAACAGTTAAAGAAGAGAGAACAATCCTTAACTCATTTATTCCTAAACAACTTTTCCCTGAGGAACGTTTTATATTCACTATGAATTATTAGCCTCAGAATCTACTCGAACAAGAAACTGGATTTAATTCAAAAAGAAAATATTCTGAACAATGAAATGACTGTATATAATCAAAATTAAAACAGAACCAGAGGAGTTCCCATATTTGGGAACAAAGATATTTCAAACATAATTGCTATTTTCTCAAGTGAAAATATCTAATATCTAACTGAAGTCCTTAGCTTAAGGGGAACCTGAAATATTGCAAAGGTTAAGAAAAGTAGCAGGTGGTCTTGGAGACAGGTCTTGACATTACATCATCAACAGGGAAGGGGGAGAAGGAAAAAGTATTTTATATTTTACCTACTATGTGCCAGGCATTGTTTTAAATACTTAAGAAATATAATCTCATTTATTCCTCACAACAACCCTGTGAGGTAGGTGCTTTTATTATATCCATTTTACACTTAAGGAAACTGCAGCAAATAGAGGTTAAGTCATGTAGCAATTAAGTATGTCTGAGGTCAGATTTGAATTCAGTTCTTCTTGACTCCAGGCCCAGTGCTCTATCCAGTATGCCACCAATCAAATTTAAGAGAATGTGAGCATCAATGACCTTGAACTGTAGAGAAAGTGGGAAATGTCAAGAGCTAACTCAGAAATCAGATTCCAAGTTCGGTTATGGACTTACTATGATAAAAGAGGATGACCAATTTAACAATTAGTAACTGATCATATTCTATCCTATTTTCATGTGCTTACTTATAAGTATTAGAACAAAATATACTATGTAGATTTTTTTCTTCTCTAACCACTTCACTAAATAAACTAATCTGATTGCAACATAGTCATGAAATCCTTTAGGAAAAGACAGATACAATTATATGTATTTTAAGCCACAATGAAAAGAACAGGATATGTGTAATGCTCAATTTCATGATATTCTTGATAAATTATGCTTTGGGGGAAGTAATTATTTCTTTTCTTCTGTGCTCTTGGTACCTCTTATTAACCCAGTGGGGAATTTGAAATTGTAACTTATCTTGAAGTCAACCTTTCATCAAAAAAAAAAAATAGATACTCCTCCTTCTTAAGGTCACATCAATAGTTCTTCAGTTCTTTTCCTTCATTTGAAAGGAAAGGGCTATAAAATATTACCTTTAGTTGCAAACATTGTCTTCCCAGTTCCTTTCTGTCATGATCCTTCTATGGTAGAACCACAAAGGGAAAAAAAAAGATATAATGCTTATCATTTTTTTAAAGTCACTCATCACAATGATTATTTTAAAGTGTCTTTTGTAATGTTCAAAGCAGAAATTTCCATCATTACATAAAATTACTAAAAGGTATTTCCTTGTCTCCTATGTTTGATGCAATGCCCACAGTCATCTGCTATTTTTGATGTTTTGTTTATTTATCTTTTATGGCAACTAACTTAGGTCTCTTTGAGAGTCCTCTTTTTCATTCCTACAAAAATTCATGACCAGGGATTCATTTTCTGATTGAGTCTTTAGCAGAAGAAACAGGAGATGTTTAATATGAGGAGGAAACTGCCTTCTCAAGTGATAAAAAAAAATGTAATATTTAAGAATGCAAACATTTTTCAAATCCGGGTGGTGAATATAGTTACATGTGTGCATATATGTGGGGGTTCAAGACAAAGTACAGAAACAAAGGTGCCAAGCTCTTTATAAATACTTCCAATTTGCTACAGTTCTGTTACAAAATCATTTAAAATCATCCTTGAATTAATTATTTCTGAAAATTTTCCCTGATGATCCAATTAATGTTGGCCTTGGAAAAGTAGAAAAAAAATGCATGGAAGACCAAAGAAAGAACCTGAACCAGAATATGAGAGAAAGAAGATAAATTGAGAATGGAAATGAGAGTGATGCAGGACAATTATGAAGAAATGAGCCAACAGCAAATGATTAAAAAAAAGGATTGGCCAAATGGAAAAGGATATATAAAAATCCATTGAATAAAACAACTTCTTAAAAAGTACAATTGAACAAATAGGAAAGGAAATACAAATAATAACTGAGGAAAACAACTCCTTAAAAGTTAGAATCAGGGTGGGGGGACAGCTAGGTGGTGCAGTGCATACAGCACCAGCCCTAGAGTCAGGAGGACCTGAGTTCAAATCCAGCCTCAGACACATGATACTCACTAGCTGTTGATTAACCTGATTAAAAAAAAAAAGTCCAGAAACCAAGATGGCAAAATAAGAAGTAAGTTGTTCTTACCTTGCCTTATTAACCTCTGGAAGCCCAGAAAATATCACCCTAGGAAAAACCCTGGAACAGCTGAACTAGAAGAAAGACAGAGTGTGGCAGTCTGATAACACAAGTAGGTTGAGGGATTAATGGGAAAGGCCTCTCTTGCTGTAGGGGAAGGGGAGCAGTACAGAATGGGAGGTGTCCTAGAAACCAAGCAGAAAGCTCCACTTCATCATACCAGGGGGAGATCCTGAATCCAAGGTGGTGGAGCATGAAAACATTCCACAAAGTCATTCAACACATTATGGTGGATGTGACAGAGAAATGTGGGCTACATAAAAGAATAGTTAGTTAGAATTGGATGTGATTGAATAATAAGCAAAAAGTAAAGGATTAATAAAAATCTGCAGAAAAATATCTAGTGGAGTATTCCAGGAACCTGTCCTGATCCCAATAAAGTTCAGTATTTTTATCAGTGACTTGGAGGAAGATAGACATGAATCATTCAAGAAACATAAGTTGACATGTGTTGTAGGCCTGTATGCTATGATACAGACATGTAGTAGTTTGTGTTAACATCCTCTGCCATAATCACCAGGGTAATTGTGAGCCTGGGTCCTTTGGGAAAAACAAACAAACAAACAAACAAACAAACAAAAAATCATGATGGTAAGATTTAAATTTGCTAATAGGTGGATTAACCTCAAACTAAATTATAAGTCCTTTGGGCAATGAATATATAGTATTCTATGGATTGATTAGGAGGCTTGTAAAAATTAATGGGATCTTCTTGTACGTTTCTTTCACCTAGAAATATAGAATCCCTCATTGTTTTTTTAGCAAATTAATGATTTATTTAAACCATTAAGTTCCAACTAGTCCATTCCAAGGTATGTGAAACCCCTCCAATTGTAGCATGCTTATCAAATTTTAAAGAGACAAAAATCAGGGAGAGATAGTTAACAGGTTAAATAGGAGAATAGGGATCTATATAAAATTCAATAGACTAGAAATATAGATTTAATGTAATCATTTGAAATTAAATAGGTATATTTTATATTTGGGTTAAAAACAATCAGCTTAAGAACTACAAGATGGCAGACTCCTACCTACACAATTCATATGAAAAGATCTCAGGGTTTTGGTGCAACCCGCACCTCAAAGGCCATTTTCACAGAGACTATTAGAGATAGAAGTTATCTTAGGGATCTATTTGTGCCACATTTTCAACTGCTAGTCTACAAAAAGAATGGCTTAGTGTTCAGTGAGAGCAGGGACTAGAATTCAGGTGTTCTGAATTCTAGTTCTGAATTCTTTCAGCCAGGTTGTTAAAATTCATCTTGATTCAAGGACATGGGGACATAGAACTATCAGCTCTTTCAGAGCAGGGATTTTCAGGTGTTTTGACTTAGGAAAAATATTTAACAATTCAGCAAAATTCTCCCTTTTTCTCATTAGTTTTTGTAAATATTACAAATAATAATACCTCATATAATATAAATTATACAGTAAGAGCTTAATAAATGTTTGTTCAATGAGTTGAAATCATTATTGTTTCTTGAAATCAACTATGATTTTACTGGTATAATAGATTTCTAGGGAGGAGATAACTCTCCCAATGAAGGTTGTAACATTTTTTGTTGTTCAGTCATTTCAGTAATATCATATTCTTTGTGACTCAGGTGAGGTTTTCATAGAAAAGAAACTGAAGTGGTTTGCCATTTCCTTCTCCAGCTTATTTTACATATGAGGAAACTGAGGCAAACAAGGTTAAGTGACTTTCCTAAGGTCACACAGTTAGTGTCTGAGGCAAGATTTGAGCTCATGGACATGAACCTTCCTGATTCCAAATCCAGTGCCCTGTCCGCTCTGCCACTTAGGTGCCTCCCAACTTATACTACTGTATATGGCTGAGTCAGACTTGAATATATGTCTCACTAGGAAAGATCTCAATCCACTATACCATGATGACTCTAAAGAGTTCATATTGCCAATGGATTTTACTTAATACATTGGTGTCAAACTTTCAAAACTCTCCCATGGGGCCTGAATCATATTAAAATGTAATTGGGAAAAGTTTAGCAAAACAAATAAAAATACAATACAACTTAGAATATTAGATTATGGTTTCCTAAATGAATATGGATAAGGATCTGTTTCTCTTTGTGTTTGATATGAAAAATTTAATGAATCATGGATTTAGAGTTGAAAGCAATGGTGTTTGCCATTTTTCTATGTTTGAGCTGAAGTCTATGTTGTTTTGCTGTTCATTTCTTATATTATAGTGATTTGGAGCCATTATTCATATTGATGTTGATAATTTTCATTTTCTATCTTTATATCCCTTGGCCACTGATTCATTTGTGAATGGTTCTACATTGTTTACATCTTGATTTAAGTACTTCAGAGATAATATTAGTCTATGAGTTAGTTACAAAAATGCAACATTCCTAGAAGAATATCAGTATTAACAATATGGATCTTTTATTTTTTGCCATTAAGGAAATTTGGACCATGTGAGGCACTTTGTTAAGGCACTCACACTGAGCATCATTTGCAAAGGAGTCAAACCAAGAGCAGAAATCCATACAGAAAGACTTTTTTTGTGTTTCCTCTCCATGGAATAGGGGTGATCCTATGTTCTCAAATTCCATGTATCATGTCTCAATCTCTTTTTAATCTTCTGGCACACAGAAAACCCACTTAAAATGCATATACACATATAGAAATAGAGAAATAAGACTTTCTGATTGTTTATGCAACCATTTATCAGACACTGGAGACTAGGTTTTCTTCATTCTTTCTTCTCCTCTTGCCCCACCCCAGCCTGTAGAAACACTTCGGAGGAAAAAGGACAAAATACTGCATATTAAGGCCAAAGGTACAGCATGACTGCAGAAAAAATTGAGAATATATTTACTCAATGAAGAACAATTTGCAAATGAGCTAACAAATTCTATATGAAGTAAAAAAATTATTTTGTCTTGTTTATCGGTAGACACTTGAATATAGTGAGAAGTATCATTGTGTAAAAGTTTGAATGAGGTTATTATTTGAATGAGGAAATTAAAGAGTCCAGTTCTCACACACTTGAGAAGTGGAATCATATAATCTGTAATAATATGCAGTACTTCTGTTCAAACAAGTAAATAATTTTAATCAGAAACAAAAGTGAAAACATAATCCTAACAAATTTATTATTTTATTTCATGGTCATGGATATTTGCAGAAGTTTTTCTTTACATCTATAAAATATAGGTCACTCCTACTGGCAGGAGGTACAGTATATTTAGTCTATTAATTTCATTCTGTGCTCACTTCATAAGGAGAATGAACAAGTATGTCTGTTGACTAGCTACTTCATAGATTAGCTAGTATGAAACACAAAATAAAATTAATAGATAAAGTAATTCTGATTTAAATCAGCCTTGAAGATATGAAATTGGTCATTCTGCTGTAATTTGTATTTTTTCTAGCAAACATGCATCATATTTAATCTCAGAGAAAATATAAAGATTATTCAAGTAATTGTTATAAAGTAAGTTTGAACTATCTGGAAACCAGTCCCAAAGACATTACAGATAGCTGAAGTAATAGTCATAGCATTAGTAAGACTAAAAAAAGCAAAGTACAGAATTTAAAATCGCAAGGGACCTCAGAATGCCTCTAATCCAACTGATAAATTGAATGATAAATGAACATCTTATTGTATGTGTCAAGGGGTGGTCCAGCTTCATTTTTTAACTAAAAATAATTGTCAAATATACTGTCAATATGTTCATTGTCACATAAATTTCTATATTTTCTTTTATTTTCTTCCCATTTTTCACATGTTGAATGAGATAAGTCAATACACATTTTTTAACTACATACTTTATAATAGCCACTGTGCTAAATGCTGGGATATAAATTCAAGGAAAATGAAAGACAGTCCCAACTTTCATGGAACTTACTTTAGAAGGGAGAAAGACTACACAGAAAAAAAAAAAAGGAACTGGAAATGGAGAAACAGAGAAGGTCCCTGCTGGGACTGCGTGGTGAAGTAAATAGAATGACCTAACATTTAGTCAGGGCCCATTGACATGGAAAATATAAGGTATAGAAAATGGTGGAGTAAAGGCAGAGACTCCCCTGAAATCTCCAAATTCCTCCAAATCCTTTTATAAAAAGGACTCTAAGCAAATTCTAGAACATCAGAAACCATAAAAAGATGAAGTGAAACAAATTCCCAGTCCAAGAAAACTTGGAAAGTCAGCAGGAAAGATCTGTTGCATCAGAGTGAGAGAGGGGCACAGTCCAGCTCAGGCATGCCAGCACAGACCAGGCCCCAGCAAACTTGGAGAAGACCTATGGCTACCTGAATTAGTAGCAGCAGTGGCAGTTTCCAGACTTTTCAGCCCACAGATGCCAAAGACATCTTTGAACATAAGCAGAAAAGGTCTGTCACACCTGGGTTAGAGTGGAGTACAGTCCAATGTAGGCAATACCATTACTGCCCCTGCCACAGCACATTAGCAGCAGGCCTTGGGAATGACTGAATCAATACTGGCAGTAGCTGTTAAGAGTTTTCAGCCTACAGATGGTAAGGGGTCCAAGCATTTGGTCAGAAGGAGATAGCAGGGTTTACTTTACCAGAATGAGGAAGGACTCTGTTGCTTTACACACACTTAGGTCTGGTAACAGTCTTGGTGGTAGTCTCAGGAAAAGGATGAACACTAGCATAGTGGAGCTTTTGGCCCCAGTGGAGGGGGAATCCTCATCACAGCTTCAGGACAAAAAAAAAAGAATGCTTGTGGTCACTTACAGAAACAGCACAGGCCAGGAAAGGAGTAAATACCTCTCCTTAGATCATACCATCTTGGAAGAACTTAAAAATTACAGGTCTTCAGAAGTATCTATGAAAACAGTGGCACAAAGTCCCTGAAGCTTGGGGCATCCTGGAAGCAGAACCCTATTATAACAAAGAGTTAAAAGTCAAGTAATAGGCCGGGGAAATGAGCAAACAACAGACTAAAACTCTGACTACAGAAAGTTACTATGGTGACAAAGAAAATCAAAACACAGTCAGAAAAAGATAATAAAGTCAAAGTGCCTGCATTCAAACCCTCCAAGAAAAATATAAATTGGTCTCAGGCCATGAAAGAGCTCAAAAAGGATTTTGAAAATCAAGTAAGAGAGGTAGAGAAAAAATAGGAAGTGAAATGAGAGTGATGCAAGAAAATCATGAAAAACAAGTCAGCTTGGCAAAAGAGACACATAAAAATATTAAATAAAATAACATATTAAACAACAGACTAGGCAAAATGGAGAAAGAGGTCCAAAAGCTCACTGAAGACAACTCCTTAAAAATTTGAATGGATGAATGGAAGCTAATTACTTTATGAGAAATCAAGAAACAATAAGACAAAACCAAAAGAATGAAAAAATAGAAGACAAAATGAAGTATCTCATTTAAAAAAAAAACTGACCTGGAAATAGATCCAGGAGAGATAATTTAAAAATTATTGGGCTATCCTGAAAGCCATGATAAAAAAAAGAGCCTAGACATCATCTTTCAAGAAATTATCAGGGAAAACTGCCCTGATATTCTAGAACTAGAGAGTAAAAAATAAATTGAAATAATCCACCGATCACCTACTGAAAGAGGTTCCATAATGAAAACTCTCAGGAACATTATAATGAAATTCCAGAGTTCCCAGGTCAAGAAGAAAATATTTCAAGTAACCAGAAAGAAATAATTCAAGCACCATGGCGCCACAGTCAGAACACAAGATTTAGCAACCTCTACATTAAATGCTTGAAATAGGATATATTGAGGGCAAAGGAGCTAATATTACAACCAGGAATCACTTACCCAGACAAAAACAAGTATAATTCTTCAGGGGAAAGTGGATACTCAATGATACAGGGCACTTTTCAATCACTGTTGATGAAAAGAGAATAATTGAAGAGAAAATTTGATTTTCAAGTACAAGAAGCAAGAGAAGTATAAAAAGGTAAAGAGGAAAGAAAAAACACAAGGGCATTAATAAGTTTACACTGCTTAGATTCTCACATTGGAAGATGATACCAGTAACTCATAAGACATTTCTCATCATTAGGATAGTTAGAAAATCTATATAGACAGATTGCATAAATGTGAGTTGAATATGAAATGATGATATCTAAAAAAAAATTTAAGGGGTGAGAGAGTTAGGTACTGGGAGAAAGGGAAAGGGAGAGGTAGAATGGGGTAAATTATCTCACATGAAAGAGGTAAGAAAAAACTTTTATAGTAGAATGAAAGAAGGGGTAGGTGAGGGGTTGTGACTGAATGTTACTGTCATTGGAATTGGCTCAAAGAGGGAATAATGTAAACACTCAATTGGGTATAGAAATCTATCTTACCCTGTTGGAAGGTAGAAAAAGAAGGGTGTGAGAAGGTGGAAATAGAAGGGAGGCAGGTAGTGGGAGACTTAGTAAGAAGCAAAACACTTTTGAGGGGCGACAGGATGAAAGTTGAGAGAGAATAGAATGAATGGGGGCAAACAGGATGGAGGGAAATATAGTTAGCAATAGCAAGTATGAAAAAAATTGAAGCAAGCTTCTCTGATAAAGGCTTCATTTCTCAAATGTATAGAAAACTGAGTCAAATTTATAAAAAATGTTATTAACAAGTTGATAAATGATAAAAAGATATAATCAGTTTTCAGATGAAGTAATCAAACCTATCTGTAGGCATATAAAAATATTCTAGCTCACTACTGATTGTAGAAATACAAATTTAAACAATTCTGAGGTACTACCTCATACTTTTTAGATTGGCTAATAGGACAGAAAAGGTAAATGACAAACGTTGGAGGTGATGTAGGAAAATGACACATTAATAATTGTGAAGTGATTCAGCCATTCTGTACAGCAATTTGGAACTGTGCCCAAAGGGCTATAAAGCCATACATATCCTTTGACCTAGCAATACCAGTACTAGGTCTATATCCCAAAAGAGATTAAAAAAAGGAAAAGGATTTATATGTATAAAAATATTTTGCCAAGGGGCAAAGAATTTAAAAAATTGAGGGGATGCCCATCAATTCAGGAATGCCTCAACTAGTTGTAGTATGTGATTATGATGGAAAATTATTCTACTATAAGAAATTATGAGTAAGATGATCTCAGAAAAACCAGGAAACACTTGTGTGGGTTGATGCAAAGTGAAATGTACTGTTTATAATGTAATAACATTATTGTAAGATGGTCAGCTGTGAATGACTTAGCTGTTCTCAGCAATACAATAATCTAAGACAACTCTGAAGGACTTATGATGAAAAATTTCATCTGTCTCCAGAGAAAGAACTGATGGTGTCTGAACATAGATTGAGGCATCTTTTTTTTCTTTATTTTTTTCAGCCTAACTTAAGGATATGTTTTATGTGATTGTACATGTATAACCTATATCAAATTGTTTGCCTTCTCAATGGAGATGGGGTGAAGAGAGGGGAAGAGGGAGATTTTGGAACTCAAAGTTTTAAAAACAAATGTTAAAAATTGTTTTACATGTAATTGGGGAAAAATAAAATGCTTAATTAAAAAATAGGAGGTGTAAACAGCTGAGGTAGAAGAGAGCAAAAGAAGAGAAGAGGAAGGCAGATGTGGCTGGTGGCTAATTCTTAAGAATAAAAGATGGTTATATAGCTATTGACTTACTTTGTTCCTTCACTGCCTGAACACCAGGGTTCTTATATTTCATCATTTCATTCTGGGTTCTCTAGTACTGTTACTGGGTTAGTCTCTCTCTCTCTCTCTCTCTCTCTCTCTCTCTCTCTCTCTCTCATTCTTCTCATTCTCTCTCTCTCTCTCTCTCTCTCTCTCTCTCTCTCTCTCTCTCTCTCTCTCTCCTCTTTCTGTTTTTTGGTTTGGTTTTGTTTTTTTATTTTGCTTTTTTTGGTGAGGCAATCAAGGTGAAGTAATTTTCCCAGAGTCACACAGCTAATAAGTATCAAGCATCTCAGGCTAGATTTGAACTCAGGTCCTCCTGACTCCAGGGCCGGTGGTCTCTCCACTGCACCACCTAGCTGTCACATGTTTCTCTTTTGCACCAGACCTCATAGACTCCCTCCACTCACAATTTCAAAGCTTTAATGAACCTCAGTTCATTTTAACCACTAAAAGTCAAATTTTTTTAAACAGAGGCAAAACAAGACAAAACAAGAAAAAAATTTCCAAACATCTCAGGACCATAATCTGCCAAAGACTTCAGGCAGTAGAGAGGAGAGTGGAATTACGTTTATAGTTTAGCTCAGTTCTTTTATAGCATTAGTAAAACCAGTTTCTAAGTCCAAAGACCCCAAGTAATCTTGCTAGGATCCTGGCTATTCAAGGTTTCTCTGTGGGGCAAAAATCTAAGCTGGAATTTTGGGCTCCTCCCCAAAGATTCTACTCTCTTAACCCAGGAGTTTACAAAGAACCAATAAATCCCAGCCCCTTTTCTTAAAGTTCCATGGCCAGGGGAAGTAGAAAATGACTCTCAAGTCTACTTCCAAACATTTGTGTCACCTGCAGCTAGTGAATGAATTTTTCACTTCTGAATATGGAAGGACAGCAAGGAGTGAGTCTCTCTGAGTTAAGTAGTTGTAAAGGTACGGGCAGACCAGGCTAGGTAGTCAATGGAAATGGGCTGTTCCTAACTTCCCAATAGGCCAATGAATAATCCCCATTCATATGCACTGTTCCTGCACTTGGATGCCTCAATCTTAGATGATCTGGGCATGTGCTAAACCCCATTATATATACAGTATGATATAAACTAGTTAAAGTGATAAGATTATTTTTCCCCAAATTATTATTCCTTACATATTGGAGAGTCATTTAAAGGGTTACTCATAATACTTAAACTATTGTTTTCTTTGTTGTTCAGTTTCAAAGTCTGGAGATTCACATCACTCTCAAAATAGTTTTTTTTGAGGAAATTTTCCTAAACCATAGACATAGAGAAGCAACTGGCATTTCTAATGTACTATATTTTTCCTAAACTAATCCATTTCCTCACATGTAATTTATTTTTGCACGTATTCTTGGTGATTGGAAGATTTATGCCATCTTCAAATAATTCAAAAATAAAGGAACAACACTTTAATAATGCTCTCCCACTTTTACAAAAGTCTGACACAGATACCACTTTATGGTGCTCTTCCATGTTCCATGCCAAAGCTGAAGACAGACAAGACTGTCCAGAAGGTATTTTAGAAAAAGTGCTGCTTCTTTTTTTTTCTATATTGCCAGACTATATTCTTGGATCCTTGGTCCTTTTTGTTAATATTTCATTTTCTTATGTTTTATCCATTTACTCCTTTAAATAATTTCATTTATAATACATGAAACTCCCAAAGTGATTATTTTCTTTAACTCTCACTTGGTACTTAGTAAATGCTACCTTGTTTTGTTATTTATCTTTTTACGTATGGTTTCCTTCTCCCTAATGATACCACGAGCATCAAGGAACATGTATTATGCCATTCTGCATCACTAGCACCTTGTTCAAAGATTGTTGCATAGAAAGAAAAGGGAAAAAAATGAGTTTATTTAGCAATTAGTATATGCTACTCACTGTGCTAAGAACTTTTCAAATATTTTCTCATTGGATCCTCACAACAACTGTATTTTACAGTAGGAGAAACTTAGATAGGAATTAAGTGACTTTGTCAGGGTCATACTACTGGGAGGTATCTGAAATCAGATTTGCATTTAGATTATCCTGACTCTAGGCCCAGAACTCTTTCTACTGAGCCACCTAGCTGCCTTAATTGACCTAATAAACAACTTTACAATGAATACATTCTTTTAAATAATGACATTTTTCTTTATTTCACTGAAATTTTGAATTCACTCATGGATTGCAACAGCCATTTAGAAAATGGTCTTTTATCCAACAAATCCAAATTTAATATTGGTCCCTTTAAATCTACCAGATTTTGCAATAATTTTCTAAGCTTTATGTGAAAATCAAAAGATTTGGTGAAGGCAGGTAAAGGTGATAATCAGGAAGGAAAATGACTGTTTTTATGGGGGACTATGCCTTATCTATCTACCTATCTGTCTATCTATCTATCTATCCATCTGTCTATCATCTTTTCCTTTATGTAGCATCTGAAAGCATCCAGGTATAAGCTATGGACAATTTTTTGATTCTCCTACCTCACCCACTGTTTTGACTATTTAGATTTGAAGAATCAAACCACACTACTCAATGAACTCAATAAACTCCAGTGGCTCCCTATTACCTCTAGTATTAAATAGAAAATAGTCTTTTTACTTTCTGACCCCTAAACTTAGAATGTTCATCCTCAGGACCACTAGCTCCTGGCTTCTCTTTTTTTCCTCTAGGACTGAGCTCCAAACTTACAACTCAGCAGGAAGTAGTGACAGTTTCATTCCCTGCTCTCTCCAGCATCATCCCTCTGGGATTACTTTTATGCATGCTGTCTCCCCTATCGGAACTGACACCCTTGGTGGTAAGGGCTATTTTTTCCTTGTTTACTTTTTATATTCAACATTTAGCACAATGTCAGGCAGATAGTAAACCGTAATAAATGTTTGTTGAAAGGAAGAATGACTTGGAGAAAATCCATATTTCAGAGGAGAGAATGCTTGATTTGGACTTATATAACATCTGCCCCCTTCTGACTGCACAATTAACTAATTTGGCTCTCAACAATCCCCTCATTTATAAAATGAGGGGATTGAACTAAGATCACCCCCTCAAATCCCTTTTAGCTATAATTCTAAGATCCTAATTATTGAAATATTTTAATGAGCCAAACTTGCTTGCTGTACACATACTGTTCAAGTCCCACTTCTCTGGATAAAAGACCTCATATTCTCTATGCCATAGCTCATTCTCTTCCCACTCCTCTGACACATACTTAGTCAGTACTTCTCCACTTCTCTACCCCAAATGTTACTCACAAATTTCCTCTGTTGCTGTTTATTGTGATCTGCATTTGGCCAGGCCAATCACTAGCCAAATAATATTTTTTTTCTTTTTCTAATGTGCAGGTAATAGTCCTACTGAATGTGATATGAGTGCCTCAGTTCATTCTCCAGTTATTTTGCTCTGAACTTCACTGGTTTTGCAGGCATGTGGTCTTCTTGTTTCTACTGTCTCAATATCTGGTGAATCCCATGCATTAACCCTAAATAACAAAGACCCAGCATCCTTCCCTCCAAGTTGTTCTCCCTCCCCATCACATATTCTTCTTTGGGGTGTTGCAGAAATATATTCTTAAAAGATATCTAAAGAAGAGGTTGTTAATATAATTGAGAGTCTTTACTTGATTGTCCTCTAATTCTTAGATCTGAGTCAGCACCAATACAAACTTCCTATCTAAAATCTACTTTAACACTTTGGCCACAATAATATTAAATTAAAAAAAAAACAGGCAGTATTACTAATTCATTTTAAAAAAATAAAGATGATCTCAATTTTAAAAGATCAAAATACAATGGTTAACAAATATTTTCATTAGCTTACACTTTGGCCAGATCCATAACATGTTTACTAGTAAATCTTGCCTAATATCTAATTAGTTCAGCAAGTTTTTAGGATGAGCTTTGCTTAACCTGTGATTTCATTTTTACCCCATAGTGCTTTAAATCACATTGTTAATTATTTTTAAATACGTTCTCCTCCTTTAAATTTTATCTAATAGAATTTTTTAAAAATAGTGACAAAAAAGTTTATACCTATTGAAATAAAAATATAATTAAATTTATTTCACCTCCATGACATTTGTTAAGTATTAATGTAAATTGTTAACAACTTGAGTTCATAAACTAGCTCAATACTGAGTAGAATCTTATGAAGTAAATATTTAGATATAATTTAGTCAATAATGAAATATTTGGAAGAGAGACCATAACTACAGATCTAAGGAATTGAAGCATTCAATTTTACCTTTGCTAGCAGTTTTTACAACAGAGAGGTCAGAGTGATGCTTCCTCTGAAAATGGAAACTTCCTTGTTAGTTATGCCTGAATTCAGAGATAGGATACCCTTTAAAAAGTATTGTTCAGGAAAACCTTTACAATATGGCACCCATCTCAGCTGAGTCAAAATAAACACACTACTTCAGACTACATGGTATTAAAACTTTTCAAAACAAATTTACTTATAGTTGGAAATAATTATAATTGCTGCAAAATTAAAGAAAAATAAAATGAAACCCAATTTTTCTTGCCCCCAGTGCTTTCCTTAGACTTTGACACCAAGATTACACTTTATGTATTACCTTGGGAACAGGGCCATGTAGCCCACTGATAAATGTCACTTCAGTAGCAACAGTTTCTTGCTGTAATGCATAAAAGCCAAATGGATGTGCAGTAGTGACAATGAGAGCTGAACATGCCAACCTGCAGACACTTTCTTCTAACCTTAGTCTACAGACATTTAACTCTTTGTAGTTACAACAGTGCACAGTTTGTTACACATTTAGAATTCATTTTACCAGCAGGTCTCAATTAAAATTCCCTCTCCTGCTGTCATACTTTGCAGGAAGCCACTTTTGAAAGTGTTGATTAAATGGTCTGGAAATTATTTGCTAGCAACGGATCATCCATTGTGTGAGTGAAGCATTTTCAGCCAAAGGCAGCACTTATATGAAGGAAAAAGATGTCATGCCAAAACAGATTGACACGATTTACTTTTCAAATAAGAAAGAGATATCTATCACGGATCAAAGGATAGTACAATGGCAAATGAACCTGAGATCATCTAATCTAACAGTCTGACTTTACAGATGTGGAAATAGAAGTCTAGATAAGTTATATGAATTGCTCAAGAGATACATTTTTCTGAATCTAAATTCAGGGCTATTTCCTCTATACTACATTAGCCCCTAAGATTGCAAAAACTGCACTTCTACAGTTCTACAAATCTATCAAAAATGTCTGAATTTATGTTTTCCCTCAACCCTTAATGCCTTGTATTTTGTAGTTTCTAATTATTTTGGCCAATTTTTTAAGTGACATTTCACTCTAAGTTGTATCTTCTCTTAGTGGTTTTTATTTGAATTTCACCATCATCATCATCATTTAATTTCATCATCATATCAAGGTTGAGTTTTTGTCTATAATGAATCAATTTTTATTTCTTCTTCTGTAAATTACCTTTTCATAACATTCCAACATTTGCATATCAGTAACTGATTATTATTTATAATACTTTATAGTTATTTTATAATTTTAGATAAGGTTTATTTATCATATGTACCAATAATATGTCTTTCAAAAGAGTTTATGATCTTTTAGGACATATTGAACATAACTTTCCATAAAAAAATAAATTTTGGAGTATTATGAGTTCATTATTGCTGCCTAGGAAAAACAGAGAATGGAAATCAGAGACCCATAAGTGGCCATGGAACTTCCAGCCTGGGGAAAATAGGGAGATACGGTCTCAAAAATAAAATGAAAGAAAACAAAAACAAAAAGAAATGACCACCCCAACAAAAATATGAATGTAAATTTTCAACAACATTACAAACCATGCATCTTTAATAAACCACTTAAATAAAGAAGTCATTTTTTAATTAAAAAATTATCAAGCATTGATCTCTAATAACAATGTGTACCATTTGTATAACAATATTAGTGAATTTTTTTTAAAAAGGAAAGAAAAAGAACAGTCCTTAATTTTAGTGGCCAAGCATCCTTCTGAGTAAGAAATGAGAAAATGCATTTCCCTTGTGAAAAAAAAAGAGTTACGGGGCTATGAATGTGGAACATCTCATTTTTTTTTTTAGATTTGATTGATGTGTTGGTTAGGTTTATTAAACTGATTTATCCTTCATCTTCTTTATTCTTTATTATAAAAAAAAAATCTCCCTGGGTAGGAAGTGTGAAGGTGGATACCAAGGGTTGATGAGTAGCCCTGAAAAAAGGAACACTCCATATATGTCATGAAGAGAAGTAATAGCAAACTTGGGATGATAGGGTGCCACTGGAACTTGTTTGAACCAGGGCATGATACGTTTTAGGGATATCATTTTGGCAACTGCAGAAAGGGTAAATCAGAGAATGGAGATTGTGCAGCTAAGTTGGGCAATGGATAGTGAGTTGGACCTAGAGTCAGGAATACTTGGATTCAAATCCAGTCTCAGACACTTACTAGCTTTATTACCCTGGGCAAGTCACTTAACACTGTTTGCCTCAATTTCCTTCTCTCTAAAATGATATGGAGAAGGAAATGCAACCCATTCCAGTAGCTTTGCCAAGAAAGTCCAAAATGGGGTAATGGAGAATCAGATATGATTGAAATGCCTGACCTAAATCAAGAAAACATAGACATGAGATAAATTATGAGTTTTGCCATAGTCCAGGTTACATGAAATGAAGACCCAGAACGAGATAGTACCTGAGAAAGTGGAGAAAAGAGGACGGACGTAAACTATAGTTGGTAGTATCATCAAAATTTCGCACAGGTTGGATAAATGAGGGTAAGGGAAAAGGATATGAAAGTTGAGGTCGACATTTAGGTAAGGATCCTTGCTGACAAAAAAAAAATGCCCTTTACTAAAAGAGAGAAGTTAGTAAGAATAGGTTTTAGAGGAAAGATGATGAAATTTGCTCTATAATTACATAATGAACAATCACTTTCCCCAAAGAAAAGCTTTGAGAATTCACATCTCTATCTTCTTTAGAGAGTGAGATCATGGTGGTTGTAGAAAATTGTATGTGCTATCAGAGTTGGTTAGTTTTGCTGAATTATTTCTCATTTCTTATTCTTTTTTTATTCATTTTCAACTTAAATACAAAAAGATAGGGGAAAAGAACATTTTCACATACACAGCCAAAATAAAAAGCATATTCAGTATAAAATCATGAATTTCCATTTGACAGTGTTTAATTTTAAAAAAACTGTATTTTAAATACTGTACATAATTTTCAAAGCTACTCTGCTTTTCTGTGCTTCCATCTAAGTTTTCTTTTTCCTCTGCTCTACACTTTTTATTTTTTTCTCCCTCCTTCCCCACCCTGTCCTACAAAAGACTACCATTAAAAACCAAAATGTGTTTACATATAGATATAGAATGTATGTATGTATGTGTGTATAATACTATGCTGCATATACTTTTATTTATTAGTTCTTTGTCTGGATATGGATAGTAAACTTCTTCATAGGTCCTTTGTTGTTTTGAATATTTAGAATAGTCAAAATGATTTCATTCTTTAAAGTTGTTCTTAGAACATTACTGTTACCTTGTATCATTCTCTCATGGCTTTGCTCATTTTGCTCTTCATTATTCCATTCAAATCTTCACATCTTTTTTTAAAAAAACAACCAGCTTATCATTTGTTATAGCACAGTAGTATTCCATCACAATCATATACCACAAATTGTTTAGTCATTCCCAATCAAAAGGCATGCCCTAAATTTCCAGTTATTTGTCACCACAAATAGAGCTGCTATAAATATTTTAGAAATATAAGTTTCCTTTTTCTCTACTCACTTTGGGAATCATGCCTAATAGTGTTATTGCTGGGTCAAAGGTTATACACACTTTTATAACCCTTTGAGGATAATTTCAGATTATACTACAAAATTATTGGATCAATCCACAATTTCATCAACTGTGAATTAGTTTCCAATTTTCCATAACCTCTCCAACAATTGTCACTTTCCCCTTCTATCAATTTAGCTAATTTAATAGGTATAATATGAAATCTCAAAATTGTCTTAATTTGCATTTCTCTAATCTATAATGATTTAGAGTATTCATATGACTATGATTAGTTTTGATTTCATCCAAACCCTGAGTGTCCACATTCTTTGACCATTTATCAATGGGAAAATGACTCATATTCTTATAAATTTGATGAAGATCTTTGTTTGATTTTAAAATCTTTATCTTAGAAACTGTCTATAAAACTTTTCAGTCAATTTTAAAGTTTGTATGCCCCCTGATATAGTAAATTCTGTAATGATACAATATACCACTGAGCAAAAGTTATATTTGCTACTATTTCCATTCAATTCTCTCTGTCCCTCTGTCTCTCTCTGTCTCTCTCACTCTATCTATCATTATCATCATCATCATCATATCTAGATTATCTAAGATCCTATTTGTCTCCTTAATTTCTTATTTATTTTTTGTTTAGATTTACTTAATTATGAGAGGAGAAGGTTAAAGTCCCCCATTATTGTAATATTACTATTTCCAATTTTCATTCATTTAACTTCTCTACTTTAAAAATTTAGATAGCAATTGGCATATTTAAGTTTAGTATTGATATTACTTTATTTTCTATGTTGCCTTTTATCATAGTGTAGCTTCCACGTTCATCTCTTTTAATTAAATCTATTTTTGGTTTTAATTTTGTCCGAGATCATGATTACTACTTTTTTTTTTACCTCAGATGAAATATAATAAATTCTACTCCAGCCCTTTATTGGTTGAATCAGTTTGTAACTCCACCAACAATGCATTCATTAGTATTCCAATTTTTCCACATCCCCAGCATTTATCATTTTCCTGTTTTTGTCATATAAGCCAATCAGATAGCTGCCTCAGAGTTGTTTTGGTTTGCATTTCTCTAACCAATAGTGATTTAGAACATTTTTTTTATATGACTATAAATAGTTTTAATTTCTTCATCTGAAAACTGCCTGTTCATATCCTTTGACCATTGATCAACTGGGGAATGATTTATATTCTTGTAAATTTGACTCAGTTCTCTGTGTATTTGAGAAATGAGGCCTTTATCAGAGACACTGCCTGCAAAATTTTTTTTCTCAAATTGTTTGCTCATAAATCTTTCCTTCTCCATATATCTGACAGGTAAACTACTCCTTGCTATCTTAATTTGCTTATAGTATAACCCTTTATGTCTAAATCATGTACCCATTTTGACCTTATCTTGGTATATGGGGTAAGATGTTGTTTTATACCTAGTTTCTACCATACTAATTTCTAGTTTTCTCAGAAGTTTTTTTGGCAAATAGTGAGTTCTTATCCAAGAAACTGGAGTCTTTGGGTTTATCAAACAGCAAATTGCTATAGTCATTGACTATTTTCCCTTGTGTAGCTAACCTATTCTACTGATCCATCACTCTCTCTATTGGCTAGTACCAAATAGTTTTGATGATTGATGCCTTATAATGCAATTTTAGATCTAGTGTGACTGGGCCACCTTTCCTTGCATTTCTTTTCATGAATTCCCTTGATATGCTGCACTAAATGCCTTACAAATTTAACTCATTTGAGATTATTTGAGCCTCCAATAGAGCTTAAGTGCCTTGTCCAGAAAAAACAGCACTATTAAGTGTCTAAGGCTGAATTTAACATCAAATCTTTCTGCTTCTAGTTCCAGAGCTCTATTCATTGTGCAATTTTTGTGCCTAACCAATGTGACTCTGAGGTTCAAAAGAGACACTAGTGCTTGATATACATATCTGGTGTTCATCTGAATAGTAATGAAAACAGATTTAATGATATTATTTAGAGTTTGTAAAGAGAAGAGAGCCTGGGACAAAGCCTTAGTGTATCTACTATCTGAGGTGCAGGCCATGATGATGACAAACTATACTAAGGAGTAACCTAACAGGTAGGGAAAGAAAGAAAACAAGATGGGGCATGAATATGTGAGAAAACAGTGGTAAAACAGTATAAATGCTACAAATACTTCAACAATGTACTTAACTCAGCTATTTGGTTCTCTTAACTTGAGCCTGGGGTTTTCCACAAAAAAGTGGAGTCAAATATACCCAGTCCTGATTTTTTACTCTCAGGCCCCTAGATGTCACTTGAAATTTAGCAAAAAAAAAAAAATTATTTACGTATTAGTCCTTTAAAAATGTATTTTCTGTCTGCATATATTTTGCCTAAATTTTATCTAAATAGCTGAATTGCTTTCCTTCTAATATTTATTGCGTTTGAATCAAAATGCAGATTTTACTTAATGTTAATAGTAAAAGCTTGGTATGTGAAAAACAATCACATGCTACCTAAGATGAGTTGAAGGATTTCTCTGGGGGCAATACAAGGTTATAATTACATCCCTTTCCTGATTCATTTCATTTTTGCTACTTCAATCCTTGTTTTGTGGTCAAGAAGGCAACCATAAATCATTAAGCAAATAGAGTGGAGCTTCCCATTACAATTATAGACTGGTCAGATGTTTCTCATACATTACTATTTTCTCCAGAGAGAAGCTGTCAGTTTTCACTTTAATTCCAGGACTTCTATGAAAGATCACTTTAATTATAAGACTTTTGGCATGGCATTTATGTTGTCATTCAGTGTGATGGATTCACATTGCTGAGTTGTTAATCCAAAACTATGCAAAATGTATTTCAATACATAGTTTTATTAACTGTTTCTTATTCTGGCAGATATGACGTATGCTGCAATATTGCTACATAAAAGACTTATGCCTTGCATAATGTTGTATCATCTATCTTTCAGGTGTGGTGTGAAAGCCAAACAGGAATAAATGCAAAATTTTCAGGCAAAAGGCAGAACAGGATGACATGGGTAGAGCTATTTTGGTTTATAATTCTATCAACTCTCATTTTTCCCAACTGTGGTCTAAGAGCCAGACTTTAGTAACCTGTTGTCAACAGTGACACTTTGGTCTAGGCATCAGGCAAGTGGAATTACTCAATACTCTCCAAAAGACAGAACCAGTCACTTGGCAGTGACTGTGTTAAGGAATTCCCATTACCTCTTTCTCCCAGATAAATTCAAACTGGTAATAGCCTTTCCACTGCTATTTCTCTGGGGTATAATAGTAGGAGAAAGTTTCTTCCAGTCTGGGCTTCCTATGAGAAAAAGGTCATGAGGAATGTTTAAAACAGCTGGATCACCAGCTGATCTCCAGCAATTGCAGCAGGATGGACTTAAGAACAATGGTATTGGGATAGTTACATTCTGTGGTAGGCACCTGGGATAAAGAGACAAAAGCAAAATACTTTACATTCTATTGGGGAAATGATAATCAAAAATGTAAGTAATTACAGAGTGAGAGAACAGAGTCTAATATGCCTGAGTAGTAACACTGTCTCCAGCTTACTGCTGAAAACCTTTCCTTTACAAGAAATTCTGTTGTTTGTGATATCTGTGGATATCTTCCTGAAAACAGGTTCATATGATAAAGTGACTGAACTAAATAAGCACATCTAAAAGTTAAGTAAAAAGGGGTTCATTGGTCCACCTATAGGAGCACAAAAAATTACTGAAGGCCAATGGCTTGATGACTGGAAGTGTTTTCAACACAGAAATATCAATGTGATTCCAGTAATGTGGTAATTTCCTCTACTTATACCAATTGCAACCCTTTTAAGTTTTATATAGGCTCTGTGGTCTAGAGTCCAAAAATACACATCATTTGGTAAATATCCTGCTGCTGCAGAGCTTTTTCAAAATTAATATAGTCTTCTTAAAAAAATTAATAAAGTCTTCTAGAGAATAACTTCACCATCCACTGATATAACTTTTGGAGAACTGAGTGGTTCATTGGATAGAGTCCTGGGCCTGGAGTAAGGAAGACTCATCTTCCTCAGGTCCAATCACGTCTCAAACACTTACTAGCTATGTGACTTTGGGCAAGTCATTTGACCCTGCTGTCTCAGTCAATTCATTTGTAAAATGGGCTAGAGAAGGAAATGATAAACCTCTCCAGTATCTCTGCCAAGAAAATATCAAATAGGGTCACAAAGAATCAGACATGCTTGAAATGACTGAACAACAACAATGAAAACTTTGAGAGCTCAAGGTATTTCCACACAATGATGAAGCTCTACTAAAAACCTTGGAGGTTTTCAAGATTATGAATTATTTTAAAATCTGAGAAAAAATGAATTCAGAAGCATATATTTTCCTACTTGGTAGGTGTGCATTCTGATAATGCTAAGCAATGATAAATCAAAATGGAATGGAATGGATGTGGCAACAATAGCAGATTTTTGAGGCCCAGCTTATTTACTCATATAGCAATTCCAGAAAACAGCTTTTCTTTCTTTCCTACAACACACCTTGAAAGTTTCATTCTTATACCTATAGTTTACATACTGTCTTTTACATACTAGCTCCAAAATAAGTACTATGCATAAACATACTGTTTTATGTTTTATACATACTATACTGTTTCTTAACTACGTTCACATTTTATCACCCTAGTACAATGCAAAGTTCTAGAGGGCAGAAATAGTTGTGATTGTGATTTTGTATCCCCAACCCTTAACAAAGTATCTTTCAAATGAGGGGCCATAACAAAATATTTGCTAAATTAAATTGAATTTTCAATATGAACAAAAATGGATTGTATTGAAAATGAAAAGGGAAAGGTTTTGGGGAAAGTCAATGTCCTTTCTCTACCTAAAATGAAGGGTTTGTTCTAGCTGGCTCCTATTTTCTCTTATAACTCTAAAATCTATTGAACTATGACCTAATTCTCAAGTTTTCTAGCATACTTCCTAGGCTCAAAAAGGGAAAGCAAGATAATTTTTGTTGCTAAATTATCATAAGATGTAAAAGCTAAGGTGAGCCATCATATCTTTTTGCCAAGAAAATTTCCTCATGCTTCCAGAAGTCTCATTTAACCTCTAGACATGACCTGCATTTTCCTGGCAGGGAGCAAATGTAAATTTCTTATATTAAAAAAAAGCCAAAAATCAATTTCTAATGTTTATTTATATTTCTCTAAGATGTGAGAAATGTCAAATATCACCATTTCCACAAAATTAGAAGTGTTATACAAAATTATGTTATAAGAGGTAGGGAAGATATACACTTGTAGAGATAGAAATAGAGATATAGATGTAGATGTAGATGTAGATATTGACATTGATAAAGATGTATCTATCTAGACAATAACTTGATAAATGATAGACAACTTTCAATATTATTGGTTTTCTTTGCATTTTCATATGTATTTTATTTTATGCATTAAAACTATTTGCATTTTCCTATGGTTTTTATTTTATTCATTTAAATATTAGCATTTCCCATGTATCTTATTCATTGAAAATGTTATGCTGAAAAGGGTTCTGTAGACTGCCCATAGAGTCCATGATCCAAAATAAAAGGTTAAGAGCCCTTGTCTTAAAAGCAATTTGGAGCCTCTCCAGTTTCTCTGTAGGTAGTCATCATATCTATGAACTGACCCAAGTATTACATAACCTCTAAGTTATGGTTCTGAGAATCAAACCCAGATGTTTTGTACCCCACATCTGTACTTTTTCTAACATACTATGTTCAACAAATCTCTAGTGTGAAAGGGGACAAAATTGTGGCATGAGGGAGCCCACCAGGAATCTCTGGTTCTTAGTAATTTAAATTCATGGTAAGTTCTAGGTATGACCACTAGCAAAGCTGGCTTTTAGTCCTAGGAATAACCTAAACAGAAAAAAGAAATTTACTGACATTGTGATATCTAAGATCCAAGATAAAACTTCCAAAATGAGTAGTTCTTCAATACCATAGCCTACTTCCTTTCACCAAATATTTCAGATTGCTTTGATTACTAAAAGAGTTTCTTACCAATTGCACATACTAGTCTGTTTCTCAGCTAGACAGAACCTTAGTGAAATGTCATTGTTCTACTAAAAAGTAGATTACTCAAAATCATATCAAAATTAGTTATACTTATTTCATTTGAGTTAAGTGACCCATGAGAAACATAATTAAATGAAATAATTGACAATGACATGTATATGTGTGACCATAAGTATAAATATATGTACATATAGACATATGCAGGTATATACACATGCAAGTATACATTTATGCATTCATGCTTGTGTGTATATGTTTATAGACAGATCATACTGCAGGCTGGTAATGATTCAAATCTGGATGGACATTTGACTTGGTGATTTCCTTGGCCCAGGGAACTGCAAGGTGAGGAAACTGCCTTTCCTAATCCATGTAGGCACCTTTGTTATAGCTTGTAGTTTTAGAGAACTATCTAGAGCTATTAGAACTATCTGAGAAATGAAATGACTTACTTGCCTGAGATCACACAGCCAATATATTGTGTGTTGAGACAGCACTTCGACTCAGGTTTTCCTAGAATAAAGGCTGACCCTTAACTCATTATGACACTTTGCCTCTGCTCTCTGAGGTAAGTGTTTTCAAAATTTGAAAAATTAATATGCATTCAGTTAATGAATGATGGGCAGTGTCCTTTTCATGTCTACTAGGACAAATCGTTTTTTTTGTAGTCTAATTACTCTGTTACCCATACAGCTTCACTTCCTTTTATAGAGCAGGTAACTGAAGGAGGGAATTGTTTATGATTTCTTGATTAGTTTGGGAGGGAGAACTGAAATGTTCTTGACACTTTTAATTCCAGATTCTGAATGGCAATAAAGCTTATGGCTGGTTTTATCATAAATGGCAATATCACATGTGCCCACAGAGAAATTACACAAGGTACAAATGAACTATTTATTTTTTTCTTAATGTACTACAATCTCTAGTCTCATCTGTGATTATAATAATTCCATCAATGAAGTCTAAGAGGCTGCACTGCAGGAAAAGAGAATATGCCTAAATCTTCCTCACCCCAATATCACAGGCCAATGAAATATGAGTTCATCATAGGAAGAGTTTCAGAAAGATTTAATAACATACAATATGAAATTGGTAATATTTATTGACTTTTCTTTACAAAAATCCATCCTTTGGAGGTTAGATTACTTCAAAATCAATAAGAAGGAAGAGGAAGAGGATTAGGAGGAGTAGAAGAAGAAGAAGATGAAGAGAAGAAGTAGTAGTAGCAGTAGTAGTAATAGTAGAAAAACAGTAACAGCAGCAGCAATAATAACAAACACTGCAATTATTATTAAAATTAATTATTGTAAAAAAAGAGGAAACTAAGGATGAAGTTACCAAGCTATCTATAATCATAATTTGCAATTTATAATTTGAAAATTATAATCGTAATTTGTCAGAGATAAATAGTGATTTATAGAGCTGAATTTTATAAAATAAAAGAACAAAAGAAAAAGAACCTTGTTTTAGATATAATTTAATTGGACCATACAGGTCACCCAACTAATGAGCTTCCCCTAAGCTTTCCTAATTCTGCCCAGAATTCCTTGCCTTATAGCTGGCACCTTTTGCAACCATAAGGCATCCTGGGAAAGAAGAACTTGTGGTCAGTAGTTAGCGGTCACCTCCATCTTCCTTAGAAGATTCCACTACTCAACTTAGGCTGTAGTTCGGGAAGAAAAAAAATTTGGGGGGGCTACTTATCCACTAAGACTGCAAAGAGGAATTTAACTTCTGGCTAAACTTTCTCCAGCTGACAGAAAGGGAAATTTAACTTCTGATAACTGCCCCCATTACTAGAAAGGGAAAATTAGTCTTTTAAAAAAACTTATAATTTATGATTATTTATTCTTAATTATCTGCTACTAAATGATATATGCACATGCATATGTATTGTATACATAATGGGTGTATGTGTCTATATATCTGTCTATATATGTGTGAGTGTATATATACACACACATATATGTCTCATATATATGTATGCATATGTGTACATATATATGTATGTATATGTATATATATACTAGTTCATTTCTTACTTTTTACACACATGCCTAAATCTCTCCTATCCTAAAAAAAATGCTTTACAAGACTCTTCCATCCCCATATTACACTTTATCTCTTCTGCTTTTTGTAGTTAAACTCCTTTAAAAGGTGGTCAACTATCGATGCCTCCATTTTCTCTCCTCTTACTCTCTTCTTAACAACTTACAATGCGACTTCTGACCTTATCATTTGACTGAAATGCTCTTTCCAAAGTTGTTTAGGATCTTTTAGTTTTGAAATACAATAACCTTTTCTCAATCATTGTTGTCTTTGACCTCTCTCCCTTTGACATGGCTGATTACTCTTTCCTCCTTGATACTCTCTTATCTCTAGATTTTCAGGATGCCATTCTCCTGGTTGCCATTCTCTTAAATATTTAACTGTTTCTTTGTCTCCTTTACTGGATCCCCCTCTAGACAATGCCCTCTTACTTTAGGTGTCTTATGGGGTTCTGGACTGGGCCTTTTTTCTCTTTCTCCTCTGTAGCATTTGCTTGGTGATCTCATCAGTTTAAATCCATTGGTTTAATACTATCTCTACTTTGATGATACCTAAACCTATCTTTCTTGCCCTAATGTTTCTGCTGACTTCCAATCTAATGTTGTGAACTGACATCATAAAATGTATGTCTAACAGACATCTAAAACTCAGTATGTCCAAAACAGAACTCATTCTCTTTCATCCTAAGCTGTTCCACCTTCCACCTTTCCTGTTAGTGTAGAAGGCAACATGATCCTGCCAGTCCCAGTCAGGCTCATGACCAAAGAATCACAACGGAAAACTCTCTATCGCTCATTCCCTCCTCCTTTCCTAGCCCCAAAGGTCTTTCAATTTTACCTTTCTGATATCTCTTGATTCCAGAGGCAGAGCCAAGATGGCAGAGTACAGGCAAGGACTCACCTGAGCTCTCCCCCAAACCCTTCCAAATACCTTTAAAATGACTGTAAACAAATTCTAGAGCAGCAGAACCCACAATTACAAAGTAACACCAATATTGTAAGATAATCAGCTGTGAATGACTTTGCTATTCTCAGTAATACAACAATCCAAGACAACTCTGAAGGACTTATGATGAAAAATGTTATCCATTCACAGAGGAAGAACTGATGGTGTCTGAACACAGATTGAAGCATACTTTTTTACACTTTCTTTATTTTTCATGACTCTTTTTTTTGTTGATGTTTTCTTTCACAACATGACTATTATGGATATGTTTTGCGTGACTAGACATGTATAACCTATATCGAGTTGCTTGCCTTCTCAATGAAGGTGGTGGGTGAGGGGAGATGGAGGTACGTTAAAATTTGTTTTTACACTTAAATAGAGAAAAGTAAGATATTCAATAGATAAATAAAATAACTCTCAATTTTCCCCCCTTCTCTGACAGTGCCACCACTCTACTGCAGGGACTCATTACTTTATGTTTTAATTGTTGCAAAGGCCTGCTGGTGTGTCTGTCTGCCTCAAGTATTTCCCTACTTATGTCTATCCTCCATTCAGCCACCAAAGTGATTTTCCTAAAACACAAGTACAATCAAGTCATCCTCTCACCCTCCCCCCTATTCAATGAAGTTCAGTGACTTCCTATAGCCTCCAGTAACAACACAAAATATTTTGTTAAGTTTTCAAAAGCCTTCATAATCTAGCATCTCCTGTCTTTACAGTTTTCTCACATCTTACCTCCCCTCCAATACTTGGTCTGTAATCCAATAACACTAGCCACTTAACTTTTTCAAGAACAATATACTTCATCTCTAGGCTCCAGGTACTGTCTCCACATGCCTGGAATTTTCTCGTTCTTTCGCAAGGACAATCTTTTGACTCTTTGAGTATCCCCAGTGCTTAGCACACTACCTGATGCAATGTATGTGCTTAAAAAATGTCATTGATTGATTGATTGAAACACATCTACAAACATTGTGTGTGTGTGTGAGTGTGTACGTGAGTGTGTGTGTGTGTGTGTGTGTGTGTGTGTGTGTGTGTTTCAATGGTGCAAAGGATGAAGTGCTTGGCCTGGAGTCAGGAACTCATCTTCCTCATTTTCAATCTGGCCTCAGACACTTATAAGCTGTGACAAACTTTGTGACCCTGGTAAAGTTACCTAACCCTATTTATCTCAGTTTCTTCATCTATAAAATTAGCTGGAGAAGGAAATGATGAAGCACTACATTATCTTTACCAAGAAAAAGCTAAATGAGGTTATGAAGAGTCAGACATAACAAATATATACACATATACACATGCATATTAACATACATATAGATATACATACACATGCATACATATATGTGAACATATGTATGCATACACATTACAATATAGGTAAATATATAATATACACCTATATTTGCTACATATAAAGTATAATTCTCTTTCCCTCTTCGTCTCTTCCTCTCTTTCTCTGTCATATGTGTGTGTGTGTATATATATATATATATATATTATATATAATATATATATATATATATATATATATATATATATAAATATATATATATATATATATATATATATATATATATATACGTAGGTATGTAGGTATGTATGTATGCATATATGTCTCATTTTGTACTGGGTCTATCACCACTGTCTCAAATGATGGGTAGTATATATCATCATGAGTCTTACAGAATCATGATTAGTCATTCAATTGTTTAGATTTCTTAATGTTGCATAATTGTTTGTCTTTAAAATACTCTTGTTATTTTATAAATAATCCTCTTGGTTTGTTATTTCATTCTCTATCAGTACATAAGAGACACCCTTGGTACCTCTGAAATGATCCATTTCATAGTTTCTTAGAGCATCATAGTATTCCATCACACCTGCTCAGAGTCATCAGCCTCACCCTCTCCTCTAGAGTCATCAGAGTCCAGTGGCTTGGGTCATGATGAATAAAGATGTCCCCAGAGGCAGTAGGAGGCCTTGGCCTTTTTAATCTAAGGCTTTTCCCAGGTCTCAGTTTGTCTGAGATATCACTCATTCATTGATTAAAGGCTAGGTGAGAACTGAGGCAAAAGATAGCCTAATTTACCTTCACAAAAGAATCAATCTGGGAGGGAAGACCTTCAGAGTTTCTGGCCAGAACAAAAACATTTCCATTTAACTTAATTCTGAGCCATCAAAACCCAAACTATGAACAATAATAGGGTGTTAAGCAGCTCAAGAGAGGGGATAAGTAATCAGAGCTGATTAAAATGTTTCTTGAAGGCAGGCCAGATATGGAAAAATATGCAGAAAGTAGGAAGTAAAGATATCTTTCTTCCACCCAGAAGTAGAAAGAGTCCTCTGTAGGTAGGAAGGGTCTTAGGCAAGCTGGAAGAGGCCAGGTCAGGAGATCAGCATAGGATGGAATAGCATATCACTGATCCCCTGCCATCAGAGAGTTTCAATTCTTTGACTATTGCAAAAGAATTGTGAATAATTTCATATGCTTTTTCTTTTATGTCTTTGGAATGGAGACCTGGTAGTAATACTACTGTGTCAAAGTGTAAACATAGATTAATAGATTAGTTCCCAATTACTTTCCAGAATGATTGGGTGAATCCACAAATGTACGGACAGTGAATTAATATATCTATTTTTCTACAGCTATTCCAGAAATTGTCAATTTTCTTTTTTTTTTAATCAAATTTGCCAATAATGGTAGGTTTGAAATGGAACCTCTCTCAGTACTATTAATTTAGAATATTTTTTTAAAATATAGATATTAATAGCTTATATTTCTTCCTCTGAAAACTTTCTGTTAATATCCTTATGGATTAGGGGAAGGTTCTTATTATTATAGATTTGAGTAATTATTTATCTTTCTTGTCCAGAAACATTTTAATTTTATGTAATCAAAATTGTCCATTTTTTCCTTCTCTGAGGTTTTATATCTTTTAATTGGTTATGAACTCTTCCTTTTTTCCATAAATGTGATGGCTTCTTCATTGTTCTTCTAATTTGTAGATGATGCCACACTTTATGTCTGAATCACGTAGTCATTTGTAGCTCATCTTAAACTATGATGTGTGACATGTTGGTTTATATCTAGTTTTTGTCAGACTAATTTCTAATTTTCTCAATTTTTTTGTAGAAAAAAATAAGTTTTCTTATCTTAATAGCTACGATTTTTGAGCTAATGTGTTATATTCATTTTCCTCTTTGCACTGTATACATAACCTGTTCCACAGGTCAACTTCTCCATTCCTTATCCAGTGCCGATCATTTTGATGATTATTGCTTTGTAGCATTGTTTGAGACCTGGATGCTACTTCCCTTTCCTCTACAATTTTTCATTATTTCCTTTCGGATTTTTGATGATTTGTTTCTCAACATGGATTTCATTACAGTGTTATTGGCCTCTATAATGTAATCTTTAGGTAGTTTGATATGGACTTAAATAAGGAATTTTATTCCAATACTATTTTCTTTGTTACCTGTATTTATTCATGTAGACACATTTTTGTATTTGCATTCATGTGCTTTCACTGTGCATCTTGGCACATAGACTATTAAATGTTTTATACATTTTGCTGGTATTTTATATTTAAGTGCTCTACCTCTTCTTGCTGGATTTTTTTGATAATTTGCAGAAACTCTAATAATTTATGTGGTTTTATTTTGTATCCTGAATCTCTTCTGAAGTTCTTAATTGTTTCAATTGATTTTTGTTGACTTTCCTGCTTTCTCTACATCACATTATCTACAAAAGTGATACTTTCATTTCTGCTTTGTCTACTTTATTATCTCTCATTTCTTGTAACCATAGTTGTATATCTAGCACTTTACCAAATGGAAATACTGATAATGGACATTTGTGATTTACTTCCAATATCTTTTGAAAAGCTTCTGGTTTATCCTCATTACATAGAAATTTTTCTCTTGGTTTAAGGCGCTCTTTAAATTAAGGAAAGATGCATTTGTTCCCATGCTCTCTACGATTTTTTTAAACAGGAATTGATACTGTATCTTGTCAAAAATATTTTTTCTTTATCTATTAAGATAATCATTTTGTTATTATTAATATGATTGATTATATTTATATTTTTCTCAGAATTGGACTAACCTCACGTTTCTGTTGTAAATGATATTTAAGAGTACAAAATCACAGAATGATCCTGTAAGAACTGCATATAGAATGATAAAGTACAGAACAAAATTTGCCAACAGCTAAAGACACACAAAAAAAGTCAGGGCAAAATTTAATTTAAAAACATTAAGAGGATCATTGAATGCATAGTATCACTGCTTAAACTTGATGGGATCGTGGTAACAGATTGAGAAGACAGATGAGAGCTGCTTAGCTCTTATTTGATTTCAACTTTCATTTTCAAAGAAATTTATCATTGAGTCTTGAGGTGCAGAACAAATATGGCTCTTAAAGAGTTGCTTACCAATTAATAAGGAAACAGTAAGAAGGAGTTAATTCCCCTACATGAGATGAAGTAACTCAACCCATACTCAAGAATTGACACAAATAGGTGGATATGCTTAAATATAAGTTATTATTACTGATTTTTGAAAGACGACATAGAAGAAAAGGCATGTTGCAGGACTGGAGAATACTGGATATTCTAACTTTAAGAAAATATGAAATATGATGAGATCTGTAATCAATAGGCTAATTAACTTTTACTTTCTGGAAAAACATTGTGAATTATAAAGGAATGATGAGTAAGCATCTATAAAAGGAATTGGTTATAATAAAGCAGTGTGGTTTCATTAATAATAGGTCATACTAGACTAATCTTTATTCATTTTAACATGTTCATTAAACTTTTAATATATTTAACCTGTTCCTCAAAAATATCTCATAAAAAATTCAGCTTAATGAGTAGATAACTAAGATAAGCTTTCATGTAAACAGAAAACTAGACATTGAAAAGGTATTTGATTTGTTGCTTCATCAAACCAAAACTTACAATTGGTAAACAAGTTGAGGAAGCATGATATAGACCAAAAAATGAATTGAAAACTTTAATCATTCTCTGAGGTTCATTGATAGAAGAAAGTTGATAATCATACAATATTACTATTATTGTGTAGAATGTTCCCCTGGTTTTGCTAACTTCATTTGCATCTGTTCATGTAAGTCTTTCCAAGTTTTCTTTTTTAAATTTTTAATTAATTTATTTTTATTTTCAACATTCACTTCCATAAGATTTTGAATTTTAAATTTTCTCCCCCTCCACCACTAAGAGAGCATACAATCCAATATAGGCTATAGGTACACATTTATGTTAAGAATATTTTCCCATTAATCATGATGTAAAGAACAATTAAAACTAAAGAGAAGAACAATGAGAATGAAGCAATAAAATAAAATAACCAAGGAAAAGGAAAGTAAATAGTATGCTTCCATCAGCATTCAGACTCCATAGTTTTTTCTCTAGGTGTGGATAGCGATTTCCATCATGAAACTTTTGTAGTTGTCCTAGACTCTTGTGTTACTGTGAAGAGCCAAGTATATCAACGTCAGTCATCTCATAATGCTGATGTTACTGTGTACAGTGTTCTCCTGGTTCTCCTCATTTCACTTCATATAAGTTTTTCCAAGTTTTTTTTTTTTAATTCTGCCTGTTCATCATTTCTTATTACACAATAGTATTACATTATACTCATATACCACAATTTGTTCAGTCATTCCCCACTTGATAAGCATGTCCTCAATTTCCAAATCTTTGCCTCCACAAAAGGAGATGCTATAAATATTTTGTACCTGTGGGTCCTTTCCCATTTGTATGATCTTTTTGAGCTACAAACTTAGAAGTGCTATTGCTGGGTAGCTTTCTTTTTTCTTAAATAGGTCTGCTCATAATTTCTTATAGCAAAATACCCTTACATTACAATCATATGCCATCACATGTTCAGCCATTCCCTAATTGGTAGATATCCCCTCAATTTCAAATTTTTCCTTTTTTTTTTTTTGGTGAGGCAGTTGGGATTAAGTGACTTGCCCATGGTCACACAGCTAGTAAGTGCTATGTGTCTGAGGACAGATTTGAACTCAGGTCCTTCTGAGTTTAGGGCAGGTGCTCTACCACTGCACCACCTAGCTACCTCACAATTTCCAATTCTTGATCACCAAAAAAAACTACTACAATATTTTAATAGGTGATTCCCATCCCCTCTCTCTTTTTTCTTTTTTTATGATTTTTTTTTTTGGTTTTCAACAATCACTTCCATAAGCTATTGAGTTTTCAATTATATACTGCTTCTTCTTCACCTCCCTCCCCAAGATGGCATGCAATCTGATATAGACTCTACATACACATTCTTATTAATGTATTTTCAAATTAATCATGTTGTAATGAAGAATTAGAACCAATAGGAAGAACCAAGAGAAAGAAGAAACAAAATAAAACAGAAGCAAAAAAAAGCAAATACTATGCTTCGATCTTCATTTAAACTCCACACATCTTTCTCTGGATGTGGATAGCATTTTCCATCATGAGACTTTGGAAGATTTCTCAGATCCTTGCACTGCCAAGAAGAACCAAGTCTATCAACCTTAGTCATCACACACATGGCTTTTACTGTGTACAGTGTTCTCCTGGTTCTGCTCACTTCACTCAACATCAATCTATTCAAGTCTTTATAGGTTTTTCTGAAATCTGCCTGCTCATCATTTCTTATAGCACAAAAGTATTCCACCACATTTACATACCATAAGTTGTTCAGCCATTCCCCAATTGATGGGCATCCTTTCAATTTCCAATTCTTTGACACCACAGAATGAGGTGCTATAAATATTTTTGTACTTGTGGGTACTTTTCCCATTTGTATGATCTCTTTGAAATACAGCCCTACAAGAGCTATTGCTGGGACAAAGGGTATGCACATTTTTATATCCTTTTGGGCATAGTTACAAATTGCTCTCTGAAATGGTTGGATCAGTCCACAACTCCACCAATAATGCATTAGTATTCCAATTTTCCCACATCTTCTCCAACATTTATCGTTTTCCTGTTTTGTCATGTTAACCAATTTGATAGGCGTGATGTGGTACATCAGAGTTCTTTTGATTTGCACTTCTCTAATCAATAGTGATTTAGAGCATTTTTCATGTCTATACATAGCTTTAACTTCCTCATCTGAAAACTGCCTGTTCATATCCTTTGACCACCGATCATTAGGGGAATGACTTGTATTCTTACAAATTTGACTCAGTTCCATATATATTTTAGAAATAAGGCTCTTATCAGAGACATTGGTTGTAAAAATTATTTTCCACTTTTGGACTTCCCTCCTAATACGGTTGCATTGGCTTTGTCTGTGCAAAAACTTTTTAATTTGATGCAATCAAAATTATCCATTTTGCATTTCTTAATGTTCTCTATCTCTTGTTAGGTCATAAATTATTCCATTCTCCATAAATCTGGCAAGTAAACAATTCCTTGTTCTCCTAGTTTGCTTATAATATCAGCCTTTATATCTAAACCATGTACCCATTTTGACTTTATTTTGGTATATTGTGTAAGGTGTTGGTCTATACCTTGTTTCTGCCATACTCTTTTCCAGTTTTCACAGAAGTTTTTGTCATATAGTGAGTTCTTACCCCAGAAGCTGGGATCTTTGGGTTTATCAAATAGTAGATTACTACGGTCATTGTATTATTTATTAATTTAATAGTTCTCTTAATATGTGTCTTGCATACCTAACCTACTCCATTGATTCACCACTCCATTTCTCAGCCATTACCAAGTAGTTTTGATAAGTGCTGCTTTATAATACAATTTAAAATCTGGAATGGCTAGGCCACATTCCTTAGCATTTCTTTTCCTTAGTTCCCTCGATATTATGGACCTTTTGTTCTTCCAAATGAATCTTGTTATAATTTTTTCTAGCTCTACAAAATATGTTTTGGTAGTTTGATTGGTATGGCACTGAACAGGTAAATTAGCTTAGGTGTAATTATCATTTTTATTACATTAGCTCGGCCTACCCATGAGCAACTGAGGTGTTTCCAATTATTTAGATCTTTCTTTATTTGTGTGAAAAGTGTTTTATAATTGTGTTCATGTAGTTCCTGGGTTTGTTTCTGTAGGTAGACTCCTAAATAACTTATAATGTCTGCAGTAACTTTAAATTGAATTTATCTCTCTATCTCTCCCTGTTGAGCTTTGTTGGTAATATATAGAAATGCTAATGATTTCTGTGGGTTTATTTTATAGCCTGCAACTTTGCCAAAGTTGTTTACTATTTCAAGTAGTTTTTCACTTGACTCTCTAGGATTCGTTAAGTATATCATCACATCATCTGCAAAGAATGATAACTTTGTTTCTTCTTTGCCTATTCTAATACCTTCAATTTCTTTTTGTTCTCTTTTTGCTAAAGCTAGCTGTCTAGTACCATATTGAATCACAGTGGTGATAATGGACATCCTTGTTTTACCCCCAATCTCACTGGAAATGCTTCTAGCTTATCCCCCTTACATATAATGCTTCTGAAGGTTTTAGGTAGATGGTGCTTATCATTTTAAGGAAGACTCTATTTATTCCTATGCTTTCTAGTGTTTTTAATAAGAATGGGCATTTTATTTTGCCAAAAGCTTTTTTCTGCATCTGCTAAGATAATCATTTGGTTTCTATTACTTTTGTAGTTCATATGATCAATTATGCTGACAGTTTGCCTAATACTGAACCAGCCCTGCATTCCTGGTATAAATTCTACCTGGTTATAGTGTATTATTTTTGTGATGAGTTGCTGTAATCTCTTTGCTAATATTTTATTTGAAATTTTTGCATCTATATTCATTAGGGAAATTGGGCTGTAATTTTCTTTCTGTGTTTTGATTCTTCCCATTTTATGTATCAACTCCATGTCTCTATCATAAAAACAATTTGGTAAGATCTTTCTTTACCTATTTTCCCAAAGTCTATATAGTATTGGAATTAATTGTTCTGTAAGTGTTTGATGGAACTCACTTTTAAATCCATTTGGACCTGGATATTTTTTCCTAGTGACTTCATTGATGTCTTCTTCTCTTTCTTTGTTCCTGGATCAGATTATTTTAGTATTTTACTTCTTCTTCTGTTAATCTGGGAAATTTATATTTTTTTGTAAATTCATCCATTTCACTAAGATTGTTTAATTTATTGGCATATAGTGAAGCAAAATAGTTCCTAATTATTGTCTTAATTTCATCTTTATTGGTGGTGAATTCACCCTTTTCATTTTTGATCCTGGTAATTTCTTCTTTCTTTTTTATAATTAAATTAACCTAAAGTTTCTCTACTTTCTTTTTTTATATGAAACCAGCTCTTAGTATTATTTATTAATTCAATAGTTCTCTTAATATCAACTTTATCATTCTCTCTTTTTGTTTTCAGTATTTCTAATTTGATATTTAATTGGTGATTTTTAATTTGTTCTTGTTCTAGTGCATGCCCAATTCATTGACGCTCTCTTTCCCTATTTTATTCACGTGAGCATTTAGAGATTAAAAAAAAAACACCTTCCTCTAAGAACTGCGTTTGCTGAATCCCTTAAGTTTTGGTATGTTGCCTCATTGTTGTCATTCTCTTGGATGAAGTTATTGATTGTTACTATAATTTGTTATTTGACCCAATCATTCTTCAGGATTAGATTATTTAGTTTCCAATTAATTTTTAGTTTATCTTTCCATGGCCCTTTATTATGTACAATTTTTACTGCATTATGATCTGAAAAGGATGCATTTAATACATCTACCTTTTGGCATTGGATTGTGAAGTTTTTTATTCCCTAATATATAGTCAATTTTTGTGTAAGTGCGATGTACCTCTGAGAAAAAAAATACATTCCTTTCTATCCCCATTCAATTTTCTTTAGGGATCTACCACATCTAACTTTTCTTTTCTTTTTTTTTTTAATTCAAGGGATATTTATTAATGAATGAATGGATGAAAAAGCACTTACTAAGTGCTTACTTTTTTTCTGTACCCCATTTCCCGTATTTCTTATTTCCCAGTTGCATGTGAAAACATTTTTAAAACATGTTTTTAAAACTTTGTGTTCCAATTTTTCTCCCTTCCTCCCTCCACACTCACCCTCATTGAAAAGGCAAGCAACTCAATATAGGTTATACATGTGCAGTTATGCAAAACATTTCCATAGCAATCATGTTGTGAAAATTAGCTCTATTTCCCTTAATCCTATGCCCCTCATCCCCACTTACTCTATTCTTTCCTTTGACACTGTCCCTCCTCAGAAGTGTTTGCTTCTGATTACCTCCTTCCCCAATCTGCCCTCCTCTCTATCATTCCCTTGCTCTCTTGGCACCTTCTCCCCCTGTTTTCCTGTAGGGTAAGAGAGATTTTCATACCCAATTGAGTGTGTATGTTATTCCCTCCTTAAGTCAAATCCCATGAAAATAAGACCCACTCATTCCCTCTCACCTTCTCTGTTTCCCCTCCACTGTAAGAGCGTTTTTTTCTGTTTTTTTTTTCGTGAGTTAAATGTATTCCATTCTACCTCTCCCTTTCTCCTTATCCCAGTATAATCTTCTCTCACCCCTTAATTTTGTTCTCCAGATATGACCTCTTCATCTTCAACTCACCCTGTGCCCTCTATCTATCTATCTATCTATCTATCTATCTATCTATCTATCTATCTTTCTATCTATATGTAGCTATCTAGCTTTCTATCTATCTACATACATATATTTTTTCCCTCCAAGTACCCTCATACTGACAAAGGTCTCATAAGTTATAAATATCATTTTTCCATGCAGGAATGTGAACAGTTCAACTTTAATAAGTCTCTTATGATTTCTCTTTCCTGTTTACCTCTTCCTGTTCCACTTGAGTCTTCTATTTGAAAGTCACATTTTCTAATCAGCTCTGGTCTTTTCATCAAGAATGCTTGAAAGTCCTCTGTTTCACTGAATGACCATTTCTTCCCCTGAAGGATTATACTCAGTTTTGCAGGGTAAGTGATTCTTAGCTGTACCCCTATCTCCTTTGCCCTCTGGAATATTATATTCGATGCCCTCCAGTACCTTAATGTAGAAGCTGCAAAATCTTGCATCATCCTAATTGTGCTTCCACAATACTTGAATTGTTTCCTTCTAGATGCTTGCAGTATTTTCTCCTTCACCTGGGAACTTCGGAATTTGGCTACAATATTCCTAGGAGTTTTCCTTTGGGGATTCTTTTGGGAGGATATCAGTAGATTCTTTCAATTTCCATTTTGCCCTTTGGTTCTGAAACATCAGGGCAGTTTTTCTTGATAATTTCTTGAAATATGATGTCTATATTCTTTTTTTGATCACGGCTTTCAGATAGTCCAATAATTTATAAATTCTCTCTCCTGATCTATTTTCCAGGCCAGTTGTTTTTCCAATGAGATATTTCACATTGTTTTCTAATTCTTCTTTCTTTTGGATTTGTTTTACAGTGTCTTCATTTCTCATAAAGTCACTAGCTTCCAATTGCTCTATTCTAATTTTTAATGAAGTGTTTTCTTCAATAAGCTTTTGAGCTTCTTTTCCCATTTGACCAATTTTTTTCTTTTTAGGGCATTCTTCTCCTCATTGGCTTTTTTGGATCTCTTTTGCCATTTGGGTTATTTTCTTCAGTATTTTTTTTTGGTCTCCTTTAGCAAGCTGTTGACTTGTTTTTCATGAATCTCTTATCACTCTTATTTCTCTTCCCAGTTTTTCCTCTACTTCGCTTATTTGCTTCTCAAAAACTTTTCTGAGCTCTTCCAAGGCCTGGGACTGATTCATATTTTTTCTTGTCAGCTTTGGATGTAGGAACTTTTACTTTGTTGTATTCTTCTTGTTATAAGTTTTGATCTTCTTTGTTACCCAAAAAAGATTCTGTGGTCTGACACTTCTTGGGAGGTTTGCTTATGATCCCAGCCAATTACTTGAGTTATGAATGCTTTATTAAGGTAGAGGTCTGCTTCCAATGTGGAGAATGTACTGTCCCAAGCTTAGGGGGTTTGTATAGCTGTTTTCAGAGACATTTTTAGGGACCTGTAAATTTTCGGTTCTTCCAAGTTGGTATGATAAAGGGTGAAGTGTTTACTCCTTTCCTGTCCTATGATCTGCTGTCTGAGAGACCACAAGCACTCTTTTCTGTCTTGGAACTGTGAGGAAGATTTCCTCTCCACAGCCACTATAACCAAGCCAGCACTCCTCCTTGCCCCAGGACCGTCCCTCAGAACTGTGACCCAGATCCAAGCATGGGCAAAGCAAGAGATTCCTGCCTTAGCATTGGCAAAGAGATCCCTGCAATTCCCCTCTGATCAGCCACCCAATTTCCCCTCAGTCTGTGGGCTGGAAGCTCAGGAGGTAGTCATCACCCCAGGTCAGTACTCTTTCAGGAACTGAGGCTGAGACCTAGCTTCTCTCTCATGGCAGAAACAGACTTTTCCCACTTACCTTCTAAGTTATCTTTGAAGTTTGTGGGTTGAGAGGTCTGGAAACCACCACAGCTGCCTGCAATTCAGTCTTCCAAGGCCTGCTCCAGGGCTGTGCACCCACGCCGAACTGCATTCCTCTCCCACTCGTGCAACATACATTTCTGATCAACTGTCCAAGTTGTCTTGGGCTGGAAATTTGTTTCACTCTGCCTTTTTGTGGGTTCTGCTGCTTTAGAATTTGTTTAGAGCCTTATAGGTATTTGGAGGGGTTTGGGGAAGAGCTCAAGCAAGTCACTGGTTTCATTCCTCCATCATGGCTCTGCCCCCTCTAAGTCCACATCTAATTTTTCTAAAATTCTACTCACCTCCTTAACTTCTTTCTTGTTTATTTTGTGGTTTATCTAGTTCAGAGGGGGGAGGTTGAGATCTCCCATTAGTATAGTTTTGTTGTCTTTTTCTTCTTGTTATATCCTGAACTTTTTGTTTTGTTTTATTTTTGGGGTTTTTTTTTTGGTGGGGCAATCAGGGTTAAATGACTTGCCCAGGGTCACATAGCTAGTAAGTGCCAAATGTCTGAGGCCAGATTTGAACTCAGATTTTCCTAACTCCATGGCCAGTGCTTTATCCACTGTGCCAGCTAACTGCACCCTTACACCCTGAACTTTTCTAAGAATTTGGGTGCTATACCACTTAGTACATATTTATTTAGTAATGATATTACTTCATTGTCTATGGTGTCTTTTAGCAGGATATAGTTTCCTTCCTTATCTCTTTTAATAAGATCTATTTTTGCTTTTGCTTTGTCTGATATCAGTATTGCTATACCTGCTTTTCTTTTTTACTTCAGCTGAAGCGTAATATATTCTACTCTAGCCTTCTACTTCACCTTGTGTGTATCCCTATGTTTCAAATGTGTTTCTTGTAAAGAATATGTTGTAGGATTATGTTTTTTAATCTATTCTGTGATCCATTTTTGTCTTATGGAAGAGTTCATCCCATTCACTTTCACAGTTATGATTACTATCTGTGTCTTTCTCTTAATCTTATTCCTGTCTCCCCCATTTATGCTTTTTTTTCTTCTTTTCTGCCTTTCCCTCTTTACTATAGTTTTGCTTTTGACCTCCACCTCCTTCAATCTGCCCTCCCTTCTATCCTGCCTTCCTTTTTCTTTCCTCTTTCCCTTCCTACTGCCTCCATGGAAAGTTAAATTTCTATACCTGAGGGTGTTATTCCCTCCTTGAGCCAAATGTGATGAGAGTAAAATTCAAACAATGCTCATTTCCCTCCCTTCTTTCCCTCTATTATAATATGTCTTTGTGCCTCTTCATGTGATGTAATTTACCCTTTTCTGCTTCCTCTTTTCCTCTTCTCCCATTATAATTCCTTTTCACCACATCATTAGGTTTTTTATCATGACATCAAAGTCAGCATAAACCCACCCCTCTATCTATGTGTATCCCTTTTAAATGTTTTAATACAGATACACTTCTCCAGGCGGAGCCAAGATGGCAGAATGAAAGCAGTGACTTGCTTAAGCTCTCCCCCAAACCCCTCCAAATACTCATAAAAATGGCTCTAAACAAATTCTGAAGCAGCAGAACCCACAAAAAAGGCAGAGTGAAACAAATTTCCAGCCCAAGACAACCTGGATGACTGATCAGAAAGGTGTATCATGCTGGGCTGGGAGCGCAGCACAGTGCAGAGTGGTTGCCGCAGCACACCTGGAGCAGGTCTCAGAGGACTGAATCGCTGGCGGCTGTGGAGGTTTCCAGACTCCTCAATCCACCAATGCCAAAGACAATTTAGAAGGTCAGTGGGAAAAGTCTGTTTCTGTCAGTGGTCAGACAGGAAGGCGGGGTTTCAGCTCCATTCCCGAATAGTGTGGTCCTGGGGAGGGGGGGCAGCTGCTTCCTGAACTTCTGGCCTACAGACTGAGGGGGAATCCAGTGGCTGATCAGAGAGGAACTGCAGGGATCTCTTTGCCAATGCTGAGGCAGGAATCTCTTGCTTTGCCCGTGTGTGGATCTGGGTCACAGTTCTGGGTGGCAGTGCTGGGGTGAGGAGGAGTGCTGGTGTGGTGGAACTTGTAGTGGCTGTGGAGAGGAGCCCCTCCTCACAGTTATGGGACAGAAAGGAATACTTGTGGTCACAGGCCAGGAAAGGAGTAAACACCTCGCCCCTTATCATATCACCTTGGTAGAACTGAAAATTTACAGGTCCCTACAAGTATCTCTGAAAACAGATACACAAACCCCTGAAGCTTGGGACAGTACACTCTCCACATTGGAAGCAGACTCTTACCTTAACAAAGAGTTTAAAACTCAAGTAATTGGCCATGATCATGAGCAAGCAGCGCAAAAAGAGTCAGACTATATTATCTTACTTTGGTGACAAAGAACATCAAAAAAATATGTGTGTATATGTAGATAGATATATAGAGGGCACAGGGTGAGTTGAAGATTAAGGGGTCATATCTGGAGAATAAAATTAAGGGATGAGAGAGGATGATACTCAGAGAAGAAAGGGAGAGGCAGAATGGGGTAAATCATCTCACAAAAAAAAAACAGAAAAGAAAAGCCTCTCACAGTGGAGGGGAAACATGGGAAGGTGAGAGGGAATGAGGGAATCTTATTCTCATAGGGTTTGGCTTAAGGAGAGAATAACATACACATTCAATTGGGTATGGAAATCTTTCTTACCCTACAGGAAAATAAAGGGAGAAGGGGATAAAAGAGAAGGGGGGTGATAGAGAGGAGAGCAGATTGGGAAAGAGGGGTAATCAGAAGCAAATACTTCTGAGGAGGAACAGGGTCAAAAGAAAGAATAGAATAAATGGGAGAGCAGGATAAGATTAAGGGAAATAGGAGAATAATTTAAAAATTAATGGACTATATGAAAGTCATGATCAAAAACAAAAGAGCCTAGATATTGTTTCTTTCTTTTTTTAAATTTTAATATAATTTTTCTTTTAATTTTTAGTCTTCAACATTTACTTCCACAAGATTTTTTGTTCCAAATTTTCACCTGAACTCACCCCTACCCCACCCCAAGATGGCATGCATTCTGAATAACCCTTCCCCTAGTCTGCCATCTATTCTATCTCCCCCCCTTGCTTCTCTTATCTTCTTTTGCTTCTATTTTCCTGTAGGGCAGGATAGACTTCTGTACCCCATTTCCTATATTTCTTATTTCTTTCCCAGTTGCGTGTGAAAGCATTTTTTAAAAACATGTGTTTTGAAAACTTTAGGTTTCAAATTTTCTCCCTACCTCCCTCTCCAACCACCCTCACTGAAAATGCAAGCAACTCAACATAGGTTATACATATGCAGTTATGTAAAACACTTCCTTAGTAGATCTATTGTGAAAAACGAACTTTATTTTCCTTAATCCTATCCTACTCACCCCCACTTACTTTATTCTTTCTTTTGACCCTGTCCCTCCTCAGAAGTATTTGCTTCTGATTATATGCTTTCCCAATCTGCCCTCCTCTCTATCATCCCCCAGCTCTCTTGTCCCCTTCTCCCCCAATTTTCCTGTAGGGAAAGACAGATTTCCATACGCGATTGAATGAGTATGTTATTCCCTCCTTAAGCCAAATGCTGTGAGAATAGGATTCACTCATTCTCTCTCATCTTCCCCCTTTCTCCCTCCACTGTAAGAGCCTTTTCTGTTTTTTTCTTCTTCTTCTCTTCTTCTTCTCCTACTATAATCCTCTCTTATCCCTTACTTTTATTCTCCAGATATGACCCCTTAATCTTCAACTCACCCTGTGCCCTCTATCTATCTATCTATCTATCTATCTATCTATCTATCTATCCACATAGACATAATTTTTCCACCTCCAACTACCCTAATAGTGACAAAGGTCTCATGAGTTATAAATATCATCTTTCCATGCAGGAATGTAAGCAGTTCAACCTCAATAAGTCGATTATGATTTCTCTTTCCTGTTTACCTCTTCATGTTCCACTTGAGTCTTGTATTTGAAAGTCAAATTTTCTATTCAACTCTGGTCTTTTCATCAAGAATGCTTGAAAATCCTCTATTTCACTGAATGACCATTTTTGCCCCTGAAGGATTATACTCAGTTTTGCTGGGTAAGTGATTCTTGGCTATAATCCTCTCTCCTTTACCCTCTGAATATTATATTCCATGCCCTGTGGTCCTTTAAAGTAGAAGCTGCTAAGTCTTCTGTTATCCTGATTGTGTTTCCACAATCCTTCAATTGTTTCTTTCTGGCAGCTTTTAATATTTTCTCCTTGACCTGGGAACTCTGGGATTTGGCTACAATATTCCTAGGAGTTTTCCTTTGGGAATCTCTTTCAGGAGGTGATCAGTGGATTCTTTGAATTTCTATTTTGCCCTCTTTTTCTAAAATATCAGGGCACTTTTCCTTGATAATTTCTTGAAAGATGCTGTCTAGGCTCTTATTTTGATCATGGCTTTCAGATAGTCCAATAATTTTTAAATTCTCTCTCCTGGATCTGTTTTCCAGGTCAGTTGTTTTTCCAATGAGATATTTCACATTGTCTTCTATTTTTTCATTCTTTTGAATTTGTTTTTTAGTGTCTTGATTTCTCATAAAGTCACTAGCTTCCAATTTCTCTCTTCTAATTTTAAGGAAGTATTTTCTTCAGTAATCTTTTGGACTTCCTTTTCCATTTGGCCAATTTTTCTTTTTAAGGCATTTTTCTCCTCATTGGCTTTTTGGACCTCTTTTGTCATTTGGGTTTGGCTTTTTTTTATGGTGTTATTTTCTTCAGTATTTTTTTGGGTCTCCTTTAGCAAGCTGTTGAAATGTTTTTCATGATTTTCTTGCATCCCTCTCATTTCTCTTCCCAGTTTTTCCTCTGCTTCTCTTACTTGCTTCTCAAAATCCCTTTTGAGCTCTTCCAAGGCCTGGGACTGATTTATATTTTTCTTGGTGGCTTTGGACATAGGAGCTTTGTCTTGGCTGTCTTCTTCTGGTTGTATGTTTTGATGTTCTTTGTCACCAAAGTAAGATAATATAGTCTGACTCTTTTTGCGCTGCTTGCTCATGATCATGGCCAATTACTTGAGTTTTAAACTCTTTGTTAAGGTAAGAGTCTGCTTCCAATGTGGAGTATGTACTGTCCCAAGCTTTGGAGGGTTGTATAGTTGTTTTCAGAGATACTTCTAGGGACCTGTAAATTTTCAGTTCTTGCAAGGTGGTATGATAAACGACAAGGTGTTTACTCTTTTCTTGGCCTGTGTTCTAGTCTACTGGTGACCACAAGATGTTGTTTCTGTCCTGGAACTGTGAGAGGAATTTGCTCTCCACATCCACTACAAGCTCCACCATGCCAGTGCTCCTTCTTGCCCTAGGACAGCAGCCCAAAACTGTGATCCAGATATAAGCAAGGGCAAAGCAAGAGATTCTTGCCTCAGCACTGGCAAAGAGATCCCTGCAATCCCCTCTGATCAGCCAGTCGATTCCCTCTCAGTCTATGGGCCAGAAGCTGAGGAAACAGACACCACCATGGGCCCACACTGAGGGCTCTGCACTCTGGAACTGGTTCTGAGACCTAGCTCCTCTCTCAGCATCACAGAATCAGACTTTTCCCACTGACCTTCTAAATTGTCTTTGGCATTCGTGGATTGAGGAGTCTGGAAACTGCCACAGCTGCCCGAGTTTCAGTACTCTGGAGCCTGCTCCAGGTTTGCTGCTGCCTGTGAGCCCACCTAGCACTGTGATTCTCTCACAGCCTGCCATGAATATACCTTTCTGGTCAACCGTCCAGGTTGTCTTGGCCTGGAAATTTGCTTCACTCAGCCTTTTTTTGGGTACTGCTGCTTTAGAATTCGTGTAGAGCCATTTTTTATAGGTATTTGGAGGAGTTTGGGGGAGAGTTCAAGCAAGTCACTGCTTTTATTCTGCCCTCTTAGCTCCACCCCTAGACATCATCTTCCAAGAAATTATCAAGGAAAACTGTTATTTTCGAACCAGAGGACAAAATAGAAATTGAAAGAATCCACTGATCACCTCGTGAAAGAGATCCCCAAAGGAAAACTCCTAGGGATATTGTAGCCAAATTCCAGAGTTTCAAGGTCAAGGAGAAAATAATTCAAGCAGCCAGAAAGAAACAATTGAAGTATTGTGGAAACACAATCAGGATAACACAAAATTTAGCAGTTTCTACATGAAAGGACCATATGGCTTGGAATAGAATATTCCAGAGGGCAAAGGAGATAGGATTAAAACCAAGAATCACCTACCTAACAAAACTGAGTATAATCCTTCAGGGGGGAAAATGAATATTTGGTGAAATAGAGGACTTTCAATCATTCTTGCTGAAAATACCAGAGCTGAATAGAAAATTTGACTTTCAAATACAAGACTGAAGTGAAACATAAAGAGGTAAACAAGAAATAGAAGTCATAGGGGACTTAGTAAGGTTGAATTGTTTGCATTCTTGCATGGAAACATGATATTTGTAACCCATGAGACCTTTGTCAGTATCAGGGCAGTTGAAGGGAAAAATTATATATACGTACATATATGTATAGATACACAGACAGACAGACAGATAGATAGATAGATAGATAGATAGATAGATAGATAGAGGGCATAGGGTAAGTTGAAGATGAAAGGGTCATATCCAAATAATAAAATTAAGAGGTGAGAGAGGATTATACTGGGAGAAAGAGAATGGAAAAGGTAGAACCAGGTAAATTATCTCACATAAAACAGAGAAGAAAAGCCTTTTACAGTAGAGGGGAAATGGTGGAAGGTGAGAGGGAATGTGTGAATGTTATTCTCATCAATTTTGGCTTAAGAAGGGAATAACATACACATTCAATTGGGTATGGAAATCTATCTTAGCCTACAGGAAAATAGGGGGGAAGGGGATAAGAGAGCAGGAGAATGATAGAGGGGATGGCAAATTGGGGAAGAGGGCAATTAGAAACAAACACTTCTAAGGAGGGTCAGGGTCAAAAGACAGAATAGAATAAATGAGGGGCAGGATAGGATTAAGAGAAATATACTTAGTCTTTCACAAAATGACTACTATGGAAGTGTTTTGTATGACTACACATATATAACCTTTATTGAGTTGCTTGCTTTCTGAATGAAGGTGAGTGGAGAGGGAGGAAGGGAGACAATTTGGGACCCAATGTTTTAAAAAGAAATGTTCAAAAAAGTGTTTTCACATGCACCTGGGAAATAAGATATATAGGCAATGGGATATAGAAATCTATCCTGCCCTCCAGGAAAACTGAAGGGGAAGGAGATAAGAGAAGAGGTGGGGTGATAAAAGGGAGGGCAGATTAGGGGAAAGCATATTCAGAATGCATGCCACCTTGGAATGGGGGGAGGGATGAGATGGGGAGAAAATTTGGAATTCAAAATCTTGTAGAAATGAATGTTGAAAAATAAAAATAAATTCATTAAAAAAAAGAAAATGAGGTTCAGACATTGACTGTAATTTCCCCCAATTTTTCCCTCCACTGTAATCATTTTTTCTTGTCTTTTCATGTGAGATAATTAATTCAAATCTACAACTCCCCTCTTCTTCCAGTGCAATGCTTTCTCACCTTTTACTTTTTTTCTAATATAATTCCATGATAGTCAACTTTAGCTTAAGCTCTCTATCTGTATATACTCCTAACTGCCTTACTAGGGTTTGAGAGTTACAAATATGATCTTCCTGCATGAGGAAGACAACTGTTAAACTTTATTGAACACCTTATTTTTTCCCTTTCCTGCTTACCTTTTTTTTATACATCTCTTTGGTACTGTATTGGAAAATCAAATTTTTGGTGCAGTTCTACTCTTTTTTTGTCAGGGGTGCTTGAAAGTCCTCTATTTCTTTTTTTAATGGTATTTTATTTTTCAAATTGCATGTAAAGACAATTTTAACATTATTTCAATTTAAGTTTTCAAATATACAACAAAATTATTATGCTATTTTTTCTCTTTTTATTCTCTTCCCCCTTCCCTAGATATAGCTACCATTACACACGCACACACACACACACACACACACACACACACACACACTCACTCACACACATACACAAAAGTATTCTATTCATACTTCTCTTTATCAGTTCTTTTTCTGGATGCAGATAGTGTCTTTCTTCATGTGTTAATTTGGGTATTTATCATAGAAAAAATAACTGATTCACTCAAAATCATTCTGAAAACAATATTGTTGCTACTGTATATAATGTTCTCTCAGTTCTACTCAATACACTCTTCATTATTTTGTGTAAGTCTTTCCATGTTTTTCTGAAATCATTGAGCTCATCATTTCTTATATCAAAATAGCATTCCAACACAATTATAAATCCCAACTTGTTTGGTCATTTTCCAATTCACAGGCATGGCTGCAATTCCCAGTCCTTTGCCACCACAAAGAGAGCTGCTATGAACATTTTAGAACATATAGAATCTTTTCCTTTTTTCTTAATCGTCTTTGGAAATAGACTAACCAGTGATAGTGCTGGGTCAAAGGGTAAAGGTAATTTAATAACTCTTTGGGCATAATTCCAGATTGTTCTCCAAAATGGTTGGAACATTCTACAATCCCACAATCAATTAATGTTTGAATTTTTCCACAACCTGTACAACAATTGTCTCTTTTCCTTTCTATCATTTTAGCCAATCCATTAGGTGTAAACTGGTATCTCCAGGTTGTTTTAATTTACACTTTTCTAATCAACAATGATTTAGAGCATTTTAAAAATTTTACTATAAATTGTTTTGATTTCTTCATTGGAAAACTGCCTGTTCATATCCTCTGATCATTTAGCAATTGGGGAATGACTTGTATTCTTACAGATCTGACAAAGTTCTACTTACTATTTGTGACTTTCCCTCCATCTTATTTTTACTCACTATTTTCCTTCTCAGTTTCTCTTTTTACCCTATCACTGTTACCTTAACTTTCGCTCTTACCCGCTTATTCCTTATTTTACCTGCCTCCTAAAATTCTCTCCTTTATCTTCTCTCACACTGTCTTAATCTTATTTCCATACACCCTTTCAAAATCCCTCCCCTATGTTATTCCCCAGGTTTCTCACCTTTTAACAGACTACTAAACCTCTTCAGATTTATACATTGTTTCCTCTTCAACCCAGATGAGAGTAAGCTTCCAATATTAGCAAACCACATTTGTTTTCTCTGTATTAGTTCTTCCTATTTTGTGAGATAATTGCTCTTTTTTTACCTTTTCCTGCCCAATTTCGTTTTTGTAGAATTACCTGATTACAACTCAGCCAGAACCTATTTTTCAAAGTACCTTGGTAATGATAATAGTTTAAAGAATATTGAGAATATGTTCACACAGCATAAAGAGTTTAAACTTTATTAATGCTCTACAATTAGTCTTTAACAATTTCCTTATATTTCTTCTGGATCTTTTATATAAAATTTTCCATTTAATTCTGGTCTTTTTGTTACAAATAACTAAAAGTTCGTCAAATATCAATTTTTTTTTTCTTTCAGGATTATACTTAACTTTGTTGGATAAATTATTCTTTGATGCAAACCCAGCTCCTTTGCTCTTCAAAATATAATGTTTCAAAAATTATTGTCCATTAGAGTAAAAGCTGATAGATCTTATGAAATCCTGATTGTAGTTCTGCAGTATTTAAATAGTTTTATTTTCTTATTGTTTGCAATATTTTTACTTTAACCTTGGAATTTTTAATCTTCTCCCTAGGACCTCTTTCAGGTTGTAATTGGTGGATTATTTCTATTTTTAGTCTACTTTCTTGTCCTAGAACTTCAGGGCAATTTTCTCAATAATTTCTTGTAGTATTGTATCCAGATTTTTATCATAACTTTCAAGTAGTATGGATTATTTTGTCTCTCCCTAATCTACTTTCCAGATCAGTTGTTTTTTCTAATGAGATGTTTCAGATTCTCTCGTACTTCTTCTAGTTTCTTATATTTTGCTGTCTTATAGCATCATTCATTTCCACTTGCCCAATTCTAGTTTACAGGGAGTTTTTTTTTTCCTAAGATTTTGAAAGGCTCTATTTTGTTGAAGCGTCATGTTTACCCCTGAAGGATTACACACAGTTTTTACTGGGTAGATCATTCTAGGATGTAATTCTAGCTGCTTTTCCCTTTGGAATGTTATATTCAAGTCTTTCAACATTTGATATAGAAGATGATAAATCCTCTGTGATTTTGACTGTGGCTCCCCAGTACTCTTCTAAATATATATGTATTGTTCTCTCTTTAACCCATTCCTGATGAAAGTAGGTTACCAGAACTACCAGCCTTCCTTCCCATCTAATTTCCCTGTACTAATTCTTCCTTTTGCACCTCATTTGTATCAAATAATTCTTCCTTTTAGTTGATCCTAAATGATTTGGTTTTTAAAGTCATATTATACTCTGGTCTACCCCAATCTTTCTTATGAGCTACCCAATTATTGATAAGAACCTTAGATGCACATTTTTGCATTTCACATATATAAAAAGTAAACAGAATGTCCTTATTGAATCCCTTGTAATCAGTCTTTGGTATGTACCTCATGTTTCCCTTGGCTCGTGTATGCCAAATCTTCTAATAAGTTCATTTTTTAGACAAAATCATGAAGGTTTGACAGTTGATCAAATTTTTTTTTCATTCAGGATTATGCTTAACTTTTGTGGGTATGATATTTTCAGCCTGAAGCTTAGTTCTTTTGCTTTTAAATATATAGTGTTTCAAGAGTTGCTGTCCTTTAATGTCTCCACCGCTAGGACTTTTGTGATTCTGATTGGGGCACTATCATATTTAAGTTTTTTTTTTCTTGTTGCTTTTAATATTTTATCCTTGAGCTGGGGGTTTTGGAATTTGATTACAATATTCCTATGATTTTTCCTCATATGGTGATTGATGGATTTTTTCTATTTCTACTTTCCCCCCTTGTTCTAATGATTCAGGACAATTTTCTTTAATTATTTCTTGTATTATTGTATCAAGATTCCTTTTTTGATCATAGCTTTCAGTTAATCCAATTATTTTTGTATTTTTTCTCTTCTTTTTTATTCACCTTATTTTTATAAATTTATTTTCATTTATCAACAATTACTTCCATAATCTTTGAGTTTTAAATTTTTCTCCTCCCTTTCTCCCCCCTCCCTCTCAAAGACAGAATGTAATCTTATATAGACTCTACATATACATTCCTATTCAACATATTTTCACATAAAGAAGAATTTGAGCCAATAGGAGGAACCACAAGAAGAAAAAAAACGAAACAGAACAAAAATAAAAGAGCAAATAGTATGCTTCAATCTGTATTCAAACTCCATCCTTCTTTCTTTGGGTGTGGATAGCATCCACATCATGAAACCTTTGGAGATGTCTTAGATCCTTGCACTGCAAAGAAAGACTGAGTCTATCAACATTAGTCATCACACAACATGGCTGTTACATGGCCGTGTTCTTCTGGTTCTACTCATTTCACTGCATCAGTTCATGTAAGTTTTTCCAATTTTTTTTTGTTTTTTTTTTTTAAATTCTGCCTGCTCATCATTTCTTGTAGCACAATAGTATTCTATTACATTCATATACCACACCTTGTTCAGCAATTCCCCAATTGATAGGCATTCCCTAAATTTCCAATTGTTTGCTAGAATAAAAAAAAACCCTGCTGTAAATATTTTTTTGTACATGTGAGTACTCTTCACATTTGTATGATCTCTTTGGAATACAGCCCTAGAAGTTCTATTGCTGGGTCAAAAGGTTTTCTCTTCTTGATCTGTTCTCTAGATCTATTTTTTTTCCTCATAAGATGTTTCACTTTCTCTTCTATTTTTTCATTATTAATATTTTGTTTAATTTTTTTCTTCATCTCTTACAATTTTACTGGCTTGTCCTTGCCCAATTCTAATTTTCAATGTGTCATTTTCTTCCTTAAGATTCTGGATCTCCTTTTCTAATTGGTTGGCATTACTTTCATAGTCTTCTTGTTTTTCTTGGATTATTCTTTTTTTTTTTTAGTTTTTCCTCCTCTCTCATTTGATTTTTAAAGTCTTTTTTAAGTTCTGTGAATTCTTTTCTGGCAGGTGACCATTTGATTTTATTATTTGGGATAGAATGGGGTGTCTTTGCTTTAATATGCTTCTCTGAAGATGATCTCAGTCTTTTCTACTCTCAAACAGCTTTCTATGCTTGGAGTTTTTCTTCTTTGCCTTTGCATTTTTTGTAATAACTTAATTTTTGTGATCACCTCTCTCCCTGGGGTATGGAGGATGGTGCCTCTTACACCAGATCTTCAGTTCTCCCCTCTAGCCTGGAACCAAAGTCAAACCTCCAGCTTCCTGTAAGTGCCCACAGACAGGGGCCTTCTGCCCCACTGCTTCTGCACTCAGAAAGTGTGTGCTGGCTACTTCTTACCCTGGCTCCTCTCTGCAGCACAGCTGGGTATAGTCTTCCTTTATCAATCTTCGGACACCCAACTCCCCTCACTGTTGGGGCTAAAGTTCCTAAAGCTGGGGCCTAGGCAGCCTCCAAGTGGCTTGCCACTTGTTTATAATTTGATTTCTAGCCTGGAAGTGTGTGCTCTTCACAGGGGTGTGCATTCTTCACAGGGACCAAAACTTGTCCTGGGATTTTTCTTCTAATCTTCTGAAATTGTCCCAGAAAGACCCCTGTTGTGCCCCTATTCTTATTTATTTTTAGCTGTACTTTGTTTTCTCTAAGCTGCTATTTTGTCTCTTCTTTGGAGGAAAATCTAGAGAGCTTGGAATTTTCTGACCTACTCTGCCATCTTCTCAGAATCCTCTCCATTTCTCTTCCCAAGTTTTCCTCTTCCTCTCTAACTTGATATTCAAAATCCTTTTTAAGTTCTTCCACAGTCTGAGAAAAATTCATATTTTCCTTGGAGGCTTTGGACACAAGAATTTTAACTCTTTTACCTTCTTTTGAGTGTCTGTTCTGATCTTCTTTGTCATTATAAGAACTTTCAATAGGTTTTTTCTTCTGTTGTTTGCTCATTTCCCCAGTCTATTACTTGATTTTTAACTGTTTCTTAAATTAGGGCTCTGTTTCCAGAGTATAGGATGCATTGTCCCAAGCTTCAGGGGTTTCTTACAGCTGTTTTCAGACATACTCATACGTACATATAATTTATGTAAAACTGTAAGTTTTAAGTTCTTCTAAGGTGGTAAAATCTTTTTTTTAATTAATTTATTTTGATTTATCAACAATGACTTTGATATGATTTGGAATTGAAAATATTTCTCACCCTTCCTCCCTCCCCATCCCCAAGATGACACACAATCTGATATAGGCTTTACATTTACATTCCTATTAAACATATTTTCACGTTAGTGAAGTTGTAAGTAAAAATTAAAACCAATAGGAGGAACCATCAGAAAGATGAAACAAAGCTCAACATCAAGTAAAAATAAGTGATAGCGATTCGACTTCCATAGTTCTTTCTTAGGATGTGGACATCATTTTCCATCCCGAGGCCTCTGGAGATGTCTTAGAGCCTTGTAATGCTGAGAACGGTTCAGTTTAACATTCTTAGTCATTGCATAACATGGCTGTTATTGTGAACAAAGTCCTCTTGGTTCTGCTCACTTCACTCAGCCTCAGACCATGTAAGTCTCTCTAGGTTTTTATGAAATCAGCCTGTTCATTATTTCTTATAGCATAACAGCATTCCATTACATTCATATACCACAACTTGCTCAGCCATTCCCCAGTAGATGGGCATCCTCTCAATTTCCAATTCTTTGCCACCACAAAAAAGAGCTGCTATGTATATTTTTGTACATGTGGGTCCTTTTCCCATTTGTTTGATCTCTTTGGGATATAGCCCTTGAAGTGCTATTGTTGGATCAAAAGGTATACACATTTTTACAGCCCTTTGGGCATAGTTCCAAATTGTTCTCCAAAATGGTTGGATCATTTCACAACTCCCACCAATAATGTATTAGCATTCCAATTTCCCCACATCTTCTCCAACATTTATCATTTTCCTGTTTGGTCATGTTCGCCAATCTGATAGGTGTGATGTGGTACCTTAGAGTTGTTTCGATTTGCACTTCTCTAATCAGTAATGATTTAGAGCATTTTTTCATATGACTGTAGATGGCTTTAATTTCTTCATCTGAGAACTGTCTGTTCATATCCTTTGTCCATTTATCAATTGGGGAATGGCTTGTGTTCTTATAAATTTGTCTTAATTCTCTATATATTTTAGAAATGAGGCCTTTATAAGAGAGACTGGTTGCAAAAATTCTTTCCCAATTTTCTACCTTCCTTCTAATCTTAGTTGCATTGGCTTTGTTTGTGCAAAATCTTTTCAATTTAATGTAATCAAAATTATCCATTTTGCTTTTCATAATGTTCTCTATCTCCTGTTTGGTCATGAATTCTTCTGTTCTCCATAGATCTGATAGGTAAACTATTCCTTGTTCTCCCAGGTTATTTATGGTACCAGTCTTTATATTTGAGTCATGAACCCATTTTGACTTTATTTTGGTATATGGTGTGAGATTTGGGTCTATGCTTGGTTTCTGCCATACTCTTTTCCAGTTTTCCCAGCAGTTTTTTTTCAAAGAGTGGGTTCTTATCCCATAAGCTAGGGTCTTTGGGTTTACCAAATAATAGATTACTATAGTTATTAACTACTGCGTCTTGCATTTTTAACCCATTCCACTGATACACCTCCTTATTTCTTAGCCAGTACCAAGCAGTTTTTGATGATTGCTACTTTATAATACAATTTAAGATCTGGAATTGCTAGGCCACCTTCCCCTGCATTTCTTTTCATTAGTTCCTTTGATATTCTGGACCTTTTATTTTTCCAAATGAATCTTGTTATTGTTCTTTTCTAACTCTATAAAATAAATTTTTGGTAGTTTGATTGATATGGTACTGAATAAGTAAATTACCTTAGGTAGGATTGTCATTTTTATTATACTAGCTCGGCCTACCCATGAGCAACTGATGTTTTTCCAATTATTTAGATCTGATTTCATTTTTGTGAAAAGTGTTTTGTAATTGTGTTCATAGAGTTCCTGGGCTTTTTTGGGAGGTAGACTCCTAAATATTTTATAATGTCTACAGTAAGTTTAAATGGGATTTCTCTTTCTATCTCTTGCTGTTGGGCTTTGTTGGTAATATATAGAAATGCTGATGATTTATGTGGGTTTATTTTATAGCCTGCAACTTTGCCAAAGTTGTTTGTTATTTCAAGTAGTTTTTTACTTGATTATCTGGGATTTTCTATGTATATCATCATGTCATCTGCAAAGAGTGATAGTTTTGTTTCCTCTTTGCCTGTTCTAATGTGTTTAATTTCTTTTTCTTCTCTTATTAAAGGTAACATTTCCAGTGTAATATTGAATAACAGCGGTGACAACGGACATCCTTGTTTCACCCCGTCTTACTGAGAATGCTTCTAGCCTGTCCCCATTACATATAATGCTTTCTGGTGGTTTTAGATATATGATATTTGTTATTTTAAGGAAAACTGCATTTGTGCCTATGATTTTTAGTGTTTTTAATAGGAATGGGTGTTGTATTTTATCAAAAGCTTTTTCTGCATCTATTGAGATGATCATGTGGTTTTGGTGTCAATATGCTCAATTATGCTGATAGTTTTCCTAATATTGAACCAACCCTGCATTCCTGGTATAAATCCTACCTGGTCATTATGTATTATTCTTGTGATAAGTTGCTGCAATCTATTTGCTAGTATTTTGTTTAAGATTTTTGCATCTATATTCACTAGAGAAATTGGTCTATAATTTTCTTTCTCCATTTCAACTCTTCCTGGTTTAGGTATCAACACCATATTTGTATCATAGAAAGAATTTGGTAAGACTCCTTCTTCACCAATTTCCCAAATAGTCTATATAGTATTGGAATTAATTGTTCTTTAAATGTTTGATAGAATTCGCATGTAAATCCATCTGGCCCTGGAGATTTTTTTTCCTAGGAAGTTCATCAATGGCTTGTTTAATTTCTTTTTCTGAGATGAGGTTATTTAAGTATTTTACTTCCTCTTCGGTTACTCTGGGCAATTTATATTTTTGTAAATATGTATCCATTTCACTAAGATTGTCAAATTTGTTAGCATATACTTGGGCAAAATAATTCCTAATTATTGTATTAATTTCCTCTTCCTTGGTAGCTTCACCCTTTTCATTCTTGATACTAGTAATTTGGTTTTCTTCTTTCTTTTTTTTAAAATAAGTTAAGCAAAGGTTTATCTATGTTATTGTTTTTTTCATAAAACTAGCTCTTAGTTTTATTTATTAGTTCAACAGTTTTCTTAAATTCAAATTTATTAATTTTTCTTTTGGTTTTCAATATTTCTAATGTAGTGTTTAATTGAGGATTTTTAAGTTTTTCTTTTTCTAGTTTTTTTTTTCGTTGTATGCCCAATTCATTAATCTCCTCTTTTTCTATTTTATTTATGCAAGCATTTAGAGATATAAAACTTCCCCTAAGAACTGCTTTCACTGCATCCCATAAGTTTTGGTATGTTGTCTCATTATTTTCACTCTCTTGAATGAAAGTATTGGTTGTTTCTGTGATTTGTTGTTTGATTCAATCATTTTTTAGGATTACCTTATTTAGTTTTCAATTATTTTTTAGTCTGTCTTTCCATGGCCCTTTATTTACATATAATTATTATTGTGTCATGATAGGAAAAGGATGCGTTTAATATTTCTGCCTTTCTGCATTGGATTGTGCACATGGTCAATTTTTGTGTATGTGCCATGTACTGCTGAGAAAAAAATATATTGCTTTTCTATCCCTAACTTTTCTAATGTTCTATTCACCTCCTTTACTTCTTTCTTGTTTATTTTGTGGTTAGATTTATCTAGTGCAGAGAAGGGAGGTTCAGGTTCCCCACTAGTATAGTTTTGCTGTCTATTTCTTACTGTAACTCCCTGAACTTCTCCTCTAAAAATTTGGATGCTATACCATTTGGTGTATATATGTTTAGTAATGATATTACTTCGTTGTCTATGGTACATTTTAGCAGGATGCAGTTTCCTTCCTTATCTCTTTTGATTAGATCTATTTTTGCTTTTGCTTTGTCTGAGGTCAGAATTGCTACCCTGCTATTTTTTACCTCAGCTGACGCATAATATATTCTGCTCCAGCCTTTCATGTTTACCCTCTATGTGTCACTCTTTTTCATATGTGTTTCTTGTGAACAACATATTGTAGGTTGTGGTTTTTAATCCATTCTGCAATCCATTTCCATTTTATGGGAGAGTTCATCCCACTCACATTCACAGTTATGATTACTATCTGTGTCTTTTTCTCCATCCTTTTTTCCCCCATTTATGTTTTTCTTTCTCCTTTTTCCTTTCCCTCCTTCACTAGTGTTTTGCTTTTGACCACCTCCTCCTTCAGTCCCTCCCCCCTTTTATTATCCCTTTCCCTTTTCTTCCCCTTTACTCTTACTGCTTCTTCCCTCCCTTCTTTCCCCCCTTCCTTTTCTTTCCCCCCTCCCTTTTCTTTCCCCTTTTCCCTCCTACTGCCTACAGGACAAGTTAGATTTCTATACCTAAGTATGCTATGCCCTTCTTGAGCAAAATCTGATGAGAATAAGGTTCAAATACTGCTCCCCACCTTCTTTCCCTCTGCTGTAATAGGATTTTGTGTCTTTTCCTGTAATGTAATTTCCCTTGTCTGCCTCCTCCTTTCTCAGTACATTTTCTAAGATCAGATTGATCCACTTATTTTGATCCATTTAATCCACTTGACTATATTTTTTTAATCACTACATCAAAGTCAACTAATATCCACCCTCTTTGTGTATACTCCTTTAACATGGTGTAATAACATTACAGTTCTCAAGGGTTGTTAGTGTCATATTCCCTTGTAGGGGTTCAAATAGACCCCTCCTTATTAACAATGTTTTGTACCTTTCTGTCCCATTTACCTTTTCATGTCCTTCTTGAGTCCTGTACTTGAAGATCAAGTTTTTTGTTCAGCTCTGGTCTTTTTATCAAAAAAGTTTGGAAATCCCCTATTGTGTTGAATATCCATCTCCTGCCTTGAAAAATGATGCTCATTTTTGCTGGGTAATTGATCCTTGGCTGCATTCCAAGCTCCTTTGCCTTATGGAATATCATGTTCCATGCTCTGCAGTCTTTTAATGTAGAAGCTGCAAGGTCCTGTGTAATCCTGACTGTGGTTCCATGATATTTAAATTGCTTCTTTCTGCTGCTTGCAGCACCTTCTTTTTCATCTGGTAATTTTGAAATTTTGCTATTACATTCCTTGGCCTTGTCAATTTGGAATCTCTTTCAGGTGGTGAGCGGTGGATTCTTTCTATGGTTATTTTCCCTTCTGGTTCTAGGACTTCCGGGCAGTTTTCCTTTATGATTTCCTGAAAGATACTGTCCAGGCTCTTTTTTTCATCATGATTTTCAGGCAGTCCAATAAATTTAAATTTTCTCTCTTGAATCGATTTTCCAGGGTGGTAGTTTTAGCGATGAGCTATTTTACATTTTCATCTGTTTTTTCACTTTTTGTTTCTGTTTGGCTGATTCTTCCTCTATCATAGAGACATTAGTTTCCATTTGTTTGATTCTAATTTTTAACAGATCATTTTCTTCTGTTAGTTTTTGTGCTTCCTTCTTCAATTGGCCAATTGTGTGTTTTAAGGACCTGTTTTCTTCAGTGTATTTTTTTCCAATTGGCCAATTGCATTTTTGAAGAACTCTTCTACCTCTCTCATTTGACTATTAAAATCCTTCTTGAGTTCTTCTAAGAAGGCTTTTTGGGCTTCAGAGCAGTTCGTATTCCCTTTTGTTGTTGCAGATGTAGGTTTCTTGACAATGTTGTCCTCTTCAGAATTTCTGTCTTGATCTTTACTCTTCTCATAATATGAATCTATGCTACATTTCTTTTTACTCATGGTGTTTCTTTATTCCCTGGCCTTTAAAGAGATTGAGCTCTGCTGCTGGGGAACTGAAGGCACTGACCGAAGCTTCTTGTGTTGGGAGCCTAGGTCTTGGTCGCTGACTTTTTTTGCTGCGGCCTCCTATGTTGGCAATTAGAGGCTGTAGGTTTCTGGCAGCTTACCTCATGTTGGGCTGAAATCAGCAAGGCTGGAACTTTCAGGCAATCCTTTTCCTTTCCTTTAACTTTGTTCTCCTCCTTTTAGATGAGTGCTGCAGGGTGTTTATCTGCCTGGGGCCCCCTGCGGTGTTTGTCTCCCTCATTTCTGCTAATGCCCTGGGAGATTCCTTTGTGGTAGAGTGCTGAGGCCCCTGGTGGTTTTCTGAACTGGTTTCCACTGCTTCCCCCCAGTGCCCTCACTTAGGCCCTCGGAGGTCCGGGTGTTGGTATGTGTCTGTTCTACCCCCTGAGCTTCAGGATTTCTCTACAATTGGAGACTGCAGAGCTCCCACAGCTCACCTGGTGTTGAGCTGGAACCAGCAAGGCCTGGGCTTTAGGAGGCTTTTAGGTTGCTTTCTTCAGCTCCTTTCAGATGAATGCCATATAGTACTTATCTGCCTGGGGCCCCTTGTAGTTCTGCCTCCCTTATTTGTGCTGAGGCACCGGGAGACCCGTCTGCTGGGCTGCTCCACCGCTGCTCCCTGTCTTTCTTCTAGTTCAGCTGTTCCGGGGTTTTTTTTCTGGGGTGATATTTTCTGGGTTTTCAGAGGTTGTTAGGGGAGGGTGAGAGCGACTGCCTTTTCACTCCGCCATCTTGGCTTCCGGAAGTGGAAGCTGATCATCTAAGGTGGTAAAATCTCAGGAGAGAGTTGACCTCTCTCCTGCCCTGTGCCCTGCTCTGTCAGTGCTCACAAGCACTCTCTTCTGCTCTGCTGCCACTCCACCGTGTCCACAATCTCTCCTCTGTTAGTGTTCCTCCTTACTGTGGGGTTGCCGCCTAAGACTTTTACCTCCGTCCACTTATGGGCAAAGCAACAGTCTTGCCTCAGTGCTAGCGAAAAGACCCCCGTAATATCCTTCTGACCAATTATTCTGCCCTCCTGTCATCTGTGGGCTGAGAGCTCCAGAAGTAGCTGTTGTTCCTGTCATTGTCCCTGCTGAGTCAGTCATTCCCAATGCCTGCTCTTGGTTTGCTGGGACCTGGTCTACAGTGGCCTGGACTGTGCTAGACTATGCTCCACTCTCACCCTAGTGTAACAGACCTTTCCTGCCAATATTCCAAGTTGAATTTGTCATATGTGGGCTAAGAGGTCTGAAAACTGTCACTGTAGTCAGTGATTCAGGCCCCTGAAGCATGCTTTCAGTTTGCCGGGTTCTACTTTGTGCACACCCTACACCGGATTCCACTCCTGTCTCACTCTGGTGCAACAGGCTTTTCCTGCCAACCTTCCAAGTTGTCTTGGGCTGGAAATTTCTTTCACTGTATCTTTTTTTGTGGCTTCTTCTGCTCTAGAATTTGTTTAGAGTCATTTAAGGGTATTTGAAGGGACTTGGATGAGAACTCAGAGAAGTCCCTGCTCTTACTGTGCCATCTTGATTCTGCCTTCAGAATGGAGAAATGTTGCAAAGGTGAAACTGAAATACCTTTGGGGGTAGGAGAGGAGGAGGGAGTAAGAGATAGCAAGGTAGCAAGTATTACTCCTTGGCTGTGAGTATGACTGGGACTGGCTCACAACCAGTTTTCTGCCATCTTGGCTCCACCTCTCTTATTTGTTTTTTTAAAAAATTTTTTTTAACTCTTTTAGGAGTTCTTTTTGGGCTTGAGGCCAATTCACATTTTTCTTTGCAGCTTTGCATGAAGGCATTTTGAAATTATTGTCTTCTGAGTTTTTGTTTTGATCTTCTTCGTCACCACAGTAGCTTCCTCTGATAAGGTTCCTTTTTAAAAAAAAAAATTTTGCTCACTTCTCTAGTCTACTTTATGAATTTTATGTTAAAATTGGCCTCTGTTCTAGTGTGGAAGGTATCACTGTCCCAAATGCCTTTTGCAGGGCTCTGGGCCCAGCTCTTTGGATGCATTAGGGGCCATGGGACCTCACTGCTTGGCTCTATTGAGGGCCGTAGGGCCTTGCCACTTTTCTGTGCTGGGGACCATGGGGCCTCACTGCAAGGTAATTCCAGGGCCATGGATCAAGGCTATGGGGCTCACTACTGGGCTATCCTGGGTCTTGTGGTATACCAACTGGCTTGCCCAGATGCTGTGTGCACTGGACTAATCTCTTCTATTACTCCAGTGAGACAGACCTAACCTTCTAAGTTATCTTAGGATGGAAAATTATTTTACCCCATCCTTTAGTGGTTTCCACTGCCCCAGAATTTATTTTGAGGAATTTTTAATAGTTGTTTGGAGGTGAATTTCATAAAGTTGAGGTGAGTTACTTCCTTTCTCTACCATCTTGACTTCACCTTTCCCATTAGATGAACACTATTTAAGGAAGCAGGTGGATAAACTTTTAGTTCAGCACTCACTCTCTGAGAAAAGCATAGTGGTGGCCACTAGCTTCTACCTCTTTCTTCCCCTCCTGGCAAGAATGAAACCCTGTTTTGGAAAAGAAAAGGAGGAAAAGAGGCTAAGGATGTCTATTGTGCCATCCTTAAAGTCACACACAATGGCATGACTCCTTGCCACATGTGAACATTTCTTCACATGTGTGGCCCACTCTTCTGCTTCATACTACTATGTTTGTAAATAAATAAAATAGGGTATGAAAATTACAAGTTTCTGATATAAAGGTAATGGATATTGAACTGTCTGATACTTCTACCTTGCTTGTACATTATGAGGTCTGAAATACAGAGAGTTAGAATGACAAACTGTAAATACTGAGTGGGTTAGCCCTGATTGAGTCTGGGTCAGTCTAAAAGTGTGGCTTTGTTCAGCATACAGTGGCTTCTTCTTTGTACATTAGCATTCTAAGGCATAGGACTGAACAGAGCAAGATCTTTCAAACAAATAAAGGGAAGAAAAGTCTAACTACCAGGGTTGTTGTGGGGAGATAATGAGATCATATTTGTAAATTACCTTGAAAACTTTAAAAGTACTGTATAAATGCTAGCTATTATTGGTAGTCTCTTAATCCATCTCTGCATCAAAGCTTTCCCCTACATTTTGACATCCTCCAAAAAAAAGACCCTGCCCAAAGCAAGTTTTCTGCAGCTCAGGTCTGATCACATTACCACCACACTCAACAAACTCTAGTGACTCTTCATCAGCTCTGGAATTTAAAATAAATTCCTGTGACATTTAAATGTGTTCTCAATTTGGCCCCTGTTTAATTTACCTACCTTCATACACAGCATTTCTTCGCATGTAATCTTCAGTCTGGATATAGGGGCTTACTAGTTTCTTCATTAAAAAAAAATCCATCTCTCATCTCTGTGTCTTTGAGCTATCTTCCAAAGCCCATCCCACCCTCACCTCCTGCTTGGAAAACTACTTAATACTGTCTTACAAAATGTTTTATTTCCTTAAAGGATTATTTCAAGCCCCATTGCGAATGAATTTCACCCTGTCTCCCCAAACATATTTTTGTATTTGTTCTGTATATACTTTTATTCATATATGCTGTCTCCTCCATTAGAATTTATTCTTCTTGAGGATAGGCATTATATTATTTTTATCTTGTATCCCTAGGGCTTAGCAAGATGTCTGGTGTATCATTAGAGCTTAATAAATGCCTATTCATTGATTACTTAATTTATTATTTCCTTTGTGACCCAAATTGTTATCAGTGAGTCTATAATTATGAATTGCCTAGTCTAAAACTTAGGTCAACAATTTTAAAACCTAGAACAACTAAGCACTTTTTATACAAATGCCTTGGGAAGCAGAAGGAATAATCATGATATTAGGATTTGGAGAGTAATAGAGAAAATAATTAGCAATATCTAATTCAGCACAAGTATGAAATCTGAAAGCATCTGATAATGGTCTTGAGACATCCTAATTCAAAGCACAATATTCCCATTTAATATTAAACATTGCTATTGCTTATCATAATACTCTATACATACTCATATTTCCCTAAAATCATCTTTGAGGCACAAACTAATTTCGCTGGTAATGAGACAGCAATTTTGGCTCTTCCTCACCAGAAAAGAATATAGGTAAAGTATACTGCAAGTATGACCTTAAAGGTCATAAAGTTTTTGTCTCTTTCTTTGTTTTGTTCTGCTACCCACACTCTCATAGTATTATTTAGAGGAAAGTGCTTGGTTAATCTTAAAGTAGTGTATAAATATGAATTATTATTATTATACATGTATATTTTTCCCTCAGGCCCTGCTGACTCACATTAAAACTAGCTTTGTTTTTAAATAATTTCCTTATTACTATACTTTCAAAAATATTTAATATTTATATGTTATAGTTTTTCAATTGATTAATTTCATTTTTTTTGCCAAAATATGATTAAAAGAGAGTGTATACTGCTTTAGCTGGCTTGTATTTTTTTTCTCTCTTTTTTTTCCATGCCCCCCAAACAGGGTCATTGCTAATACAATACACTGGCCATAGCTAGGTGCTTAGGCAAATAAAGCATGCAATTAAAATAATGGAAATATCCAAATTAATTTTAATATAGATTTGTATTTTTTTCCCTCACTATGACTCCATTACAAGTGTATTGTATCATACAGGAAGGGTTGGACTTCATCTCAGCTTTAAGTTATAATAAAAACACTTAATACTAAGTTCTAAATCTCTTTATTCCCCATCAGTGCTATCACTTAAAAATATTTATTAAGAAAGAAATAAATGTTTCTTATATAGTATTTATTTATTGCTTATAAAAGAGATAATTCACATACATTTCAGTGGAATATATGAAGCTATTAATCCATAGCCTTATAGGCAACCAGCTAGCAATTTCATTTAAGCTAAATAGTTGCATTTAAGAGAGAGAGGTCATAAAACACAAGAGAGTTCTTATTTATTATTGGAGTAATATTGTTGCTTTTAGTATTTATTGTTATTGCATTTTTACATTTCTTCATTTTTTCCCCTCTATTCTCTTGCTGACTGAATTGCTAAATGAGGATTTGATACTCACTTTTAAGGTCTGTGCATAATAGAACAATGTGGAATTTAGCCAAAATATAACTTTAGTCAAGTTCAATCTTTGAAAAAATCTAAATTTTGTTGTGATCTTAAACGATAACCATCAACAGGGAGTTTTGCTGGTTTTATTTTCATATTTTGGTAGTAAGCTTAATCTACCTGATAAAGTAATAAGTTTAGAATCAAGGAAGCATGATATTTCATAATCATTAGACAAAAAAAATAATTAAAGGACTTATAGAATATGCCTCTGTGAATAGTTTTAAAAATGGGATTAAATCTCATGCAACAATATTAAAACTTTTTGAAGAAGGAGGTGACAAGGTGAGACCTGTAATTTGGGGAGATACCTTTGACAGCTAAGTGGAGAATAACTGGAAAAAGGTCAAGGAAGCCAACCAAATACAAATACACACATGTATATGTACATGCATACGTATGTATGTATATGTGTATAACTATATATACACATATACATACACATTTTAGCAATATAGTGGTAGTATTCTGTTAGGAGGAAGAATAAGAGTAGGAATAGTTTAGCAGTACATTAGATGTAGTTGCAATAGCATTAGCAGGAGTATAGTAGCAGTAGTGATACTAAAGTATTAGTAGTATAGAATCAGCAGTAGTTATAGTAGTGGTGGTATAATAATGTAGTAGTAATATTATAGAGGAAAGATGGCAGCAACAGTAGTAATAGTAGTAGTAACTGTGGTTGTGGTGGTGCTAATATAGTAATTAAATTTAGTAATAATGATAGCAGTATAGTGTGCTAGAGTACAGCAATATAATATATAATAGAGTGCAATAAAGAAATAATAATGATAGACAGACAGATAGATAGATAGATAGATAGATAGATAGACAGACAGACAGATAGATAGATAGAAATAATTTATATGGTGCCTACAATGTGCCAGGCCGTAAAATAAGCACTTTACAATTATCATCCTCACAACAAACCTGGGAGGTAGGTGCTTATTATTCTCCACATTTTATAGTTGAGAAAAATGAGGACAATAGAAATTGCAGACTCATTCACTGGCTCACAGCAAATAATTTTATAACACCAGATTTGAACTCAGATCTTTCCATCTCCAATCCAAGGGCTTTATTCATTGCATCATATAGCAAATATTGATGTAGATATAGATATCTGTATCTTTCTATGTGAGAGTATATGCATATATATGCATTCAATTTAAGATAAAAAATAAGTCCATTGAAATTATCATCTTTTCTCTAATATTTTTGTTGTGCAGCTGTTTTTATTTCCATCCAATTCTTTGTGACCCAATTTAGGATTTTCTTAGCAAAAATACTTAGAGTGGTTTGCCATTTCCTTCTCCAGCTCACTTTACAGATGAAGTAACCAAGGCAAACAGAGTGAAGTGACTTATCCAGGGTCACACAGCCAGCAAGTGTCTGAGTCCAGATTAGAAGTCAGGGAGATGAATCTTCCTGCCTCCAGGCCTTGCATTCTATCCACTGTGCCACTTAGCTGATCATATGCATATGTGTATATGTGTTTGGGTACATGTATACGTAAGATGTCACAATATAAAATAATGTGATACAATATGATATAATGTAATATGATATATGTATATATATAATATATATGTGTGTGTGTGTGTACATATATATATGTATATATATATATGTATATATATATATATCTATATATCTATATATGTATATATATATATGTATATATATATATATATCTATATATCTATATATGTATATATATATATATATATATATATATATATATCAGCCTACTCTATTCTTCATTTCATAACCAAAAAGTATCAAATTATATATAGATCTCATTAGATGGTTCTTATCCAGTTCTTCTCAGAATCTTCTTCTTCCCCTGCCATAGAGATTGATTTGTGGTCATTTTGAAAATTCATAATATGGCAATACTATAGATGACCAAATGTCTGAAGAAATGTTAATTCTTGTTCCCATTCATTGCACAATAAATTCACTGTTGTCTTGTGTGACCCTGGACAAGTTGCTGAACCCTCATTGCCTTGCAAAAAAGAAAAAAATCAATGTTGGCAATTCCTTTATTTACCTGTCCAAAGAAATATGAGATCATTTTTAGTTCTAATTTCCTTGTTTTCAGGTTTTGTTTTTAGCAAACAAGTGCAGATTAGTGTGATACTTCAGTTTCTACAGAGATCACTGGAATTGCTGGAGAAGGATCTCATATTTGAGAACTAATATTTATATGCATTACATCCTCCTCACATCATCAGTTTCATTTTCTACCACTGTGCCATTTTCTCTCCAGAAGCAGAAGGGGATTCTAGTTCGTATTTTTCTTTATTCAATGTGTTTCCATGGCCAGATGTTTAATCTTTAAATCACAAGCTGACTGGTGATCAGCCTTATAGTGCTTTACTATGGTTTACTCAAAAAGCAGATAAAATCTGTTGCCAGAGTCATACTTTAAACCTTTCTAGTGGTAGGAAGTACCAAAACTTAGGTTCAGCTACCATATGCATTGAAAACCTAAATTCTTATTCACACCAAATGAAGCATTTATTTAAGCACAAGTGGGGAACCTGAGACCTTGAGGCCACATGTGACCCTCTACATTCCTTTGACTGAATCCAAACTTCACAGAACAAATCCTTTTGTTAAGGGGATTTGTTAGACAACACTATATCTTCTGTTTGCAGTTCCATTGACTATTACCCAATGACTTTCTAGCAAGGCTCCTTTCCTTTGACAAACTCCATTATCAATTATAAACTAAACAGTGGGTGTTTCTTAGCCTTTTTCTATTTTTTTTTATAAGGAGTTAATGGTCTACCTGCAGTAATCTCTGTTGCCAATATGTGAAATTGAGCCACTAAGTTTAGAATCTAGCATTTGGATTTTATTTAAATAAAGTTTGATTTAATCCTTTTCAGTGCTATACTATATAGTCATACTTACATACATAAATTTATGTATTGAGGTTATACTAATTCAATACTATTCAATTATGTATATATATATATATACATATATATATATATATATATATACATGTATATATATATATATATATATATATATATATATATATACATGTATATATATATAATATTGATAGGAACCATTTTGACAGACTTACTTGGTTTTAAGCTAGACATATCCTTGAAATTATCTGTGTAGATATTAGTCCTGTAGTTTTTCATGACTTTGTGTGGGGTGGGGAGGAATAAACAAGGAAAATTTCTATTGGAACATCTTAGTTCAACCATCTTATATACCAAGTTTTGAAGGACTGATTCCCAAGGGCATTTGGAAACCTCATTTGATATTGTGAAACCAGTACTATTTTTAAAATCATTTCAAATTGAGGGAAGGGAAGGTGATAAGTCTATGCATAGTGCCTTTTATGTGCCAGGCACTGTACATATTATGAATACTATCTCATTTAATCCTCACAACACTCTCAGAGAAAGTTCTGTTATAATACCCAATTTACATTTCAGGAAATTAAGGCAAAAAAAAAATAAGTGATCTATCCAAGGTCACCCTGTTGGAAAATGTCTAAGGCTGGATTTGATCTCAGGCATTTTGGACTTTGGGTTTAGTACTCTATATATTGAGCCACCAGCTACCTCACTATCTCTAAATTCCATTTTCCTTTTCTCTGAAATAAAGATTTCTTTTTGTTGTTGTTAGTTAAGGATCACAGTGAATAGAGTGGTGGATTCAGGAAGATCTGACTTTAAATCTGGATGAATTCAGTTCTTAACTGTGTAATCCAGGAGTCACTTGAACTTTGCCTTCCTCATATTCCTCCTCTGTAAAATAGGAAATATAAATATCTAGGCTTATGTGATAATAAAATGAGACAATATTTGTAAAGTGTTTTGAGGTTTCTAGAGTCTTGTATAGGCAAAGTGGTAATTTCATGGGACACAGTTCAGTTGTTTTGTTTGTCCATGTCATGGTTAAAATTCCCTTGCTCTTCCTTAGTTCATGATTTCTTCACTTATGTGTGTGTACATATGTGTATGTGATAGACTTCTCTCTGAGTATTGTGAAGCCTATGGATTTCTTCAGGGCAGCCAGGTGATGCAGTGGATAAAGTGCCAGGCCTGGAGTCAGGAAGACTCATATTCCTTAGTTCCAAACTGCCTTCATACACTTACTAGCTATGTGATGCTGGGCAAGTCATTTGACACCATTTGCCTCATTTCCCTCATCTTTGAAACGAGCTGGAGAAAGAAATGGCAACACACAGCCAAGAAAACTCCAAATTCAGGGAGAGTCAGGCACTATTGAAAAATGATTAAACAGCAACAACAACAATGGATCTCTTCACAGAATTAGGTTGCATGCAATATAATATAAAATAACAATATAATGTGACATGGCATGGCATGATAGGCTAGGATACAATAGTAATCAAAGGAAATCAATTATATTAAAGTGCAGTTATCTCTCTCTTTTTTTAAAAAAAACACTTCTTCATTTGCTCCAGATTAAGAGCTCCTTGTGCACTCTTCTCTCTTGAAGGACTGACTGAACAGGAGCTCACCTTTCTCCCACTAGAAGGCTAGATTTCCAAAATGTCAATCTTGTGTTTACTATAGAAACAGCACTGGATCTGGAAACTTCCCTCTTTTCTAGTAGGCAAGGTTTTAGGACGTCCCACTATTTGGTTTCATATTTCCCAATCCTGGAAACAAATGTTTGAAAAGATCTATAACTTGCACAAGCCTCTAACCCTGACTCTCTAGGGCTGGGTAGAAGTACTTAGAGTTCTTGGTGTTCCAATAACCTTGTTTTTCCACCACTACCTTTTGGTGCCATCTTTGGGGTTAAGATGAAGTATAATAGGTCAGTTCCCTCAATTATCTTGATTTTTATTTGAAAAGGGGAAAAAAAAAGGAGAGGGCAGAGGGAGGACAAAAGAAAACTAAATCCATAATGAAAACTGCTTTTTATATGGCTATCATATAAAGGAGTGGCAGTGAGACACAACAATATTAGACAGATAATTCAAATCCATATCAGTCAAAGTCAATAGGTTCTACCCAAAATTACTGAGACTCAATTACTCCTCTTCAGTAGGGTATGTGTGGGTCTACAAGGGCCAATGAGCCTTTGTATTAGGATCAAAAGTATTTAGTATAGTGCCTGGCACCTGGTAGCTGCTATATAAATGCTTATCACCTTCTCCCTTCCTAAACCCAGGTAATGGTATGGTTGATGATTCAAATATGGTTCATAAAGTAGGCTTATGTATTTTATAATGATATAGATATTCAATATAGATAAAGGATATGTTTTGATAGTGCTTGGAATCATAATCCTTCAAGGCTCCCTTTGTCTCCTCTCCCAAGTGGGTAGATCTCACAAAGTCAGAGGGATCCTTGTAATCATACGTTTGCCCTCTGTGCTTCTATATTTCTGTAAATTTGCCAGGTGTTTCATCACCCACAAGTGCAAAGTCTTTTAACATAATTGAATCAGACTATTTATGCTTTAGCTACATTGCAAAGGACTATCCAGAAGCACTCCCATAATGAGTTATAGTCTAGAGATTTACTCTGTTAAAAATTCTCTCTATGGCATGGGACTTATTCCTTCCTATTTCAACATGCAGTCCTGGCCATAACCTACCATATCAATGCCTATTCCATCCACAGAAAGAGGCAAAGTTCTAAACAAAAGCTCACCTCCCTGTAAGTTCATTCAATTAATCAGGAATGCTACCTGATCAATCTCCTACATTCCTTACCAAATCAACACATTTGGACTTTCATGGAGTCCCAGAATTTTAAGGTTGGAAGGGATCTTAAGGTTATTAAGTCTAAACTGTACTTTAATAAGAATTTATAAGAGCATTGGCCCTGGAGTCAGGAGGACATGAGTTCAAATCCATCCTCAGACAGGTAACACTTACTAGCTGTGGGACTCTGGTCAAGTCACTTAATGCCAATTGCATTAAATTATGATATATTTGACAACATGCCACTCATACTCTGCTTGGAGATCTCTAGTGAAAGATTTTCCTGTAACTTCACACAGCAGACCTTTATGCTTTTAGATACTTCCAATTGGTAGGAATGTATAGTTTAGAAATCTGAATATGTTGCTCTATATCCTATTGTGCCTAGTTGTTTTCATTTTACAGTCAGGCAGAACAAGTCTAAACCATCTTTCATGTGACAATCTTTAAAATTATCTGTTATATTGAAATCTAAGACATTCTGTAGATAAGACAAACTCATCCCTACCAGTTGACATACAAAACAAATTTACCTGTGTCTGAAACACATATCTATTTGACAACTTCTTACCAAATACAGCTATTCAAAAGTGAAATAGGCTGGCTCCAGAGTTAGTGGGTTCAACCTTATGAATAGTGTTAAAAGAAAGGTTGGATGACTTCTTTTCTGGGTTGTTGTGGAGATGAATTTTATTCCAATATAGGTAGGAGAAGATAGCCAACCACTTAGATCTCTTCCTACCTGAAATTCTGTGATTCTGGATTAATGCAATTAGACTACAAAACTCTCCATTTTCACCAAGAGAAGATGAATGATTTTCTAATGCCATTCCTCCTCAATCTCCTCAGCTGGCTTTTTGTTACTTACCTACAAAATTATGTCTTATATTAACAGTTATATTGAACCAAGTTTTATCTTCATAAAAAATGTTTCAGTGTAGGATGATGACAGACTGAAAGTCACATATTTTATTTGCCCTGGGCCCAACATTAATAGTGCATCACTTCCAAATGCCTTCTTCTAAAGTCCAATATATCGTGTTACTCTTTTGATGACTACTCACATGATCATACCTCTACTTAATGTTGTTTCCTACTGAAATAGAAGATATAATTATGCTGTGCTGAATTGATTTGAGTAACTCCTGAGAAATGAATTTGATTTCCAAATTTCATTAAAATTACTCATAAATGATCCCTCCTGTTTATGGCCTGGGGCTCAGATGCAGCCATGCTCTGGCTAGTGGTCACAGGTGTTGACCTGCTGGCACCCTGCTTCTATCCAAGCTTTGTGCTTCTGCTCCCTTTCAGCAAATACTTGCCTTTGTGTAGGCTCATTTCAGCATCTGGAAGGTGGACGTATCCTACATGAATATGGTGAAGGCAACCTTACTAGACTGGATGGTGCTGCTGTCCTGGATGAATATGAAGAAGAAAGAAAGCACAAAGTATATTTTTCCTTGATCCCCATCATCAGTGGTGTTTTATTGGACACATTCACTAAGTTGTCCTTTTATATGTGGGGGCTCATCAGTACTCTACTTTTCCCTTCAGAACATATTTTCCAAAAAGTTGCTGCGAGATTCAAGGACCATCATCTTCAGTTGCTGAACATACTTGGATGTCATGCTGTCTTTTTTATGATTCCAACATGGGTTTTGGTTGACCTTTCTTCTTTCCTGGTAGAGAATGACCTGAATTCAATTTCCTAGTGGACCTGGACTTTAATGCTGATAGTAGTGGATTTTGTAATTTTGTGCAGAATATTATTGCTTTTAATATTCTTAATTTGATCAGCCCATTGAGTTATTCTGTTTCAAGTGGTACAAAAATGATAATGGTTATCACACTATCCCTTCATTATACCACTCAACCCGGTTACCAGAACTAATGTTCTGGACATGATGACAGCTTTCTTAGGGGTTTTCTTGCATAATAAGTCCAAGTATGATGCAAATGAATAGACCAAGAAGCATCTTCTGCCCATGGTAGCTGAAGACCTCTGAAATCCTGATCATCATCAGAACACATGAGAGAAATCTCAGAATAGATTTTCCCTCAGCATGAGGGCTATGATTATGGTTGAACCTGCATCTTTACAGATCATTTTTAGTACAACAGGTAAAAATATCAAAACATACACAGTTTAAATCACTATGATGTATAGAATTTAGAAGACAGGGAGAGACTGTTAAGAGATTATCCACCCCCCAAGTAGTATCATAAACTTCTGACATACCAGTGAATTCAGAATCATAGAATATACTTCTGCAAATGGGAAGGTACATGATTGTTAGTGATACAAGTGTTATCTTCAACTAAACACATTCTTATGTGTTAAGACTATCTTCTATAGGGATCTGGGAGCAGGGAGTATTCTTTCAACATGAAAATTTTGGGTTCTGGTGAAAGATAAACTTTCATACTCCAGAAGAATATTTGCTGGCTGTGTTTGTCTTGGAGTTTGACATTAGAGGATTGCATTGGAAAATTGTGGCCAGTATGACTTTTCCATGCATAATTTTCTGAAGCCGTATGTCTCTAAGTTAACATTTTTGTTTTCTAAATGAAGTTACTTGAGATCCTTTTCAAAAAAATTTATATTTCTAGGTATACTCTTCATGGGATGGTATTTAGCTGTTTGTGGTATCCTGAACAAGTATTGTGCCTGAGTCTCTAGAAACCAAAGTTTGCATTGCACTACTTGAATATGTCTGGGTCACAACTACAACATGGGTAGCAAAGTGTTTTGTTGGTAGGTATTTGTGACCCTCATTTTAATGATTTGTATAGATTGTCACAAATGAAGTTTTTTTTTTTTAATCAAAGAAGGGTCAATGTTAAAAGGAATTTTTGTAATGACTATGAATAGTACTTCAAATGATCTTCAAATAGAAGGAAAAGCCAAGTAGTTTCCCAAGACATTGTGATAATCTGTTTGTGGTTTTCAACAAATGTAAAAACAAAACAAACAAACAAACTGTAAATCAATAGACTTGGCTTGCCATTCTGTTTGCATTCTAGACATGCATCATTTGTTTTCATTGCTGGGCATGTTCAGCCTGATTCTTTGACCTGAAATTCTGAAGTTGCCCTGGCTCACCTCTATAGAAGGAAGTTCATCTCCTCTTCTTCCACCGAAGCAGAGAACAGAATATTTTACTCTCCTTGGTGCAGCAGGGTGAGTATCATTGCAGATATTCTCTGATTAAAGAAACGCACTTAAGGAAACAATAATTGGTGCTTTACTGTCCTCTATCAATCTCTAAAGGTGAATTAAGTAAAGATTGGCAGACAAATGCTGCAAATGAAGTTTTATTTTTATAGGAAGGATTTTTCACTTTCTACAGATAATTTTGTAACTGTGTGTGTCCATAACTTGGACCCTCTGACACCCTCTTGAATCTAAAGCTCTTTGCTTTTAAGTGTTTTTAAAAGATGATCTATTGCTAATAGAAAACATTTACCTAATTCATTATTGTATAATATTTTTTAAAGTCATAAAGATTGTCCAAATAATGATTTTGTCATGTTAATATTTTTGAAATTTCAAAGCTTCAAAAAGAATTGATTTATTGGTGTCATATGGAAAAAAAGCTAATAGATTAATATCTAGAAAGGGTTTTACACAGGATCTGGTCCAATCTGCTTATTTATGGAGGAGGAGGCTGAAGACCAGAGACTGTAGAGGTAGTAAGTGTATATGGACTTAAGAGAAATGTTGATTATATGTCATATATTATTCTGTGGAATAGTGAAATTGACCCATACTATTGTGGATTTTGTTACCAGATGAATTCAAACTATTTTGTAAAATATTAAATTTGTAACCTAAGAACTAAAATACAAATTATTGACTTTTTAAAAAAAATTGGATGTTTTGGTGGCATATAAATGCAAAGAAACATGAATTCCTATGTGACAAAGTAAATTGTTGTTTTGGATTTAGGTGAAGCTCCATTTGTCTGTAAAGATAACCCAAAAAAGAGAATAAAAGTTAAAAAATAAAGACTTCTTTGATTGTTTCTGTGTGTATTTCTATGTATTTAAACACAATCACAATATTTGCCTAATCCATACAGGCAAATACTGTGATTGTGTTTAAATAATATGAACAGATTAGATCCTTTAAAATATTTGTATAAATTTCATTCTATTTTCTAGTGAAAATGTGAATTAATTCAAATTCTTATTCCAATAGTACAAAATTTCTAGAAACAGTCTCCCTAAGAAGTTCTGAAAGATAAGCAATCAAGGGCTTCAGATTAATTGTATTCCAAGTTTATCTTCAATGGCAAAGACACATTCCTGATAATTCAATCATACATACATTAGTAGTTATTAAAATTTCATTGTGTGTGAAACACTATACAGGCAATGCTTACCCAAAAAGAATAATGAAAAAAAGAGCCACAGTGCCTTTGGACTTCAAACTGCTTTCATTCTCTTCCCCATAGATCAGATAAATTCCAATTGTGTCAAGCTAGTTCATATAATGTGCCCAAATAATCACAATAAAAATTAGAGAGAAATAAGCCCATAGGCCATATCAAACATAAAGAAAATAGAGATCTTAGGAGAGGGGGACAAAAGTAGGACTAAGAATTTTCCTGAACAATTTATTATCACAGTGGAAACTAAAGTGTTTCCAATATAATGTTTATTTTTACATCCTACTTATTGATATATTTTGTTTTTATGTAGTCTACATTTCCAACTGCATATCTTCCTTATCCCCTCCCAGGCAAGTAGTCCCTTTCAACAAAATTTAAAAAAAGCAAAAAAAAATGTTCAGTAAAAACCAACCACCACATTAATCATGCCTAATAGAACACACAATATTCTATATCCATTGCCCTTCACCTTTGCAAAGAAAAGATGGAGGTCAATATGATGTTTCTGTACAACATATCAGAAAACTATGCATATATAATAAATTCTAGGGTAACTCTATGCTTAAGTGACAGGGAAGTACTATGTCAATGCTTTAGGAAAAATACCTTCTTTAAGTGAGCAGTGATGTCAATAAAATATATGATAAGTGACATCAGTGAGGGATTATCATGGAGCAATGAATTTGCATAAATCTATGTAAAAAGTATGGATAAAAGGCCAGTTGTGTGTATGTTGGGGAGGGGGCTGTTAAAAGCAAAAAGCACAGTCTGGAGGGGCTAGGGTAGGGATATTCAGCCAATATTTGAACAAGGACCTTTAGGTAAGCCAGTCCCTCAGGAAAATGTTTAGGTCCAATGATTTTTCCATCAGTGCTTCTGGAGAAATTTATCCTTGAAAAATATCTGGCACGTTACAATCTCAAAAGATCAATTGCCAGAGGTTGTTGGACATGTCAGACATTTAGAAAATCATCTAGCAGTGGAAGTCAATAAATCCATCAATGAATTCTGCCAATGTAGAATTATCTTAGAAGAATACAATAGCTGATTTTTGGGAGTGAATGGTACACTATATTTTTCTCATTGGAAAAGACACTTTGTATTTCTAAATCTGGGAGATGGGGGCTAGAGCATAGCGCTTATTAAAGACTTTCCTATGGATGGGTAGAATTTTAGAGCTAGCTGCTTTCACCTAAAATATTAGAATTCTGGATCCTGAAGCCTTGGGTAAAAGCCTAGCCTAAACATAATTGAGTTTTTAAGGGTTTCCTAAAGTTCAGCATGGATTTAGGGTGAAAAATTTGAAGCTTACCTGCTATAAATAAAATATGTTCCCTAATGTTGGAACCAAACACATTTTTTCTTGTCAGAAGAAAAAAAAAGATCATCACCAGAATCAAATGAAATATGACTGATAATTTCATGCAAGTTTCCATCCACATTCTGCTGTTTTATCATTGCTGTGCCTTCTCCTTTTATTTGTTGTAGATACAGATCAGCCTATCTCAATTAAGAATTTTTTTTCTTGAAAATTTATCTTAAAGTAAAATGGCTATGATATAATCATTGGGTTGTAGATTAAATGAGTGTAATGAGTGAATATCAACAAATAATCAAAATAAAAGATAAAATAATTACATAAGAGCCATAGTCCAGGAAAAATTCAAAGAGACTGAGTTTAATCCTATAAACTACAAAATAAATATAGAAATTCCAAAATGATTTAATCTGATTTCAATAAAGATCATTTAATGTTATGAGTTAGAATTATGCTAATGACAGTACTTATTTCATGTTTTTGAAGCAGTAATTAAATCCACTTGTGCTCTCATCCTGCACAATCTCTTAAAACAGGTTATTACACTGAGGAAGCAGCAAGCATCATTGAGCATCACCTTCTGCTTTCCTGTCACAGACACATTTATGCAATGGAATGACCTCTAATCACTTACAAAATTTATCATATGTACAATATGTTGATTCATGATTTTGATTGAAGGGGTCATTTCTCCATTAACCCAGGAGATCAAAAATGCTATCAGAAGAGAGGCATTTGAAAAAAAAAAGTGACCTCTCCTTGGCATTTAGTCATTTGTTCAATAAAAAATTTATATTTAGCATTTATTTTGCCTTGGCAAACAGCCATACTGATGTACAAACATACATACTGGTGTAAAAATACCTATAGCCTGATATGAACTTATTAAATAATATACCATGGTGGAATATATCGTGGAAGTTGAAAGAAACTGCCAAAAACTGAAACATGGACTTTCATTCTCTCTCCCACCCAGTGACAGTTATTAAAACAGCAACAGCAACAGCAATTAAACCACAACAACAAATTCATCACCTTCTCTACTGAACTTCATACTCATATACACATTAAGAATAAGGATATGTTATCCACTTTAACAGTCAGAGTATATTTTCATTTTCATGCTGCCAAAGCTACCAGCTGTCTGGAAAATGTTTCCATTCTTATACCATTTTCCCAAACATTTCTTTTTTGCCACTGAAGAAAGCTGAAAACAACCGCCAGCCATTTGATCAATTGTTTGAATACTTATCACCGGTTGCCATTTATACCATTGATTTCTAAGAGAAAATAACAATACAACTTTCTGTCTTGGTGATTTCGGCATCTTCCATGGGGTTATTACATCTCTACACAGATGACTTTTAATTGTATACATCTAGACCTATCTCTCTCCTGAATATCAGTCCCATATCACCAATTGTTTATTAGAAATTTTGAAATAGAAATTTAATAGGCACTAATTCATCGTGTCAAAAGCAGAAGTCATTCTTTTGACAATATCAGCAACATCTTCATAAACACTGAGATTCATTACCATATACTCATCCTTGACCCTTCAATCTCACTACATTGCATATGTAATTAGTTACCACATCTTGTCAGTTCTATACCCAGACAACATATCTAGCTAGCATCTGTCTTTCTCTATAGTCATATAAAAATTACTCTAATTCAGGCCTTCATCATCTACACATGGACTAGTAATTGGTTTCTTAATTGGCTTCCCCAAAAACATTTCATCTCCTTTCCAATTCATCTGCCATATTGCTGCCAAAATAATATTCCTAAAGCCATGGTTCCTCCCATGTTCAATAAACAATTGAAAATATGTATCACATATTTTTACATAGCAAACCCAACATGGCTTCTTGAGAATACTTTACTTATGTCAAGAATTTTGTTTTAGGATTTGTTATACTCATTAATTTGTTCTGGTCCACTATCTCTAATTCTTTGTTATTCTGGATAACTGATATACCAAGTTACATTTATAATAGCTAGCATTTATATGATGCCTTAAGGTTTGCAAAATGCTTTACAGATAATATTTCATTTTATCTTCATCACAATCTTTGGAAGGAGGTGTTAATGTTATTTGCATTTTACATTTAGGGACACAGATTGAGAAGAATTGACTTTCCCAGAGCCACACTGCTATTGTGAATTGAAGCCATATTTGAATTCAGATCTTCTTTACTCCACATCTACCACTCTATCCACTGTATCACTTAGTTGTCTTATGATTCAGAATATAAGAGTAAGATCATCAGTATAAATCATATGTGTGCATGAATATAAATGACTAATGTTTCATTTGAGAGGCAGTGTGAAATAACCAAAAGTAGGTAGCCCTAATGTATTTGCTGGGTAAACCTTATGAAATTATTTAACATCTCGATGCTCCAAGCAACTTTCAAGGACTATGGATTAAAGATAATTTTCCAATCTGCATTGATAGCAGGAGTTTCTGTGCTGGAATTATGGAATTTCTGGATGCAGAATTTATCTCTGTGTGTCTAACACAAACATGTGTATTTATGTAATATAAACATATGTGTATTCGTGCATATATACATATATGCACATGTGCATTAATATGCATAGACATACATACACTGCCAGTATGTGTATATGTTATATACATGTATATATACATGTATATACATATATGTGCACATAGATATGTTTCTCATGTACACATATTCACAGACATAAATCAAACAAAGGTTTGTCATCTTGGTTTAGAGTATAGCTTCAAATGATAAGACAAAATGGTGTCTGAATATACCTATAAAAGAAAAAAAATATAAGGTTCAGCTTTCACAATTAGATTGATTTGACCCTCTTCCCCCAGAGCACATATCTTACTGTCTACCTAGAGTGCACTTCCAAGTTGTTACGGAATCTATTCCTCACAACCTTAAATAATAAATAATGCATGGTTTTAATATATCTCTGAGTAGTACATCATTGAGTCTACCTTGACTTTTCCAATTCTTTTGTCCTTTCATCAGGATATTTGTTCTGACCCACCTTTTAGAGTTATAAAATTCAGTAGACCTAAAGAACTTTAGAATCATGCCTTTTGTTTAAATAAGTTCACATTCCATAGATATGTGCAATCAGAATGAGACTATTCATATAGCATACAAAACGCTACACATTTCATATGAGAAGCATTGTGACATAGCATATAGTATACCAGCATTGATGTATGTGTAGTAAGGTTGTTACATTGCATATCACTATGTCACAATGCTACTCATGTGGAAGGTATATACGTATATGGCTATAGATATATTTAGATATCTGTGTATATGTAGAGGGTGTTTGGGTTGTGTATGGGGGTGTGGGGATGGAGGTGTGCATGTGTGGGGTGTTGGTGGGAGGGTTTGAGTGTGTATGTATCTATTTGTGTGTGTATATATATATGTACATCTATATGTATATACATACGTATAGAGGTATATATGCATGTGTATGTGTATATGTACATACACACATACATATACACATATCTGTAACAATATCTTTATGTCTATAAATATCTCTATATTTCTAAATGTATACTTATCTATATCTATCTATCTATCTATCTATCTATCTATCTATCTATCTATCTATCTATCCATCTATCTATCCTTCCCCATGAAGTGATAGTGATCAAGAGCTCAGTTAGAACGTAAAAAATATATCACCTTGCTTAATCACTTTCAAGGAGGTGGGTACATTTCTATCCACCTAAATGTTATCTCTTTATGTCTTTCTCTAAGCTACATTTAGATTAACCTATGTGGACACACATGACTAATGACTAACATAGCACACACCACAACCATACACTTTCATCCAGTATTTCCCTAACTCAAATAATTTTATTGAATACTTGTCCTATACAACTTCAATTCTAAATTTTTGTTCTTGGCTTTTAACTTATCTTATATCCTTGTCCTATGTTACCTTTCCAATATATTTTTTTCTCCTTCACTACTTCTTAATAGGAACCTTCTCTTAGACTACAGTAGCCTTGTTATTTTACCAAAATGACGGCCATTTTCAGTTACATACAATCTCTGTCTCGCCTTCCTCTCCTCTCACATAATCATAACATTGAGCCCTTAATTAATAATTAATTAGTTAATAATCAATAAATTAGACACAATTGATATTGTTGAACTTGCCTTACAGTAGATATGATACATTTTTTCACAGTTCTTCAAGAATGCTAAGAATATTTTGTTCTTTTCTGTAGGACTAAGAGTGATACTTATAATTAATCAAATTTTAACATCCTTTTTTCATTTACATTTTTGTAATCAGTATGCATACATTCCTGGTTCTACAAGTTTTGCCCTGTATTAGTTCCTTCAAATCTTCCCGTATTTCTCTTATTTCTTTTATTGCTCAGATTTGTCATTTCTTACTGCACAATAATGTTCCATTATTTTCATATGTGTCCATATGTTCAACTATTTCAGAATGGGTGAATCTTACTCCTTTTCCCCTTTCCCTTTCCTGCCAAGTTCTTTTAGTCCTTCAGAGTTGAGTTAAAGCCCTAATTTCTCTACGAGGTTATCTTAGAATATTCAGACAATTATTGCAGTCTTCTGAACACCTCAGTATTTACAGTCTGTGCCACAAAACTTAACACTTAATTATAGTCTGCCTTGCCTGACTTACTAATTGCTCGGTATTTGTGAATTTTGTCTCCTGAGTCACACTATAAGCTACTCAGGGGTGGAGCCTGTGGTTGATCTTCTATTGTCTAGATCCTGCAGTTTCTCCTAGCCCAGTGGAAAGCAGTTAGACAGTTCTATCAAAACTTATTGATTAATTCCATTCCTTGGTTATAATTCTAAATGGACCCAAAAAAAGTGACAAAAAGAAAGTAAAAGCCATTTGAAAAACTAACATATTTTTCTGGGGAAAAAAAGGAACTTTATTGCATAAAATGCTATATAAATATCTTTTTTTTCCCCTCTTTGCAGTACATTGAAATTGGTTTTCCATCTTCTGTGAGAGGGAGGAAGCACATGCCTGTATTTCACTACAAACTGAAATAAAGCCTGTGACTTCGACCAAGACCATGATGATTTGTTAAGGTCTTCTACTTTTAAAAGCTGAAACTCATCTGGTTTAAGGTTAAGCTGACTCGGGCATAAATTTCACACAAGAAAAGCATGGTTTCATAGACAAATTGTAAAAGTTCATGGGAGTCTCAGCAGAGAGAAACATCATTCTAAATTACACTCTTTTGGTGCCCTCAGCTTCCCAAGTTCTTTGTACAGTGGCTTCCTGTAGTACAAGTAATGAGATTTTTTTCAAGGAAGAAAATCAGATAATAAGATATTTTAGCCATTGGTGAGGATGAAAACCTAAAATGAGACTAATGTGGAATAAAATTTGCATTCCAGTCAACGTTTGTAGTGCATAATCAAGTACTGTATGCACTTAAATGAGTCTGTTGTCTGGCTGTAATGAATATCTACATCCATTCTAACAGTTAATGAGGAATAAATGACTTATTATCAATGAATGGCAGTATCTAAATAGCTCTGCAACAAAAACAGAATATTAAAATGTGTAGCTAAATAGATCTTATATGATAATGAACTTACTCAGACTATTAATTATTTTAAAAGCCTCTAGGAAGTTTTACTGCTTTGGGATTAAATGAGCACCATTGCCAGTTCAAGTACCCTTCACAGGCCAGCTGAAAAAAAATAACTTACCTTGAAAATTATATACTCATTCATTCTCTGGGATCCGACCCTTTATGAAACCTTTTGATTGATAGGAAATCATAGCATTAAATTCAAGCTGCATGAGGAAGAGCTTTAGCTCACATTTTGCAAGTCTTTATACTTAATTATATACTTATATTTTTAAGATAGGGAGTGTCACATTTCATTGGGAAGTAATATCTTGCTAAGGCTGAAAATTCATTCGTAATCTTTAACATAACTTGTGACATTTTTGATTGAACAAATTCAATGAGCATTCTATGTATCTTTTAAAAATGATTCTTTAAAAAATTCATATCACTATTTTCATGTGTGCAATATTGCATTTTTGCTCAACCATCACCTAATATAGAAATATGCATAAGATCTCATTCTTTGTGAAACAACTCCAAAGACTAAGTCTCTAATCCAGAATTATAATTAGTACAAATGTAAGAGTTTGACAGAGCTCAGACATTATCTAGCACTTATCTAAACCCTGAGGAAAACTAGAGAGGCTTGTGGAATTGAGCTAAAATTCCTTACAATAAGAAATTACTTTACAATTCAAAGATTACTTTTGTAGAGGCTGGAAATCATCATACCAAAAGAATCAGTTCTTGAATGTAACCATGATCTACAATAGTTTTCAATTCCCAACATGATTCCCCCATGGCAAGGGACTGAATATGGAATTATGTAGTGGAAATTTTTTTCTCTCTCAAAGTCCAGTTCTTTCAGCAGAAAACAGTGACTTGTTGGCTCAGCCATTTAAATATCTCTGCAGGGATTTGTGGTAATCTACCTTTGATGAAAATACGAGAATGAATCAAGTCAAAAAAGTGGTCCCTTTGCTTCCCACCATACCTTACAATATGAAAAAGAATCTATAAGGAAAAGTATCCAAAATGTACTGCTGGAAAAAAAATGGAGAAAAATAAAAATGGAGAAGATAAAGCATTGAAAGAAGGCTCATTTAATTTTTCATTTACGAATTTGTACTATTTAAATATTGCTATGAAACAAGATCTTGAAAGTATAAAAGTGTATCAGTGTATCATTTCTTCACAAAACTTCTATAGCTGTCTTTTCTACTCCCACTCTGCTGAGGACTTCACCTCATTAAGAGGAGAAAGAAGTCCATGTGTTGAGAGTTCACTTTTCCCTACTCCTTCCTAAATCACTAAACTTAATTATCTTCCCTCATTGAATCTTCTACCAATACTCTCTCAGATGAAAAGGTGATCCTAATTCTTGCCAAAGCCAATCACATTCTTTCCTGCCATCTCCAGAAGACTGTCCCCATTGTCATGCTCTCTATCTCTTTCTGTTAATTTTAGTCCTTAATTATGTATTCTCTCTGCCCCTGATGGTTATAAACATACCCATACCCCCCCATTCTTTTTTCATTTCTTTTTTCCTCTATTTTTATTATTTTTAATTACATATAGAGAATAAACATTTTTAAAAAAAATTTTGAGTTTCAAATTATTTGCCTCCCTTCCCCACTACATCCTTGAGAAGGCAGTTTTCTATAGACTATACATGTGGTGATGAGAAACATATCTCCATGTTAGCTATGTTGTGAAAGAAAAGAGACAACAAAAGAAAAAAAGTAAAGAAATTAAAAGATGCATACTTTCATCATCATTCAGATTGCATCTACCACTTCTATCTCTAGAATTGAACAGAATTTTTCATCATAAGCCTTTTGGGACACAGAGTCAGGATGATGGAGAAAAACCAGAAAGTTGCCTTAGTTATCTGCAGTTATCCTTAGAAACAACATTAAATCAAGCCTCTAAATAGATTCTGGAGCAACAGAACCCACAAAAGGATGGAGTGAAACAATTTTCTAGTGTAGGATAACTTAGAAGGATTTCAGGAAATGTCTGTCTCATTTGGGTAAAAGGGGAGTGCAGCCCAACACAGACACTTGTAATGCAGAACATTATTTTACCATTTAGGTAGTAGAACCCTTTAGGCCATGGAAAACAGAAGTTGCTGCTTACTCTTGCCCCAGACCTCTTTCCTCCTAAATCTAAACAACAGTGAAATGTACTCTTGCATAGCTCAGGCTCCAGCCCTCAGATCATATCTCTGGAAGCCTCCATTGTGAGAAAGTTGTTTTCTTTGTTGCAGAGCATTATCATGTCTAGACAGAGGGAGAGGGGTGTCCTTGACCAGCCCCAAAACTCTTCCTCTTGCCAGACTTCAAAGATCCATCCCCCTCCCTGTCCTGTATACTCCCTATATAAACCCTAGCTCGACCCCTGATGAGGGCTGCTTGATTTGGATGTGAATACCCCTGGCAGCCATGCGCTAATATAATAAAGTCCACAATTTAAATTAGTCTGGATCAACTTGCTAATTTCTCGGTATAACACGCTGTCCAGGCAAGCCAGCAGGAGGCTTTAAGCCACAGTATAGGGCAACAAACAAAGGGGAGTACAGCTCAACACAGGCAGTGTCGAGGCAAGCCAGCAAGAGGCTTTAAGCCACAATACAGGTCAGCAAACAAAGTCCATAGGTCCTGTCTCAGCAGGCCAGTGGCAGAGCAGGCCAGGTGTGAGGCCTGCAGCCCCCAGGCAAAAAGCAAGTTGCCAGGCTGGGTGACTACAACACGCAACCTCAGGGCAGTGAATAAGCCACCAACACCTGAGGCTACAATGCACAAAGCCAGTGAGCATGCCACTGGCCCCCAGCAAAAGAAGCTTGAGACAGTGCTTCCAGTAGCTCCAGAAGGAGACATCAACCTTAAAAACCAGTAAACAGGCAAAGGAACTGAGGAAGAAGCAAAAATTAACATTGACCATATAAAGTTGCTATGGTGACAGGGAAGATAAAAACAGAAACTCAGAAGAGGACAACACTGTGATTATACCTACATCTGAACACAAAGGAGAAGGTAAATTGGTCTCAAGGTCAAAAAGCCTACTTGGAAGAGTTCAAAAAGGATTTTAAAAGTCAAATAAGAGAGGGAGAAGAAAAAATGTGAAAAGAAATGAGAGGTATGCAAAAGAGAGACAACAGCTTTGAAAAGGAAGGAAAAAATGAAAAAAAAATCACTGAAGAAAAAAAGCTCCTTTAAAAGTAGAATTGGCTAAATAGAAAAAAAAGAGATACAAAAGCTAACTTTAAGGTATTGAAATTGGAATTTGGCAAATGGAAGCTAAAGACTCTATAAGAGATCAAGAATAAGTCAAAGAAAATCAAAAGAATGAAAAATAGAAGAAAATGTGAAATATCTCAGTGAAAATAAAACTAATCGAGAAAATAGATGCAGGAGAGGTAATCTATGAATTATTGGACTACCTGAAAGCCATGATGGAAAAAAAGAAAACAAAGCCTGGACAGAATCTTTCAAGAAATCATCAAGAAAAACTGCAGTGAAGTCCTAGAATCAGAGGGTAAAATAGTCATTAATAGAATCCACCAATCACTACCTGAAAGATCCCAGAAAGAAAACTGCAAGGAATATTGTAGCTAAATTCCAGAATGATCAGGTCAAGGAGAAATACTGCAAGCAGCCACAAAGAATCAATTTAAATTTCATGGATTCATATTCATGATTACACAGGATTTAACAGCTGCTACATCAGAATATTTGGAATATGATATTCTGGAAGGCAAAAGAGTTGAATTAAAAGTAAGAATCAACACCCAGCAAAACTGAGAATGACCTTTCAAGTGGAAAGATGGCCATTCAATAAAATAGGAGACTTTCAATAATTCCTGATGAAAAAACCAGAGTTTAACAGAAAATTAGATGTTCAAATACAAGACTCAAGAGAGGCATAAAAAGGTAAACAAGAAAGAAAAAAAATGTTATTCAATAAGGTTAAACTGTTTATGCCCCTAAATGAAAAGTGATACTTACAGCTCTTGAGAACTGTATTTTTATTAGGGCAGTTAGAAGGGGTATGCATAGATAGGGGGTGTGAGTATAGACTTTGATTTGATGATATGAAGATAAGGGATAAAAAAAGGATTGTATTGGGAGAAGAGGAGAGGGGAAGGCAAAATAGGGTAAATTACATCACATGAAGAGGCATAAAAGGCCTATTACAATAGAAGCAAAAAAGGGAGGTGGTGAGCATTGTTTGAACTTTATTCACATTGGATTTGACTCAAAGAAGAAGTAACGTGCACACTCAGTTGGGTAGAGAAATCTCTTATCTCATTGGGTAGTAGGAAAAGAAAAAGGAAATAAAAAGGAAGGAGGATGGATAGAGAGAGGGTGGAATGGAGGGGAAGAGTAATGGGGGAAAGGGGAAAGACAAGAGAAAGGGGCTGATAGAAGGGAAGGCAGATTGAGGGTGGTGGTGGTCAGAAGCCAAATACTGGTGAGGAAGGAAAAGGTGGAAAAAAAAGAGAAAAGTATAAACAGGGGAGGGGGTATAGGATGGAGAGAAAGACACAATTAGTAATCATAATTGTTCATGTGAATATGATGAACTCTTCCATAAAATGGCAGCAGATAGCAAGATTGGATTAAAAACCATAATCCTACAATATGTTGTTTACAAGAAACACATTTGAAGCAGAGAGATACACACAAAGTAAAGGTAAAAGAAGAGAGCAGAATATATTATGCTTCACCTGAAGCAAAAAAAAAAAAAAGCTGAGCTAGCAATCCTGATTTCAGATAAAGTAAAAGCAAAAAAAGATCTAATTAAAAGAGATAAGGAAAGAAACTACGTCCTGATAAAAGGTACCATAGAAAATGAAGTAATAGAAATATTAATCATATATGCAACAAGTGGTATAGTATCCAATTGTTAGAAGAGAAGTTAAATGAATTACAGGAAGAAATGCACAGCGAAACTATACTAGTGGAGGACCTCAGCCTGTCCCTCTCAAAACTAGATAATCTAACTATAAAATAAATGAGAATGAAGTTGAGGATGCCAATAGAATTTTAGGAAAGTTAGATATAATAAACTGCTGGAGAAAAATGAATGAGAATCAAAGGAATATGACTTTTTCTTGGTGGTACATGTCATGTACACAAAAATTGACCAAGTATTATGCATAAAAACCTCATAATCCGGTGTAGAAAGGTATAAGTATGAAATTCATCCTTTTCAGATCATGATACAATAAAAATTACATACAATAAAGGACTATGGAAAAATAGACTAAAATTAATTAGAAATCAAATAATCTAATATTGAAGAATAAGTGGGTCAAATAATACATCCTAGAAACAATTATTAACATTAATATATGAATGTAATAGAATAATATTGTGCCATAAGAAATGATCAACAGGTGAATTTCAGAAAAACCTGGAAAACCTTGCATGAACTGATGCTGAATGAACCAGGAGAACATTGTACATAGCAACAGCAACAATGTGCAATTATCAACTTTGACAGCCTTGATTCTTTTCAGCAATACAGTTATCTAAAATATTCTAAAAGAGTCATGATGGAAAGAGCTATCCAAATTCAGAAAAAAAAATAATTATGGAGTATGAATGCAGATCAAGATATATTATTTTATCTTTTTATTGTTTTTTTAATTTCTTTTGTAATTTCATTTTTGTCCTAATTCTTCTGTAACAACATGACTCATGTGGAAATATGTTTAATATGCTTGTATATGTATAGGCCATATTAGCTTTCTTACTCTCTTGGACAGGGGTCAGGAGGGAGAAAAAATTTTTGAACTCAAAGTCTTATAAAAGTGAATGTTGAAAACTATTAAGTGGAAAGAAATAAATATAACAAATGAGAAATTACACCAAAAACACTTGGCAAAAAAAAAAAGGTCTTTTGGAATTCTTTTGGATAAACAAATTGCTGAGAATAGCTAAATCATTCACAGTTGATTATCATACAATATTGTTACTGTATACAATGTTCCCTCACTTCACTGTGCATAAGTTCATATAGGTCTTCGCACTTTTTTTTTTCTTGAACCATTCTGTTTGTCATTACTTATAGAACAATAGTATTTCATCACAATCATGTGCCATAACTTGTTTAGCCATTACCCATTTGATAAGGATCCCCTAAATTTTAATGCTTTGCTAGTACTGAAACAGCTACAATAAACATACATGTATATGTGCATATGTGTATAAATATAAACATATACACATTTATGTATAGACAAACATATAAGTGTGTGTGTATATACATATACATATATTTACATAATACATATAACTATATACATATATATCACATAGGTTCATTTCACTTTTTTTTGATCTCTTAGGAACTCACCTCTAGTAGTGGTATTGCTTGGTCAAAGGGTATGCAGAGCTTTATAGACCCTTTATAGACATAGTTCAAAATTCTTTCTAGAATGGTTGGATCAGTTCATAGTTCAACCAACAGTGCATTACTATCCCAATTTCCCTACATCCCCTGCAACATGTGTTATTTTCCTTTTCTGTCATATTAGCCAATCTGATAGGTATGAAGTGGTACCTCAGAGTTGTTTTAATTTGCATTTCTCTAATCTGTCATGATTTAGAGCATTTTTTCATATGACTATACATAGCTTTGGTTTCTTCTTCTGAAAAATACCTGTTCATATGCTTTGATCATTTATTAATTGGAGAATGAATCATATCCTTATAGATTTGACTAAGTTAGCTATATCATCGAGAAATCAGACATTTATTAGAGAGGTTTGTTGTATATTTTCCCCCAATTTCCTGCTTTTCTTCTAATCTTGGCTATACTGGTTTTGTTTGTGCTAAAACTTTTAAATTTTATACAATAAGAATTATCCATTTTGTGTCCTGTAATATTTGTTATCAATTATTGATTATAAATTATTCCCTTCTCCATAGATCTGACAGGTTAAATTTTCCATAATCCCCTAATTTGCTTATGATATCACCTATTATGTCTAAAACATGTACCTATTTTGGCCTTATCTTGTTATACAGTGTATGTTGTTGATCTATACCTGGCTTCTGCAAAATTACTTTTCAGTTTTCTGAGTAGTTTTTGTTTTTGTTTTGTTTTGTTTTTTAATTTTATTAATTTATTTTGATTTATCAACAATCACTTCCATATGCTTTTGACTTTAAAATTTTTCTCCCCCTTCCTCCTCACCACCCTCCCCAAGATGGTGCACAATCTGATATAGGCTATGCATTTACATTCCTATTAAACATATTTTCACATTGGTGAAGTTGTAAGTAAAAATTAAAACCAATAGGAGGAACCATCAGAAAGAAGAAAAAAGACTCAACAGAAGAGAAAAAATGATAGCGATTCAAATTCCATAGTTCTTTCTTTGGCTGTGGATAACAGTTTCCATCACGAGGCCTCTGGAGATGTCTTAGATCCTTGTAATGCTGAGAAGGGTTCAGTTTAACAATATTAGTCATTTCATAACATGGCTGTTATTGTGTTCAAAGTCCTCTTGGTTCCGCTCACTTCACTCAGCATCAGACCATATAAGTCATTCCAGGTTTTTCTGAAGTTAGCCTATTCATCATTTCTTATAGCACGATGGTATTCCATTACATTCATATACCACAACTTGCTCAGCCATTCCCCAATTGATGGGCATCCTCTCTGTTTCCAAATCTTTGCCACCAGAGAGCATTATAACATTAACAGCTGTATTGTATATATTTCATCATGTCATTTGTGAAGAATATTTATTCCTATTCTTTCTAGAGTTTTTAATAGGAATGAGTGTTGTATTTTGCCAAAAGCTTTTTTTTCTTTGCATCTACATAGATAATAATTTTTGTGTGTTTTTCTTATTGATGTGGTCAAGTATACTAATACCTTCTTAATACTTAACTAGCCCTAGATTTTTGGAATAAATCCATTTGGACATAGCATATGATCTTTATTACATATTGCTGTAATCTCTTTGCTAGTGTCTTTTTTTTGCATCAAAATTCGTTAAGACAATTGGCCTATAGTTTTATTTCTCTGTTTTTGCTCTTGCTGGTTTAGTTATCAGCATCATTGTTGTGTTAAGTGAATTTGTTTTTCTTTTGTCTGAGATCTTGAATACTGCCCCTGCCTTTTTCTTCAGCAGGATCATAATAGATGTACTCCAGCTCCTTATTTTTGCTCTGTGTATGTCTGTGTTTCAAGTTTGTTTCTTGTAAACAATATATTGTTGGATTCTGGTTTTTAATCCATTCTCCTATTGGCTTACATTTTATGTGTGAGTTCATATGATTCACATTCATAATATTATTAACTGTGTATTTCACTTGATCCTATTTCCCTCTGTTATCTCTCTCTCTCCCTTCCTCCCTCCATCCCTCCTCAATATTTTGTTTTGTTTCTGACCACTGCCTCCTTTATTTCACCCTCCATTCTATTAGCATACTTACCCTTCTTTTGTTCCCTTCCCCTCCTACCTGCTGTAGGCTGAGAAAAATTTCAATACCCAAATGACAGTATATATTATTTCATCTTCAAGCCAATTCTGATGATAGTAAGATTCAAGTCTTGACCATCAACCACCTCATTTTACCCATGGCAAAATGTCTACCTTTCTCATCTCTTTTCTGTGAGATAATATTCCCCATTCTTCCTTTCCCTTCACATTCTCCCACCACATTATTTTTTTCTTATCTTTTAATTCTATTTTTTTAAATCATCCAAATAATTATAAACTCACATACATGCCCTTTGTCAATGCACTTTCCTTCTAATTGTCCTTATAATAATAACATTCTTAGGAATTATCAGTACTATTTTTCCATGTGGGAATATAAATAGTTTAACATTATTGAATTCCTAATGATTTCTCTTTCATGTCTACCTTTTTTATGCTTCTCTTGAACTTGAATTGTAAAGTCAAAATTTCTACTCAGCTCTGGTATTTTATCAGGAATGCATGAAAGTGCTCAACTTCATTAAATATCAAGTTTTTTTTTTTTTTCTGAAGGATTATGCTTTATTTTTATGTGTAGGTCAATCTTGGTTGTAACCCCAGGTCTTTTGCTCTCTAGAGCACCATACCCCAAGTTCTCCAATCCTTTAATGTAGAAGCTTCTAAATCTGGTTTTATCCTAATTGTTGCTTCATGATATTTCAATTGTTTCTTAATTGCTGCTTGCAATATTTTTACCAGGAAGCTCTGGCATTTATCTATAACATTCTGTTTCTTCTTTTTTTTTTTCATTTTGGAATCTCTTTCAGGAAGCAATTGGTGGATTCTTTCAATTTTTCATATCCTTTTGGTTTTAGAATATCAAATAAGTTTTTCTTGACTATTTGTTAAAATATGATGCATAAGCATTTTGGGGGGGTTGCTTTTTTATCATAGCTTTCAGGTAGATCTTTAATTCTTATATTATCTCTCCTGTATCTATTTTCCAGATCAGTTATTTTTCCAGTGGGATATTTCACATTTTCTTCTGTTTTTCCCCCATTCTTTTTACTTGTTTTTTGTTTCTTGATGTGCCATGCAGTCATTAGCTTCCCCTTGCCAAATTCTATTTTTTTAGGAATTATTTTCTTCCCTGAGCTTGTGTACTTTTTTTCCATTTGGACAATTCTGCTTTTAAATGAGATCTTCCCTTCAGTTTACTTTTGTATCTTTTTTGCTGTTTTGCAGATTCTTTTTTTTTTAGGTCCACTGTCTTTACTCATGTATTTTATCTTTCCCTTATCTTTCATTATCAAAGGGAAGCTGAAAAGGCCCTACAAGTATGAAATGGAGGTGAAAGAAGCTTAAGCTTTGTTTTATACTTGACAATGAAATACTAGCATGAAACATCATAATCTATGTGTATAAGGAATATATGGTCTAGCCTAAACCCACCTTTATGAAACTATCAGAATAATTCAGGGCAAATGGGATTGTTATGAGAAAAAAAAAGATTTCCTGTCAATACCACCATAATTTACCCAATAATTATAACATTTTGTGACCTACAGACTGGTCTCAGCATAGGATATTTTCCACAGAATTCAGTCCAGAGATAATAATTCTTCTCATCACCTTTCAGTCTCCATTCAGTTCTTTCTGACCTACACACAAGCTCCATTCATTACCAGGTGTAATAAAACGAGGAAAATCTTATAGATATCTGTGACTGTGCTGAGAGCCTGTTGAGATTTTCCCCAGGTGGGGCTAAACTGTGGGCAAGTTACACAACTTTGAACAATTTCCTTATTGCTGAGTTGATCTCAGCTGAGGGGCCAGAAGGACTTAGGAGAAGTGACGTACTGGACCAAAAAACCAGGGCAGGTGTGACACAATGATCAATTCAGCTAAGAGGTTACATGTAAAGCAAGCAGGAAATGAATACAGTCTTGATGACAATCCAAGTAGATCCTCTGCAAATAGCAATATTGCTTCTAGATCATTGGCTTCTATTAGCAATAATCCAGTCTAAAAATGCATTGTCATCAATTTTTAAGGAAAGACTTATTTCATAAATCCTGTTTGCATATAATGTTTGTTCAGATGAAAGGTTATATTTACCAGCTAGTCAGGAAGAATTTCATGGTCAAAGCAATCTGCAAAGCACAGTGCTCATTTGAATCTATCCTGGAAGCAATTTTCAGGGGAAGTGTTACAGTAGCTCACATAAAAATTGATTTAAGTGTAAAGGCTTTTGCGTTCCCTAAGTAAGCAAGAGAATATGCAGAGATGATACTATATATAAAACCCGCAAGATATTATGTCCATTTAGTAATAGCTCCTGGATGCTGCTACTGCCTGCTTGAAGTCACCTTGATCTCCTTTAAAGTATCAGGGAGGGAGAAAAAAATGATATAATTATGTTGTGAATTTGTTTAATACCATGTAACATTAATAAACATGTATTATTTATGGTGTGAAGTAAATGTTAGGGGATCCAACGTGCTTTCTTTACTGAGAACATAGATCTTGAAACATACCTTTATGGAGAAATCAATTTAAACTTCCTTTCGTTTCTGGCTGTCAGTTGCAATCAATCAGTAAAATCTTTTTAAAGCAAACCAGGAGAGAATTCACAGGTTGCCTTTCCTTCGTAACTTCTCAAAGGAAGTATATAAAAGGGTAAGAGTGTTCAATGAACCACAGAGGGTCATGTACATTAAATATATCTTTTAGAGGTACAATGTGTTCTTTTTATGTCTTACTACGGTTTCCTACTAGGTTAGAAAAGCAGGGTGGCAAAATCTTTCCAAAGTCCTTATTTATTTTTTTTGAATGAAAGTTACCCTAAGAAAGCTATAGCATAATTTGTATATAAAGAATTGTTCTTTGTGTAACTAATTAGAAACAAGTACCTAGAAACTGGTGTTAATTTTGATAAAAAAAAATCATATATTAACAAACCTTGCTTCTGAATTTCTTTTTTCATTGGAGTTGTCTATTTGAGGTAGAGTCATGTTACTCTGCTCTCCCCTCCAAAAACAAAAAAAAATCAGGAAATAATTTTGTAATCCAAATTCCTTAAACCATGATTTCCCAAGTAGCAGAAGTCCCATATTTCAAGTTGTAGTGGCTTATGAAGTGAAGGTAAGTAAAGCTGCAGAGATTTCAAGGATCCACAAAATTATTTTGCCTAAATGAAGATTTACATTAAAAAAAACACTGATAAGTAGTAACTTAAGAAAGCTGCTTGCAAAAAATAAATCACAGATTTAGTAAACCAGTAGGTTGTAAACATATAAGGCTTAAAGGCAATGGGATCAGTTATGATTTTGCATTCAATAGGTATTTGAAATAGCTTAAAAATAATCATATTAAATATGCATTATTTTGTTTTTAAAGTATTTATGGTCAATGAAAGATTATGCATACAAATTCATATAAAATGCATGGTTTCATAGTAAAAACTTAAAGATGGGCCCCAACCCCATCAGCAGAAAAATCATGAATGATTTATAATCATCTGTGCATTTAACTAGTGTCTATTATTTAAACTACTTGTTTAAAAATTAATTACTCCTCAAAGAATGTCAAAGCTCTTGACTATCATTCTTGAAGCTTTCCATGGCTATGGTCTTGTTTAGTCTACTATTTAGTTCGCTTTCATTATGTTAAAGCATTCAAACATGATTTATCTCATCTCATCTCTCTCTGTCTCTGTCTCTTTCTCTCTGTGTCTCTCTTTTTCACTTGCTGTTTAGCTAGCCTTAGATTATTAGTCCATGCTTCACATCTCCTCTAGGTAACTTGCCGTTCATGTCAATTGTGCCTCCTTTTTCCCTACTTAGAAGATGACTCTACCAGAAAAATGTGCCCCCACCTTGGGAAATAATCCATTTATCTTTAGACTTCCTGTCCTAGGATGAGCTATCTTGTTTAACAAGCAAATTACCATAAGCTCCAGTCACCTATAAATTAGTTGGCACCAGACCATTGATTAGCTTGGGCTGCTGTTTCACATTCCATATGATTACCTACTGAAACCATCTTATCACCTTCTTGCCAGGTAATCCAACCCCTTTGCATGTTTTGTTCTTGATTTGTTAATCAAATCAATAGTTTTTACTAAGATTGTTCCTAGAAAGGGAAAATTTCTACCTTCTACAGGAAGCCTTTACCAATTAGTGTTCATTCTGATGCCTTCCCTCTACTGCTTATTTCAATTTATTCCATATATAGCTTGTTTTAAATATAGTTTTTGATGTGTTGTCTCCTCTATTAGATTGTGAACTCCTTGAGAACAGGTACTATCTTTTCTTTTTATTTGTATCCTCATGACAAAAAAAAAAAAGAAACTAGACATCATAATACAAAGCTATCCCAATCTCTTAGAACCAGAGGTCCAAGTGGAAAAAGAATTTATCAGTAACCTCCAGAGAAAACTGAAAAGAAAATCACTTTTGCTCAGGGAATGTATCAAACTACAAAAAAGTTTTCTTGAAAAAGGGGCCTTGAGATAGATTTTGAAGAACAGGACTGACTACAACAGAAAGTAATGGAGTAAGCATTGATGTAGATTAAATTCCAATCTAATCAGTTGAGCTAGTTCCATTTCCTACAGAAAATAATGGTGTTATTAGAACTAAGATTTCCTACACTGTCCAATGAGGAAGTAAATTTAAATATCATTCCTTAGTACAGTATGTGAGTAGGAAAAAAAATCACAATTACAACATTGAGAAAATATCCTTGCAGTAAGGTTCCTTGCACTTCAATGAAAGACTGATTAAAAACACTCCCTCCCCATTTTGGGTCTTTCTATTGAAGGAAGAAAGGGCATAACTATTTGGGGATTTTGCCTAAGTATAGTCCTGAAGAAAGTAAATGCAGAAGGTGGAGGCTGAATGCCAGAAGAATGGTGCCTTCTAAGCTTGGAATGCTAATGAAAAGAGCTTAGTAAATGCTTTGTGATGAAATAAAATCATAAAATCATATTGTTGGAGATTTGGAAAATATGCAATACAACACACTAATTTAAGAGATGGAGAAACTGAGGTCAAAGTTACATCATGCTCTATTTAGGACTACAGGATTTGTATTTTTACTGAAATGTATATGACATGACATATTACAAGATACCTATATTCCATGGACACCTGAATTGGATGGTATTTATATTATGTACATTAGGAAAATAAACATTAAATAATGTTGTTCATTGTGCTTCTCTTCTCTGTTGGCTATGCTGAAGGTGACTTCCTAACCCTTGTTTTGGCTCTGTCAAGAGTCCCAAAAGGATAGATGCAATGGAATCATAGACAGACCTAGAAGAAAGTTTATTCAAAAGGTTTGAATCTTATATATTCAAAATTATCCTTTTCATCCTTTATGTTCTCTAGTATCTGAATTCTCTCCTTAGCTACAGCTTGATGGATATTTTTTCCTATTCTCTTCTTATTTTTGTTTTTTATGGTAAGACCCTTTTTTTATTTAGGCTGTGTATCACTTTTGAGATTAATGGGATATGTGTTCTAAGATCTAAGCAACATTTCTTCTAAAGTGCTTTCCAATCTCCCCAGTTGGTCTTATTAAAAAAAAAAAGGCATCCTACCAGTCACTCATATCCTTGGGTTTACCAAAATTAGTGTATTTTTTTCCCTAATCACATGTAAAAACTTTTTTTTACATTAAAAAACAAATTCCTAATTATCTTTCTCCCTCTGTGCCCTTTTCCCTCATTAAGAAGGCAAGTAATTTAGTTTATATTATACATATGGAGTTATGCAAAACATATTTCCATATTAGTCATGTTGTGAAAGAAAATGCAGATCAAAAAATGAAAAAAAAGAAAAACAAAGTGAAAAAAGTATGCTTTGATCTGCATTTCAATTCCATCAATCCTTTCTCTGGAGATGTATAATATTTTTCATCATAAGTCCATCAGATTTGCGTCATATCAAAACATTGATGCGAATAGCAGTCATTCACAGTTGACCATTGTACAATATTGCCATGGCTTTTTAGAGTGTTCTCCTGGTTCTGCTTACTTCACTTTGCATTAGTTTATAAAAGCCTTTCAAGGTTTTTCTGGAACTATGGTGCTCATCATTTCTGATAGCACAATAGTATTTCATCACAATCATATTCTATAACTTTTTCTGGACTATGCTTTTTTAAAATTACTTCTGTTTCTTTCTCATCAATTTAGTTACAATTATGCCTACTTTTAATTTTTTTGATTATTAATCACTCTTGAAGCTGAGATGATTATTGTTTTTTATGGTAGTTTGAGCTCTGATAGTTCTATGCCTCCTTTATTCATACTTTTTTTCTCATTATTTCCCTTCAGATTTTAAAGCTTTTGTATTTACAAAATGATTTTTTTATTGTGTAGTTATAAAAAAGTATCTTCTTGGCAATTTGACCATTTGGCACTAAAATGATAAAATAATAGGTGATACTGTCATTTTTTTGTCATTTTGGCATGACCAAACAAGAACAATGGATATCTTTCAAATTATTCATCTCCCTTTATGACTGAAGGTAAATAGGTGTTCAAGTGAATAGAGATTGGGGTCTAGAGACTGGAAGAAATAAGATCAAATCTTTCTTCATATGACCCCAGACAAGTCATTTAATCTCTGTCTCTGTTGCCTCCACTGTAAAATAGGGATAACAATAGCATTTTCCTGATAGGTTTGTGAGGATAAAATGAGATATTTGTAAAATTATTAGCATTGTGCTTGGCACATAGCACTTGGTAAATTTTTGTTGACTGATTAATCCTAGAGAAATGATGATAATTTTGGTGGACTTGTTTTTTATCCTGTTACCTAACTGGACTATTACTGTTAATGATTTCAGCTGGTTTCTTCAGTGTTTCTCAGTGGTACATTATAGTGTCATCTGTATTAGAAGTGGAGAAAAAAGGACAGAATATCAGAAAGAAGTGTGGCCTGAATTTGCACCATAATTCCTCCTCTACACACTAGATCAAGTCATATTATGGAGGAAAAAAGAAAGAAAAAGGAAAAAGAGAAGGAAAGAAATCACAGTGTAATTTTTCTAGCCCAGATGAGTAAAGGGAAACAGAGAAGGCTATAGACATAAGGGATGGGATCTAGCCAAGAACATTCACAAGGGAGATTCCAATTCAAGGAGAGACTGTGCACTAGGGCAAGGAGAGGTCCCAGATCCAGCACAAAGCAACCTGAACTTGTTCATGGGACAGAATGCATGAAAACTAGTGGCTCTGTTGCTCACAACATAGTTCTTGATTAAAGATCCTGGGTGGACCTGTGGAGAGAACCTGTGCCTAGGTGTGATATTCTAAGCTAAGAATCAGTAATGGCTATTTGGCTATCTATTGATCAAGAAGCAAGTTCAAAGCAAACAGCAGCATTGTAGATTTAATCCCAAGATCAAAGTTTGGTATTAGTTTCAACCTTCTCCTAGGCAAGAATCACAGATAACTGTGGAATCTAAAGGTCTATCCACTCTGAACTAGCCCAGCTTTCCAGTTGTCTGATGATAGTGGCTGAGTTTAGCAGGAGTCTACTGAAACTCCAAATGAGACAAGCCACTGGTGAGTCTCTCAGAAATAAACACAAGTTGAAAATATGTAGAACTCAGATAAGATGAAAAGAAGAACTGGCCCTTCTTTTGACCCTTGGCTTCCAATGTCCTGCTATAATTGTCCCCTGAGGGAAGATAGCAAGGGGCCCAGACTAGATAATTTCCCGTTGCCCTAAAGTGACTTTCCTCTGTACAGGGAGTATAAAACTTCCTTCTGTGCCACTTTGTCCCCAGCCTCAGTCGAGGGGAAGAGCTAAACCTTGCTCTGCCCACATGATTTCCAATTTCTGTACATGTCTTCTGAGGGAAGGCAAGGGGCCACCTTTGTCACATGACTCACAATTTTTCTTTCTTCATGACCTTCTCCCCCGATATTAAGAGACTTCAACATATATATTGACTCTCCCTCAAAGACTCTAAATACTCATTTTCTCAATCTTCTCATTTCTTCCTTCTGCCACAAAGATAGTCATACCTTTAATTTTGCTATCACTCACAGATTTACCATGTCCACATTCAAAAATTCCTAAATCCCCTATCTGACCAAAATTAATCAAGTTTTCCCCTCTCCTTCTGCCTTCACTAACAAAACCCTATTCTTTTATCTGCATCATGATCTCAAACCCCCAAAACCCTCAATTATCTCCTAGACAATCTCCATTGCAGTAATCATTCTGTGTTCTTTTACCCATCTTGCCCCTTGGTGAAACAATTCAAGTGTGCACTGTTCTATTCTCTTGGGTCATCTTGTTATTTAACTGATTGTAATGTGTCAAGCCTTGGATCACTCCCACAGTTTGTTGCCTTTGTTCCTACTTATGTTCTATTGAATGAAAATTGAGAATATTATACAATTATTTGGTTCCATTATAAATTTGTGTTATAAAATCTCAACTGGGCCCTCATCACTACCAGGCAATCCTACTACATATTTGGTACATAGTTCACAAATTTTCTCTTAGAAAATGAAGGCCATGAGGATATGCATATGCAGAATGTGGATTCACAGAAACTTGAATACTCCATTAAGTCCCTGGTCTTTCTTCTTAAATTACAGGGAAGCAAGTATTAGTAGAAAATTCTACACTGTCTGCAACCCTTTGGGTTTTACCTACTCATTGTATTCATCAAATTTTAGTGAGACTAACTGAACACTAAATTTCCTCAGAATTATTTCCTACTCTTGTCCCTTATATAGATCATTATTTAATCTAGAGAATCTAACACCATGAACTCATATGGCCTGGTCAACATCATGTCATCAACATGGTTGCTTACATCAGAGCCTTCAGGAAAGGGGAACTCTTTCAGGCATTTGCCCACAATAATTTGACAATTTAAAAGATGACACCAGAAGCCCTGGGGAAGAATCCTGAAGGAATATTTTATTGCTTTCCAGGTGAAAGCAAACTATTCTGACTAGCCTCAACAACAAAAAATAGAGGAAAAAATGCCAAATTTGATACCATCTACCCTCAGCCTGAGCTACCTAGTCTACAACATTGAGAAGATCAGGAACAGCTGTAGAGATTGGCCTGATGACTTTGTTAAACTCCCAATGTAAGCCAATAGGTGCCATCTGCTTCCCTCACAGGTGACACAGGGTTATTTAAAAGGGATAAATATCTTTCATTCTCTTGGAGATCTGATATTTTACAGCATTAGCTATATAGGTTGTATCTGATAATTCAAAGTTTCTATTTGGCTCTACCCACTTTAACATGCCTAAAGGCTACTGAGATGCTGCACAGATAACAAGCACAAAATACACATACCTTCCTTGGTTGGTTGGTTGGATGGATGTTGTCTTTGATTCTCAAAGAGGACCAAAATGTCATCATTATGCTGGAGTCAAGCTACAATGAGTCCAATTGGCTAATCAGACCAATAAAAACTCTGAATGTACTACCACAGGCCTGACACAAATAGTTCATGTGAACATTTAGGGTAGATTCTCTAAATTTATGCATGTACTATTTCTTTTGAGCTATTTCAATTCTGCTTTGTTAAAAGAATACAGTACCTTATCCGATAAGGGCATGCCATGCTAAATGGTTCTGTTCCAGTGTCTCCCATGTCACATGATAAATCCCACAGTTCTTAAGAAAGACCTTGAGAGGGTCCTTGTATCACTTCTTCTGACCATCATGGAAATGCTTGCCCTGTGTGAATTGCCCATAAAATAGACTTTTTGCCAAGCATACATTTGACATTTGAACAATGTGGCCAGCCCATTAGAGTTGTGCTCTCTACAGTAGAGTTTGAATGCTTGGCAGTTTAGTTCAAGAAAGGACCTCAGTGTCTGGTATCTTATCCTGTCAGGTGATTTTCAGAATTTTCCTGAGACAATTCAAATGGAAGCAATCCAGTTTCCTGGCATGGGACTACTATACAATCTACAGGCATGCAACAATGAGATCAGCATAAAGACTCTGTAGATCTTCAGTTGTTAGTCAGTCTAATACCTCTTCTTTCCCACACTTTCATTCAGAGGATCCCAAACACTGAGCTAACTCTGGCAGTGTATGTGTTAGCCTCATTATCAATGTTTACATCCCTGGAAAGTACACTACCAAAGTAATTGAACTTATCCACAGCATTCAAAACTTCTCCATTTTCTGTAACCGGTGATTTCCATATATGGATGGTATGGTGTTGGCTGATGGAGCACCTGTGTTTTCTTGGTGTTAATTGTCAGGTCAAAATTAGCACAAGCTTTATTGCATGTCAGCTTCAAAGGCTACATGGAGTGCACAATCATCTGTAAACTGAAAATTATGCACCAACACTCCCTCTGTTTTGGTCTTGGATTGCAGCCTTTTCAAGTTGAAAAATTTACCATCAGTATGGTAGCAGACATTGATGCTATCTTCATCCTCGTTGAAGATGTTTGACAAAATGATTGAAAACATAATGCTAAAAAGCATGGGAACAAACACATATCTTTGACTCCATTAGTGACTGAGAAAGCACAAGAGCATTGTCCATTATATACAACCTGGGCAAGCATGCTGTCATGAAATTGAGATACAATGCTGATGAACTTCTCTGGGCAACCAAATTTTGACATAATTCTCCATAAGCTCTCATGATTGACAGTATCAAAGGCCTTGGTCAGATCTATTAATGTTATGTACATACTTCTATTCTGTTGCTGGCATTGCTCCTGGAGTTGTAGGGAAGCAAACACCATATAGGCTGTTCCTCAGCACTTTCTGAAGCCATACTGGCTCTCAAATAGATGACAGTCTTCCAGCTGAAGGCTCAGCTTAGTAAGGAGGATTCTGGCAAGAATCTTGCCAGCAATGACTAAGGGAGAAACTTCCCTGTGATTGTCACAGGACAATATATTTCCTTTACCTTTATAGTGATGGACAATGGAGGCATCCTCGAACTACTGGGGATAACTTCCTCTTGCCATATAACCTGGAAAATTTCAGTTAGCTTTTTGCATGAGTAATGGACCCTCTACCTTTTTTGCTTTATAATTGGGGAATTTTAATTTGTTCTTTTTCTAGTTTTCTTGGTTACATGCCCAATCCATTGATCTCTTTTTCTTTATTTTATTAATATAAGCATTTAGTAATATAATATTTCCCCTAAGAACTGCTATGACTGCATTCCATAAGGTTTTTTTTGTCTCGTTATTATCACTTTCTTTTCTGAAGTTATGGATTGTTCCTATCATTTGTTGTTTGACCCACTCATTCTTTCAGATTAGATAGTTTAGTTTCCAGTTAAATTTTAGTCTATCTTTCCATGGCCCTTTATTACACATAATTTTTCTTGCATCTTGATCTGAAAGGAGTCATTTAATACCTCTGCCGTTTTGCTTTGGATGGGGAAATTTTTATGCCCAATTATATGGTCAATTTTTGTTTGGGTACCATTTGGCACTGAGAAAATGTATATTCCTTTCTATCCCCATTCAATTTTCTCCAGAGGTCTACCATATCTAACTTTTCTAAAATTCTATTCACCTCCTTAACTTCTTTCTCATTTATTTTGTGATTAGTTTTGTCTAGTTTTGAGAGGGGGAAGTTGAGATCTCCCACTAGTATAGTTTTGCCATCTACTCCTTCATTAATCTCATTTAACTTCTCTAAAAATTTGGATGCTGTGCCACTTTGTGCACATATGCTTAGTATTGCTATTATTTCACTGTCTATGGTACATTTTAGCAAGATGTATTTTTCTTCTTTATCTCTGCCAATTAGATCTGTTTTTTTTTTTTGCTTTTGCTTTGTCAGATCAGGTTTACTACCCATCTTTTTATTTAATTTTTAAAGCATAATACATTCTGCTCCAGCCTTTTACCTTTGCTCTGTGTACATTTCTCCGATTCAAATATGTTACTTGTAAATATATTGTAGGATTATGGTTTTTAATCCACTATGCTATTTGGTTCCTTTTTATGGGAGAGTTCATCCCATTCACATTCACAGTTATGATTATGAACTGTGTCTTTCTCTCCATCTGATTCCTACCCCTCTTCATTTATACCTTTCCCTCTCCTTTTATCCTTTCCCTCCTCACCAGTGTTTTGCTTCTGATGATGGCCTTCCTCAATCTACCCTCCCTTCTATCAGGCTCCTTCCCTTTTCTTTCCCCTTTCCTCCATGATTTCTTCCCTCCCTTCTGCCCCCCCTTTTATCTATCCTCCTCCCTTTTCTTTCCCTTTCTCCTCCTGCTTCCCTAAAGAGTAAGATAGATATTTATACCCAAATGAATGTATATGTTATTTCCTCTTTGAGCCAAATCTGATGAGAGTAAGATTCAAAGAATGCTTGTCTCCCTCTCTTTTTCCCTCTATTGTAGTAGTATTTGTGCCTCTTGATGTGATGTAATTTACCCTTTTCTGCCTCCTTTCCTCCTCTCACTGTATAATCCTTTTTTTGCTCCTTAAGTAGTTATTTTTTTTATCATCATATCAAAGTCAATTTATACCCACACTCTCTGTCTATATATATACCTTCTAAATGTCATAAGGATACAGTTCTCAAGAATTACATGTATCATCTTCCTATAAAGGGATTTAAACAGTTTGCCCTTATTGAATGACATTTTTTTTAATTTCCTATTTTTTTTAATGCTTCTTTTGAGTTTTGTATTTGAAGATTGAAATTTCTATACAGTTCTACTTTTTTTTATATCAGGAATGAATGAAAGTTCCCTGTTTCATTTAATGTCCATCTTTTTCCCTCAAAGACTATGTTCAACTTTGTTGCGTCATTGATTCATGGTTGTAATCTAATATCCTTTGTCTTAAGGAATATCATATTCTAAGTCTTTGACTTAGAAGTTGACTCTTGCATATTCTTGACTGTAATTCCATGCTATTTAAATTATTTCTTTCTGCATGCTTGCAGTATTTTGTTCTTCCCCTGTTTTTTTTTTTTTCTGAAATTTGGCTACAATATTGGAGTTTTCATTTGGGAATCTCTTTCATGAGGTTATTGGTGCATTCTTCTCATGACTATTTTACTCTCTGGTTCTAGACAGCAGGGCAGTTTTCTTTCATAATTTCTTAAAAATTCTGTTCAGTCTCTTTTTTTTTCCAATTTATTATGGCTTTCAGGTAATGCAATAATTCTTAAATTATGTCTCTGACATCTATTTTAAAAAACAGTGGTTTTTGCAATGAGATGAGGTATTTTTCATTTTCTTCTTTTTTTTTCATTCTTTTGGTTTGGTTGACTGATTCTTGTTATCTCATAGAGTCATTAGCTTCCACTTGCCCAATTCTAATTTTTAAGAAATCATTTTCTTCAATTTGCTTTTGTACCTCATTTTCCATTTGATGAATTCTACTTTTTAAAGAGTTCTTTTCTTTAGTGGATTTTTTTTATCCATTTGGCCAATTTTTTTTATTGAATTGTTTTCTTCAGTCAATTTCGGTCATTCCTTTTCCAAGCTCTTGATTCTCTTGCATACCTTCCATTTATTTTCCCAATTTTTCTCCTACCTCTCTTATTTGACTTGTAAATCCTTCTTGAGCTCTTCCACAAAGGCTATTTGAGCTTGAGATGAATTCTTATTCCCCTCTGAGGTTTTGTATGTAGTTATATTGACCATGTTATCCTCTTCTGAGGTTGTGTTTTTACCTTCCCTGTCACCACAGTAAATTTCTATGTTTTTGCTTCTTGCTCATTTTTTGCCAATTTCATGGCTTTTAAAGTTGAGCTCTCCTGCCTTTGCACAGGAGGCACTGTCTCAAGTTTCTTGTGCTGGTGACCAGAGGCTTTGTCACTGACTTTGTGGGCTGGAAGCTGTAGGGATCTGGCAGCTTACCTGGTGCTGAGCTGGGGTCCTAGTGGTGGTATCTGGCATGCACAGAAGCCAGGTTTTTTCTGCGTTTCTCCAAGGCTACACCAAAGCATATAAAATTCTGGCCCATGGAGGATTCTGTTTTGCCTGGGGTGTGCTGAAGCATGGGGAGGTCCAGCTGCTGAAGGACACCTGCTTGCCTGAGAAAACACTGAAGTTCATGGTGTTTTTTGGAGCTGGAGTCTTCTATTCCCCTGGCTATGCTAAGGCACATGGGAGAAGGTCCTAGTGTTGGTGTTTGCATCATCCACCACACTGAGTCAGGATCTCCCACTGGTTTGCTGAGGTGGATATCACTCTGGGTTGCTGGGATGCTTCCTGTCCTCAACCACACTCCTCTTTTACTTGTGATAAGGACCTTTTTTGCTGATTCCCCAAGTTCACAGGTTAAAAGACTGTTTGATGCAGTCTTTCCACTGGCTCCACTGTTCCAACATGTATTCTGGGGTATTATTTTATGGTTCTTTGGAGGTGAATATGGGAAAGCTACAACAATTTACTGCTTACTCCACCATCTTGGCTCTTAGAAGTCCTCAGAAACTAACTTTTCATAAAATGTAACATATATGAAAAATTTATAGTGTTTCTCTGTTTCTCAAATATATGGGGAATGGTATCCAAAAAAAAAAGCCATTCCCATTTGATTAATTGTCAAAGGAATTTAATGAGAAGTTTTCAGAAGAAGAAATCAAAGCCATCTATAATCACAGTTTTTTTTAAATACCTCAAAATCACTATTGATTAGATAAATACACCGATCAGAAATTGCAAACACTGAAAAGGATGAGGGATGAGAAATACACTAAAAAACTCTTGGTGGAGTTGTGAACTGGTCCAACTATTCTGGAGAACAATTCGAAACTATTCCCAAAATGCTATAACTGTGTAAACTCTTTGACCCAGAAATACCACTGCTAGGTCTCTACCACAAAGACATCAAAGAAAAAGGAAAAGAACTTATGTGCACAAAAACATGTACAGCAACTCTTTCTGGGGTTGCAAAGAATTGGAAATTTGTAGAATACCCATCAATTGGGATATGCATGAACATATTGTAACATATGATTGTGAAGGAGTGTTATTGTAATATAAGAAATGATGAGGGAGATGGTTCAGGGAAAACAAAAACAAAATGAAATAAAAAAAAGAATCTATATTAACTGATGCAAAGTGAAGTGAGCAGAACAAAGAAATCATTGTACACAGTGAGAACAGTATTGTAACAATGATCAACTGTGTGAGACTTATCTAATGTGATAATTCCAAAAGATTCATGATGAAAAATGCTATCCACCTCCAGAGAAAGAACTGGTGAAGTTTGAGTGCAAATTGAAGTATAGTTTTACTATTTTATCTTGATTTTTCTTGTATTTTTTGTGCAATATGGTTAATGAAGAAATGTGTTTTGCACAATTTCACATGTAAAATTTACAACACATTGTTTGCCTTCCCAGTAGGTGGGAAAGGAATGACAGAGAGGGAGAAATTTTAGAAGTCAAAATTTTAAAAGACTGTTAAAAATATGTGTATACCTGTGTGTGTATGTATGTGTGTCTATGTGTTTCTGTGTGTGTAATGCAAGTTAAACATATCATTAATAAATTTGAAGAGAGTGATTTTGGCAGGTGACTGACATCAGGAACCAGACTTCAGAGTGTTTAGAAGAGAGTGAGAGAAGTAGAAACATAATTTAAGATGGTTTTCTCAAAGAGTTAACTGATGAGCAGAGAGAACAAGCAGGTGATAGCTACCAGGGTACAATTATCAAGTAATATATATTTTTTAAGGATAGGAGAGTCAGGGGTACATTTTACAAGCATTAGTGAAGGGGCCAATAGATAGATAACTCTTTGAAAGGAAAGAGAGTGTGGAAGTGATAGCAAAGGCAATTTGCTGGAAAAGTTGGAAGTTGATGAGGTCAGAGACACATGTAGAGAGATTTGCCTTGTGAAGAGGTACCATATTATCATCTAAGACTAGAGAAGGTGATGGAGCAGTGCTTGTTGTTGTTGTTGTTAATATGAGACAAGGTCCTCAGATGATCGGATGGTGGAAGGAAGTGTCATGGGAGAATCAGGAAGAGATAATTTGGTTCTTTTCTGCATTGTTAGCATGATTTCTGTTGCTATGTTTCTTGTACCAATAAAATATCAGAGAAGAAGAAGGAGGAAGAGGAAGAGGAGGAGAAGAAGGAAGAGGAGGAGGTTTACTGATTTGTTGAGGAGGAAATGCATCAGTGAATTGTGTCTATAGTTTTAACTCTGCTTTTAAGTATTTTTGCTTTCTCTCTGCCACTCAAACAGTGCCTGTTATACTTGTTTGTGTTCTAATAAAAAGAAGCATTAAATAGAAAGACTCCCCTAGCCCACATTTATGTTCACGTTAGTCTTAGCCACATAGAAAAACAAATTAATACTGTATTTTTTAAGCTTTTTGTTATGTGAAAGTAATAAACTTTGTGCTGAATCATTAATTTTGAATATTACATAAGACAGTCAGTTCCGGGTTCTTTTGAAGGAATTGTTCAAATCTTCCCTTTTACTAAACACTCATTTATGTTCTTTGATTTTCCTCTCAGCTTTGCACAATTTCAGTGACAACTGAATTTTACTCTTCAGAATATTATATTCTATGTTTTTAAATTTTATTTTATATACATAATTTTGTGCTGTTCTAATTTGTTTTCTATGGGATTGAAGATTTTTTACCTCCTTTCTGCATTCAAATTTTGTTCTTCTATGTTTACATCTAAAATTTAGTTGTGACAATTTCTTGGTGAATTAGCCCCATGCTTTATTTCTCATTGTAGTCTCAGGGGAGTCAATCTGTAATTTACCACCTCCATCCAGTTTTTCTGGCAAATTTTTCTGTAAGACTTTTTAAAAATATTAAGGTTTTGTTATTCATGATGTTTTCTTGGAAAGATTATAATCTTTAGATAATCTCTTTGTAATCTCTTTTTTTTAAATCATGCATCCTTGTTTGAAGATCTCTTATGTGTTCTAATCTTTTTTTTAAATTTTATTTTGTTCCATTTTTTTCCTTTTGGTTTTCTACTGTCATTCTCTAAATAGTCTTTTCCCACAGATACTTTACTACTAATTATATTTTTTTCTTTTCTGAACTCACTAATTTTCTTTTAGACTTGCTGATTTATTGTTTAATCTCTAATTTCTGTCATTTTTTGACATTTTAACTTAATGTGATTCTTCTTCTAAATCAGTCAGTATGTATTTGAAGTTATTCCACTGTCATTTCGTAGGGTCTTAACACATGCAGTATGTTTACTCTTTTCCTTCTAAGATGATTTTAGCTCAAGATCCTTTGTTGCACAGCATTTGTCAATTGAGATGGCTCTTTTCTTTCAAATTTTATTTCTCATCTTCTTCAATCACCTATCATTTCTTTCATTTATTCACTGATAAATTTCCTACAATGTCTTTATTGAATATGAAGTTCCTACTAATCTTTTTGAATCAGAAGAGTCATTGCTACTTTGCTCCTCTATGAACTCACAATAATGACTTCTCTATGTTCTCTCAAACTAGAAGCTACATGAGATGTTTCCCTCAGATGATGAGGATGACCATGTAAAGCACTGTTACTGTAATGCCTTGAGTGGCTACTAGAGTAGGGTCTCCTTTTCCACCTTTAGTAATAATAATTTTCTTTTTCAACCATCTTCTCTGCAATCAAATTTTATGAATTTCTGTGTTGGGCCTTGGAGGCTACTCATTAATCTCTCAGAACATAGATGAGAGAGGCCCTCTGAGAATTGTTTGTATTTTGTTGGATCTTTTCCAATTTGCCTTATTCTTTTCCTGGTTGCTTGTCTTCTCTCATTCTGAATTAAATACCTTGAAACAGCTTTTAATTTATCCTTACCTTCTCTCAGCATTTTTTTTTTTTACTCTCAGGTTCATTACCCTTTTTCATTCTTGTCAATATTTGGGTCTTCTCTAATTCAATCTGTTAGTAGAAGCACTCCTGGTATACTGGCAATGATTATCTCCAAAAGTTGGGTGCATTAAGTTGCCCCATGAAAACCACACACTGATAGCTTGGTTTTTTATTCTTTTAATTTAAATTCCTCACAGTAGTTCCTGCACTTTCCTGCTTTCTGAATTCCTTCTGAATTTCCTTTACACTCTCTTTTTTTTCTATATTTCTGTATTCTGCTTCATACTTTATAATACTTGTCCCTGGTATCTGTCTTTCTCCCTCTTGCGGAAAGTTGTCCCATATAAAAAGTAGTATTTTTAGAGAAGAAAACAAATCAGTACAAATGGTCAATTTGCTGAAAGAGTGCCAAGACATGTGCAATGTGTTATACCTGTGGACCACTCTCCTCCATGAAGAGTTTCCTTGGACATGTTCTTTTACATTCTTTCACTCCAGTCTGCATTGATCTTCATAATTTTATTACATTCACTTTTGATTTTTTTTGCTGCATGTTTGTTCTTTCCATTTACGCTGTTGTAGTTACTGTGTATATTATTTTCTTTGCTCTGCTTAAATCACTCTGCATTAGTTCATACAAATATTTCCATGCTTCTCTGTATTTCTTACATATATAATTCTTAAAATACAGTAAGATTCCATTTTATTTAGATATCATAATTAGCTCAACAATTCTCTAATTGGTGATCTGCGATTCCAGTTTTTAGCTATCACAAAAAATGCTTCCATCAACATTTTGGTATATATGGGGACCTTCTTATTCAACACTTTCTTTTCCCAATAATGGAATCTTTTTTCAAAGAATATGGATATTTTAGTTACTTTTTATTTTTCTTTCAAAACTAACTTCACAATTTTATCTCTCCACTAACAATATATTAGTGTGTATATCATTGCACTATCATTTTACCATTCAATGTTGCCATTTTTGACATTTTTATTAATTTGCAGGGTATGAGGTGAAACCTCAAGTTGTTTTTTTTTTTAATTTCCATTCTTCTTATTAATTATTTCTGGTATTCCTTCATGTGAGATGAACAACATTAAAGGACATTCACATTTATTTTTGTTTGTTTGTTTCACAGAGTTTTACATGCATCATACTATTTAATCCTTAGGGCAACTCTGTGAGGTAAAAGAAATGTCATTGTCCTTGTTTTATGGATGAGGAATGTCACCTATGGATGTGTTGAATCATTCATCTCTGAACTCCTTCTGCCTAAGCTCCCTCATTTTCACCATGACCAGTGAGTACCCTCCCATGATTGAATTAGGTCTTCAAACTCATTTTTTTATTTTTTCTGCTATCATTGGCTCTAAAAAGGGAATTCTATTGGACTGTCCTATTTTTCAAAAACATTATTCCCTCATATGTTTGTTGTCTCCCCCTATTAGAATTTAAACTCCTTGAAGGAAAGGAAATACATACTTTTTATTTATGTCATCAGTCCTTAGCACAGTCCTTGGAACATGGAAAATAAGCATAAACATATTGATTCACTCATTAAGTCAGGAATTTTAAGTGACTTGCCATGAACAAACAACAAGTATAGGAAACAGAATACAAATCTAGATATCTTATTCCAAGTCCCACAAAACACTGTCCTTCTTTGATTTGCAACTGTTTTTGTATTTGTGTATGAACATATATAATACGTTAAATATGTACCCAAAATATGTGAAACAGAGCACTTAAAGCAATCTCATATTCAAACTATCTTAATATACAATCTGGGAATTTTTTTTATTCAGTTAGAAAATTGTCTATTAACAAAAGTTGAATTCAATGAACATTATCAGTTCTCAAACAAATTTTGTCAGTTAAAAATGGATTCAGTCAAAAATTTTCAAAGTAACTTTCAAAATTATTAGCTACTTTATACATTTTATCAGTTCAAATATTTGGAGCTCATAAGGAAATTTAGAAAACACTAAAGGAAAAGATACGCATGTACAAAAACTATCAAAGTAAGAAAGGTGATCTTTGTAACTAACACATTATTAAAAAGTAATCTGTAAACCAAATTATGTATCCCACTCACCTAAAATCTTAACATCATCAGTGTCTTGCCTTGATTTTGAATTATTCTCCATTGTCAATGGATTTTTCCACTTAAACTTTAACTTTATTAATACAGCAACAATTTTCTTCACTTTACTTTTTGATAGGTGGCATACAATTTTGTTTGTACATATACATACATATTTTCTTTTTTTAAATGATTTATTATAAACTTAACATAAACATCAGTACAACCAAGATTGTCTTGCATTGAATAAATGAATTTCAGAACAAACAAACGAACAAAAAAGACAAAACAACTTCTCAGTAATCCCCGCTAAATCCCATTGCAATTTGTGGTTTGTCCATCCCTTCTCATTCACTTCTTCTCTCTTCTGCTCAAAGTTAGATTATAGTCAGTTCTTCTGGCTCTTTTTTCCCCCTTCCACTTTCTTTTATTTCACAGTGATCTTCACCGGTTTATTTTTATTACTAATACTTATTGATTTTATCTGTGTAGCCATATTCTATAACATTAATGCACTAAGATTTATCCAAACATTTCCTGAATCATAAGATATTTAAGAAAATTTCAGCTTCTTGAAGTTGTAAGTAACATTGTTATTCAAATCTTGTAGCAGATAGATCTTTATGTTGTCATTTTAATCAAACTTACACATTAATTCCCAATAATGCAATTATTTAGTCAAAGTTTTGGTATTTATAGTTGTTGTTTTTTTTTAATTTCCACTGCTATCTTGGTAACACTATCAAAATTATACTACTTTGCAGTAGAACAATGGATATTTATACTTTTGTTCCCCTCCACAATAGTTAGCACTAAGAAAAAATTGCTTTTAATATTTTTTTTGACGAATCAATGGGCTATAGATACTCATGCTTGTTTTTGTGTCCCATCTCTGAATGTGAGCTTGAACACTTTTAAATGATGCATAATAAATTACTCTTCTTTTGCAAGTTATCTGTTCACATCCATGCATATTTTCAATTAAAGCTTTTTTAGGTTTATATGCTTCTTTCTGAGATCTGTATGTTACTGCCTTGAAAAGAAAATATACATGAAAATGAATTACAAAATACATTTGGGAAAGCTGAATTAATTCTGGAAGTCAAATTTATTCTATTCATTAACGGAAAAAAAAAGTCAAGTGTGCCACCACTTGTTTTTTTTTTTTTTGTACCTTGGGAGGGTTAGAACAAAAAATCATATGTGCTCAGAACAATACATGAAAATTATGACAATTTTCCCTTTTTTAATGTTATAATGAATATTTAGAAAGGGCTGTTTTAAGTGCTGAATTGAACTTATTCCCCTTTCTAGACTTCTATCACTTGGATTTAGTAAATTACACATGAATAAAATTCTTCTAAATTGTATTGCTGTGGCTACTATTTGTTTTAAGTAAAATAATATTAATCTACATATATTCTCTAAGATTTCATCATTTTCCTTCTATCAAAACTTAGGAAGTTTCTAACCAATGTCAGAGAGGGAAAAAGAGAAAGGGAGGGAGAGAGACAGAGAGAGAGACACACAGAGATATGGAGAGATGAACAAAATTTAATGAGAAAAGTTGTTTTACATGTTTTTCAATAAATGTTTGATAAATAAGATGAGAGCACCATTGTAAACTATGATATACATGTAGAAAATAAATCATTAAACCTACTACATCCTCAAAGAAAAGAAAGTGAAAAAAATAGGTCTTGAGATTGGCAATATCATGGAAAAGATGTTTTCAAAATAACTTCTCCAACTTAACAATCACAAAATAAAGAAATAATCACAAACTTAAAGTTGATTATACAAGACAAGAAACAAGTAACACTACAAGGCAAAGGGCTTATGGAACAATATTAAATAACTGAATACTTCAAATACATGAAAATACTTTTAATCTCCCACTCTCTTCCTCAACCCCAATCCACCAATGCATTTGGTACCGAGTGCAGTATAATCACATTGGATTTCAAAGCCCTATTATACTGGGCACTGAACAGTTCCAGCCTGGTTTCCTGACAACAAGTCATTACCTGAATCCCTCACACTCCAACAAATATTGATCATTTTAAGTCATAAGAGGAAAATAAAAGTAAATTTTGCCTGGGATATGGTTGGGATGGGAGAAGTTGGAATGGTGGGGATACAGAGCCAACTAGAGGGGAAGGGGCTTATTTGCACCCCAAAAGGGTACAAAATCTTTTAAACAATTTACTCTGAGACATTACCTATTTGAGCACACACATCATCTCACTCCATGAGGCTAAGGACAATTAGCCTCAAAGGGTTTATACAGTAAAAAAGCAAATGTTTGCCTAGTGGAATGGTTGAGAGTTCAAATAGCAAAGACACAATCCAGAGATGAACTACTGGAGATATAAGAATTTTTTTTTTAATTACAAGAGAAAGTGTATAATCATAACTTCCAAAAAGTAGGGTTGAATGAGACTTATAAAAACAGAATGAAAGCCACTAAGAAGGTAAGCAGTCATTATTCTTAAAAAGTCCAGCAAACAATGAATAAACATTTTGCTTGGAGAGAAAATAAACCAAAAGTCACGGTGGAAAGCATTTTTAAATAAAACAGATATACCAGAAAATAACATGAAAATCCAGAAGTCTAAGAGAAAGATGTAACTTCACAATTTCTAAAACAAAAAATATAATGATAATTAAATTAAGCAGAAGTGGCCAAACTAATTCAACTGGGGGTGGGAAGCATTTATTAAATGCTAAGTACTAGGGGTGAAAAGACAAAAAGGAGAGTTTCTCTCCTAAATTAGCTTAAGCTCAAATAGCAAGATACAGCATGCACTCAAATATATTTTTGAAAAATAAAAGTATGCATAAGAAACAAAAAGCCACCACCACAGAGCCCACTCCTTACCTTACTTTATACCTTACCTTGGCCCCAGGATACTCAGACTCCATCAAGGCTGCTTAACTAGTCATACTGCAAGAATGAGACTGAAGCCACCAACTCTATCACTTCCAATGAGATAGAGAAATATTACCATTTGTTCTGTCACTGTATTCTACAGTTCCCACAGCCCTGCCTTTATATGATTCAGATGCAGCCATGGTTTTCAAACTAAGAAATAAAGTAGGTTCTTATTGGTTTTGTAATGAATTAAGAAATATATAGATATAGATACAGATGTTCACACACACACACACATACACATCTACATACACATACATCTGCATACACATATATATGTTTGTATATATATACCTATATACACACACATATAAGTCTATATATACATATTAGAAGAATATAATATTATTGTACCATTAGAAATAACAAATATGAGAAATTCTCAGAAATATGAAACAAACTTATATGGAATGTATATGGTTATATCAATGGAAATGGAAAATGATTAAAGTATGAAACATAAAGTGATTTATTTAGAATAACTAAAATTGAACCCAGAAGAAAGATTGAGAAATGCATGTTCCACCTGTCACTGGAATGATGGGGAACTATGGTTATGAGATGTTGAATACACCTTTATACATACTCAGTGTTTCAGTAAGTTTTGCTTTTTTCTTTGTGTACTCTCACATAGTTGTTATAGTCATATGAAGCAAAGAGCAAGTAAAACAAGTAATTAGGTATTGTGTTAACAAGATATTAATTGCCTTATGAACTTAGATATCTCTCTAATAGAATTAAAAGGACAAACCTCTTTGGATATGTTTTTGGAGAACTTGAAATGGAAATATTTGGTAGCAAGGTGAAAGTCAGAAATAAGTCTCCTATGGGGTAGAAGAAGGGAAGATGACCTGCTAAGAGGAAAGATAGGATCCCAAGAACAAAGTGCTCCAAGAAAACTCAATCAAAACGGTATGGTCACGAATGACATTTTGTAGACAAAAAGGCACACAGTCCCAATAGCTGTGGACAAAGTAGAATTTGTCGTAATATAATGATGTGGATAAAGGCTTTCAACAACCAATTTCTATTTTGTAAAGAAATGCTTAGAAGGTAGAAGTGAGGTCACCTTGTAATAGAATAAGAATATATACATATATTGTGTGATCTCTAAAAAAATATTCAAAGAATGCTGAAGGTCAGAAAATATGTACGTATATGTACAAATAAAATTGTATGCCACCTATCAAAAAGTAAAGTGAAGAAAATTGTTGCTGTATTAATAAAGTTAAAGTTTAAGTGGAAAAATCCATTGACAATGGAGAATAATTCAAAATCAAGGCAAGACACTGATGATGTTAAGATTTTAGGTGAGTGGGATACATAATTTGGTTTACAGATTACTTTTTAATAATGTGTTAGTTACAAAGATCACCTTTCTTACTTTGATAGTTTTTGTACATGCGTATCTTTTCCTTTAGTGTTTTCTAAATTTCCTTATGATCTCCAAATATTTGAACTGATAAAATGTATAAAGTAGCTAATAATTTTGAAAGTTACTTTGAAAATTTTTGTTCCTCATTCTCCTCAAATACAAAAAAAATAAAATAACAACATTCTAAACAACGACTATTTTTGTTTGTTCTTAGAAATAATATTTCAAAATGTCTGAGATAGATAAATAAGTAGATAGACAGACAGATAGGTAAATAGATGTAAGTATAAACTAAAAGAATTGGGAGAAAGGGAAAGATAGTAACAGAGATAGAGAGTCAAAGGAAGAGACAGAGACAGAGTCAGAGGGAGAGAGAAAGAGACAGAGAGGCAGAAACAGAAAGGTAGATAGCTAAAGAGAGGCAAACAGAGACAGAGAAAAAAAATGGTTTAAAGCCCTCTTGAAGAGACTTACTTGACATTGTCCTAAGAATACTGTATAACAGTATTTGCCTACCTACAAAACTGGTGTAAAATTGTCACTTTCTTTTCAATTGCTATAAAAGAAGCAAATTAACCTCTTTTTCTACATACATATAATCTAGTGCTGGTAGAAGGTCTTTGTGATAAAAGGACAACAGTGACTGTTGTATTCACTTGGATTTTTTTATTAATATTATACTTGTCTTTAATTAATCACAATATAGCAAGATAAATAAAGCACACTATATTCCACAATATCAACAACTTCAGTAGATAATTTATCACCAGGCAGTGGCTCTCTTTATACTTTTCCTTAGCATTACTCATTGCATCTTCTTTTTAGTTTTTCAATAATGTTTTGGTCTATTATTTTAGCAGATGCCATTTTTTTGTATTGCATTTTCTCGAATTGGGTAACATGAGGTGAAAATCCTGACAATTTTTTTTAAAAGTTCCTCTCATTTATCAGCCTTTTTGGATTTCCAGATGAAGAAAGGGTCAGGTTGCTACAGGGTTTCTGCCTAGTTATTCAGTTAATTCAGAGGAAAAGGCATCAGAGGCAATGAATCAAATTGTTGATGAGAGATTATTTGAAAAAATACAATTTTTCAATCTACCTTCCAGTGGTTGAAAGCACTACAGGTCAGTAGTCAAGTTATTTTTTGTTTTTGTTTTTACCACATTCCTACAAATATGTACAGCCCTTCCAAATTATAAAAATAATCTGTTCATACTGGTATAGCCTGGTAGCCCAGCTGAAAGGGAAAAGAAACCAAAGTCAAGAGTGAGTATACTCTCCTCCCCTAGGTATGAGCGCTCTAAACAGCTCAGAGCCAGATTTCCTGAGAAAATCAAGGAGATTAACCCCATCTTATCATCCTCTCCTCATTTTACAATCCTTTATCCTTACAGCATACCTCCCTAATATTCTTCTTTGCTATGTTCCCCTTATTCCGCTATCTGATTAATAGATTTCCCTTCCTGTAACTATTGTCAACTGTTCTACATATAACCTGATTCCATTCCCTACTGCCTTTTGGAGCAAAGTGTCCCCAGTTTTAGGCCTTCTTCACCACAACAGTCAATCATTCCCTATCTACTAATTCTTTTTATCCTGTATATAAAAGTCTACCCATTCTTTCAAAAAGGGGAAAAATAGCTTTAGATCCTGCCATCCACTCTAGCTATTATCCTATATTTCTCTTACCCTTTTTTTCCTTAAAAAAAATTTATTTAAAAAGCTTTCTACTCTCTTGAGGCCTCCACTTTTTCTTTTCTCACTCTCTTCTAAATGCTCTAAAACCTAGCTTCCAAACTCATCTCTCAATTGAACTTGCTCTCTCAAAATAAAAATGCTCTCTTAATTGCCAAATTTGATGGCTGCTTTTTCAGTCATCCTTCTTTTGCTATCCGTTGTACTTGACACAGTTCAATACCCTCTTTTAAATGTACCCTAATCTTTTTTTTTTTGCTTTGTGTTTTTTTTTAATCAAAACTCTCTTCTGGTTATCTTCTACCTTTGTGAATGTTCCTTCAAAATCTTCTTTCTCAGATCATCACCTACGTGAATCATCTATAGATTGGAGCCAGAAAACTTTAATGTAGAAATAATATGTATGAGGTCAACAAAATAGTCTAAGCAAGAGGTGATAAAAGAAGGATAGATGTTCAATATGTTGTAGGAAGATACAACTGAGAAGAGTTGGCAACTGACTGGATATGTGTAAGGAAGTGGCCTAGGTGTTCACTTTACGTTAGATAACATTCAAGATAATGGAGGAAAGAGGAAGTAATTAGTAAAGCCCAGCTCCCCTTCTTCTCCAGTAAATAACCCAACAATGATCTAAGAAAGTCATACAGTATTATAGTGATTGAGAAATCCAAAAAGAAAAAAAAAAGCCAGTGACATATATTTCTTGCCTCTGTCACAAATTTAACCTTCAAGGTTTGGGATAGGACCATAGCCTGTGCTGATATCTCCAATCTAGGCCAATAGTGCAGGGACGCCCAAAGATAATCCCAGACCAGGATCCAGACTAACAGTAAAAGGTCTCTCAGAGGATACAGGAAACCATACTCGAGTGCACAGAGCTGAAATCTAGCCCAGCAGTTCTAGATTCCCAGAATTGATCAAGCACTGCACCCTGAGAACAGGCCAGCAGTTCACAGTCTCCTGTAGGGTCTTGAAACAAGGTCTCAGTGCCCAGAAACCTGAGAATAAAAGGGGAAAAGAATAAATTTTCATATAATGTCAATACAGGCTGGGAACTGTGTTAAGCATTATCTCATGTAATCCTTACAACAACACTTAGAGGAAGGTGCTGCACTAATCACTGACTCAGGACAGCAGACCAGCAGTTTCTCAGAAATGACTGGATCACTGAATCACTTGGGCTACAAAACTTCCATCTAGGCCAGCAATGCAAGGTTGCTTAGATCATATTGGAAGATTCATGTCATGCTCCAGAATAGTTCTGAGACAGCCATACCATCTCTTCACATGGACTTGGATCATGGACTTAACCTAGAAATTCCAGGATGGGGGCAGCTAGGTGGTACAGTGGATAGAGCATTGCCTGAAGTCAGGAGATCCTGAGTTCAAATCCAGCCATAGACCAAACCTTCACACTTACTTGTTGTGTGATCTTGGACAAGTCACTTAACCCCAATTGCCTAAAAACAAACAAATAAAAAAAGAAAAAAAGAAATTCCAGGATGTCAGAATTCAGACTGTTACTCGATTTGACTATGTAAAGTCCAGTGAAATTTTGTAGTTCCTTGACTCTATATGCAGAATATGAATTTGTTTTATTTGACTACTCTTATTTGTTACAAGTGTTTTTTCTCTCTTTATTTTTTTTTTCCCAGTGAAGATGGAGGGGGAAAAAATGCTTCAGCAATAGATGTCAACTAGGCAATAAATACCTTGATCTTCATAATCAAGGTGGAATTATATCAATGCTACTTAATACAGGGCAAATTCACACCTTTTCGAAGAGTTAACCTCATTAAGGGATTTTATCATTTTGTTGAGGTCATATCATCAGTTCTAAAATTAATTCTTCATAAATTAACAAAGAAATTTGTGATTCATACATGGAATTCTATGCCTAGAATCAGTAGTAACTAGGTAAACCACCCACCTAATTATTTTAAGGCACATTCTCTCTTTCTTTAAAGTAAGTCAAATGTCAAATTTCTAAGCTTGATATAGATCAAATTTTATTATAGTGCAACTTATGATACTTCCTTTTGACATACTAGATAACATTTGGTGAGAAGAAAGAAATCCAATATGTCAATATAATAAGTAAAATATAATTTCATGTTGGTATATTAAAATATTAATCATTGAAATTTAAAATACATATTATTAACTATTTGCTAACATGGATGATTTTTATCATCAATCATTAACATATTATCCATAATCCTGTGGAGCAATTTAGTGAAGACATATGATGGTAACTGTTTCAATGCAGAGTTTCTCAGTAGCCACGGCTGATAAAAGTTTTTATTACCATAGTCCCTGACACTGTCAATTTGTTTAACTTCAGAAATAGATATGTTCATAGAAATGACTTTAAAGAAGTTGTGTCATCATCTCCTTTGTCACTGTATCCTGAGCCCCACTGCACTAATTTCTTGTAATTTTTAGCTGATTCCCCCATTTAAATTTTCTTCACATATTGGAATGTGACCTCCTTGAATTTCACTTTACTATTTTTATTCCCAGTAGTTAAGAGATTGTTTTGCATATTGTTAAGCATTTTCAATTCATTTGTATTGATAATTGTTGTTCACACACCAATCACATCAGGAGCGTGATGTAACTTGCACGTGAATGGGATTTAAGTGAGGCAGAACTGCATAATGTCTTCAGCTTTTCTCTTTCCTCCAGAGTCATTGGAGGTTAATGGCAAGATGAAGGCCAAGACAAGTGGTGATGGCTCAGGATGTAGTGGGTGACATTGCCCTTTATAAATAAATGTCTTTCCCAGGTCTCAGTTTGTTTTAGGCAATGAGGTCTCAGTTTGTCTACCCATTCAATGACTAAGGGCTAGGTAAGAATTGAGACAAAAGATGGCTCAATTTATCATTACAAAGATATCAATCTGGGAGGAAAAATAACTCATTCTAAGCCATCAGCACCTAAACAAAGAGCCACCAAGGCTTGGGCTGAGTCTATTATTGGCCATGCAATGAAAGCCAGATTATTTTGGGTTAAAAGGCATAGGCAAGTACTTCCATTACCAAAAAAAGGTCTTTTTAAAAGACTGTTTTTCACACAGTATCCATGATATTGATGATATTTTAATTAATTAATTATTAGTTTTAATCATTCACTTCCACAAGATTTTAAGTTTCAAATTTTCTCCCCATCTCTCTCCTCCCCCACCCCAAGACAACTTGCATTCTGAATATCTCTTCCCCCAATCTGCCCTCCCTTCTATCAACCCTCCCTTCTCTTATCCCCTTCCCTTTCTATTTTCATTCTTTTGGTTTTGTTTTATAATTTCTTGATTTCTCATAGAGTCATTAGCTTCCATTTGCTCCATTCTAATTTTTTTTTAAGTAATTATATTCTTCATTGTGCTTTTGGACTTTCTTTTTCATTTGGGCTATTCTGCTTTTTAAGGCATCTTCTCATCATTGGTTTTTTTGGACCTCTTTTGCCATTTGTGTTAGTATATTTTTTAAGGTGTTATTTTCTTCAGTATTCTTTCTGGTCTCCTTTAAGAAGCTGTTGATTTATTTTTCATGATTTTCTTGCATCACTCTCATTTCTCTTCCCAATTTTTCCTCTACATGTCTTTGATTTTCAGAATCCTTTTTGAGCTCTTCCATGGTCTAAGACTAATTCATATTTTTCTTGGAGGTTTGGATGTATGAGCTTTGACTTTGTTGTCTTTTGGTTGTATGTTTTGATCTTCTTTGTTGTCAAAGTAAGATTCTATAGCCTGAGGATTTTTTCTGCTCTTTGCTCATGTCCCCTGTCAATTACTTGATTTTTTTTAACTCTTTGTTTAGGTAAGGCTCTGCTTTCAATATAGAGGGTATACTATCCCAGGAATCAGGGGTTGTGTGCAGTTGTGTTCAGAGATACTTTTAGGGACTTGTAAATTTTCAGTTCTTCCAAAGCAGTATGATCAAAGGAGAAGTGTTTACTCCTTTCTTGGCCTGTGCTCTGGTCTACAAGTAGCCACTCTTTTCTGCCTTGGAACTGTGAGGAAGATTCCCTCTCCACTGCTGCCACAAACTCTATCACTCCAGCAAGTCTCATTGCCATAGGACTGCCACCCAGGATTGCAACCCAGATCCAAGCACAGACAAAGCAATAGAATCCTACCTCATTGCCAGCAAAGAGATCCCTGCAATCCCCCTCTGAACATCCACTTGATCCCCCCAACATCTGTGGGCCAAGAACTCTGGAAGCAGCTGCCACCACTGACCTGAGGCTGTGCCAGGGTTGGGGCTAGACAATGCTCCTCTCTCACTCACATCTGACAGACTTTTTGTACTGAACTTCTAAGTTGTCTTTGGCCTTTGTGGGTTGAGAAGTCTAGAAACTGCTGCAGCTGCCAGTGATTAAGTCCCCTGAGGCCTGTTCCAGGTTCACTGGGGCCCCATTTTGCCTGCACAGCCTATGCTGAAATGTACTCCTCTCCTAGCCTAGTGAATCAACCTTTCCCATCAACCATCCAGGTTGTTTTGAGCTGGAAATTTGTTTCACTCTGTCTTTTTGTGGGTTCTACTGCTCCAGAATTTGTTTAGAGTCATTTTCCAGGTATTTGGAGGGATTTGGGGACAGCTCAAGCAAGTAGCTGCTTTCACTCTGCCATCTTGGCTCCGCCCCTCAGATATTGATGATATTGATAGTAAGGAAGGAAACAAGCACTTATTAAATGCCAAGTATAGCCTATTTATCTTCATTCAACACCTGTGGCAATATATTTTATTATTCCCCTCATTTTACAGTTGAGGAAATTGAGAAACAAAGAGCCTAAATGACTTGCGTATCATCATACACCTACTAAGCTTCTGAGGCTGAATTGGAATTAATTAACTCAGGTCTTGCTAATCCTAGGCTCAGTACTCTATCCAGTACACCACCTAGCTACTCAATAAAATACAAATTCCTTGAGAGCAGGAATTGCTTTGTTTTTGTCTTTGTGCCCCAAGTACCTTACATATTACAAATTCTTTACAGATATTTGCTGAATGAACAAGTGGTTTGAATTAAGTAATCTGCTTCAGGATGATAAATTGATTTTTAAATTAATTTTGTATATATATATATATATATATATATGTGTGTGTATGTGTGTGTGTGTGTGTGTATACACATACATATACATATATGTTTTAAAATTCACAAGAGTTTATTTTCTCACTCTGACATTATCTACTTGGGAGTATGGAGGAGTGGAACCTTTTTTAATAAATATATATATAACAAAGTAAAAGAAATTCTTATATTGGCCATATTAAAAAAATATGTTTCATTATGCGTATTTAGATGACTGAAATTGAGAAAATCTTTTGACCATGACAACCCATAATCAAATAAAAACATAAAATATACTTTAGTGTTTGAGCAGACTCAGAGTCAGTCTTCAGTGTGATTTAATTATTTTATTACACATTTTGTGAAATTCCTAATACCAGTTGGATTCATAAACCAGGATAAGACATTTAGATATGGAAGTGATATTATCAATCATATGGTACAAGGTCATCATTTTACAGAAGAGAAAATTGTGTGTTAATGAGGTTAAGGAACTTCTCCTAAAATAAAACACATAGTAAATGATAGTATTAGAATTCATACCCTGGATCTCTGGTTCCAAATCTAGTGTTCTTCTATCATGATGAAATATTCTCATAAGCTACATGACCAAAAGAAAAAAAAAGCAATCACACACACACACACACACACACACACACACACACACACATACACACACACACATATTTATGTGTACAGACATAAATCCAAATAGAGAGAAACATATACATTGTGTTTTTTTAGGAATTTTTATACCTGAAAATATTGTCAATCAAAGAAATAACTTGGGACATAAGTAGCATCAGTTCTGTATTACACTTAATATGACATTGAAAGAAATATAATAGGTCGTAGAACACCATGAATAGAGGGGTGAGAAGGCTCTGTTATCATTTAGATGGTGGAGAATGAGGCACTCATACCTATGATGTGGTGTTGTGAAGGGTATCTAGCCTATTTAAAAATTCTAAGATGCTTAACATAATTCAAGCAAGGAATGTGTTTGTAATCCTTGGCCAAGAGGGATAATGAATATATTAACTTATGATGGACCAGGCATGTTATACTTTTGAATGTATTTGGATCATTTATATTTCTGAAATTGTGTGTGTATTACTCCTGGATGGTAAACCAAAGTAGACATGACCAATAGTCCTTCTCATCACTGAAATGTCAAATGCAGGCAAACATTAAGCAAAATTTATAAATTCCATTTATATACTCTTGATATACTTCATATTAGGCTGTATAATGTGTATAGGGAACTATGGAAAGTGTAAAAAATATTGCAAAGGGATTTCAAGAGAGAATTCAGTGTTGATCAGCATCTGTATTTGAACTCATGATGCTGAGTAAGGATAACAAAAGATTGACTAGCAAGATAGATGAAATGGAAAATCAATTCTGTATTCAGTACCTGAGAATAACTGAAGTCACTGAGAGACTGACTACTGACTTCACCCAGTTTTATGGATAATGGTTGATAGACCTACTGAATTTGAACAGGTTAAAGGATTTTTTCCCCCTGGTAATCTCTGCAAATATTCCAAAATGGAAAATTTTGCTGTTGTATGTTCACTGTTGTTATCAATGAACACATGCCATTTAAAAGTAGCATAAAATCAGCAAGAAAAAGTGTGATTTATTTTGCTTTGGGAGAATGTCAGAGAGAATTATAACCAATGTGACTGATAATTTAGACCAGACAGAAAACCCTTCAGTAATTTACATGTAAGAATTTTGTGCTTAATCAAAAATTATTCAGTAACTATTATCATTATTTTTTGCTACTTGGTGGTTATATAGAATACATGATAACAACAAAATAACATGATTTTTATTTGTCTCTTCTGTGTTGCTTTAATAAATAATTATATTATACACAGGCCTTTCCATGATTGTTTTGTTAATGATCATTTTCTCAGTGTGTTGGCACTTGTGTTCCAGTCCCAATAGTGATCTTGGGATTCATACTGTAAAAAGGAAAACAAAACAACCAAAACAGAAATTAGTTTCCCCCTCTCCCTACCCCAATTGATTCCTTTTAAGTTTAGGGAGAAAGTCAAATTATTTTTCTTTAACTTCTTTATTTATATTAGCATGTCAGAATTTCCAAGGCCAACATTTGCCTTAATTCCATACTCTTTCTATAAGATATATTTGCTGATTCACATGAATTATTAAGCATAAAACTTTGATATTTCAAGTATCTGAGATAATGAAGAAGGGTGTTTAAGCTAATATGAAAGAGCTGCTTAAAACATACATATTATTTTTTAACATACTGAAATTTTAGAGAGTAAGAATAGTTGTTATTTATACCTTAACTCTTTTGTTGTATTTTCTGAAGTCTTAGAAGTAAGTAGTGTTCACAGTGATAATGTGTAAAAATTGAGGGAAATTAGAAATTGGCTAGAATATGCAAAGTTTACTTTAATACTGAGTAAAATGATCATTTCATATTTTCCTCACATGAGAAAATCAAAATAGCCTTCTTAAAATGCATATTGTAATTTGTAATCTTGGGCATCAGCTTAGAATTTATGTCAAAAATCAAATACTTACTAAATCTTGTAAAAGGACTTCTGTTCAAGCTTACCTTAAGAACAACCAAATGTAGTGAAGCAAATGATAGCATGTATGTGTGTGTGTGTGTGTGTACACACACACATATACATGCAGGCATATAGATATATACATAGACACATATATTTATATATATATATATATATATATATATATATATATATATATATATATATATATTTCTGTGTGTGCACATATACATATACATATATATAGAGAGAGACAGAGACAGAGAGAGAGACAGAGGAGAGAGAGAATATTTTCTGTGAAATGAAGGAAAATTATAGAAAATAAAGAAAATAAGAACAAATTATGCTTCAATGCTTCATCATCATTAGGAATATAATATGTCTAAGAAAAGGGTCCGAATTTCTAGGAAAATATGAATCATGAAACATGAATGAAGAGTCTCATTGGATAGTAACAACCTAGAAAATGCATTTAGGAATTCAAATGAAGGATAGATTTTTTGGAACATTTTTGGCTGTCAAACTACATGGAATCAAAAATAATATGACTGATACTTTTATACATAGTGTCAATAAGACTAGGCATTATTTAAATATAGTTATAATGATTCTCTAGGAGTCATAATTTAAAAGAGCTCAATTTCTGTAGACAAACAATCATCCTATACTTAATCTGCAGTAGCAAAAAGCTAACTTGATAGATTTTTAGAGATAACTGGGATTAAAATATCATTAATGTAAATGGAAGATTTGTGTTTTATTTTCTCCTTCACAAAAACCTATTCTGACATCTTCATTTCCCCATTACTGGTTCAATAATTTTATATTAGAATCAGTTTATCTATTAATTTTATATTAAATTGATTTTAAAATATGCAAATAAGGAATTTTGAACAAATTAAGTTACAAAGAATGAGTTAGTATGTGCAATTTGTTGGAGGAGAGGCAAGACAAGGTTGAGGAGGAATTAACTTTACTGGCTTTTTGCAGATCTGCACTTCAATCTTCAACCACATAGTCTTTTCAGAGGTTTGAATAAGTTGAGAGACTTCAGTTCTTTCCACTTTGCAGTCTTAATACTTATCCAAAACACCTGCTGAAGCATCTCTTTTCTTCCAAAGCCTGCAGCCCTCCATTACATTACTGCCTCCTAACTCGTTTGGTCCTTCAATATTGAAAATGCCTCTAAGCTCTCCATGCTAAGTATCTCTTTCCTGAGGTCCTCAGCTTCTTATTGTCCACACAAGAGATTTTACTTTCTTTTGCAGAATTCATGGATTCATGTCTCAAAGTCTTTTTCTGGTGATAGGAAAATTAATTTCAATACTTCATTATATTTGTATCAATAAACCTTTTGGAGGAAATTTTAAATATAATTTATGAGACTTTGAAATATAAAATGTCAAACTTTGTGTCACAATCAAGTATGTTATTATAATGTATTTTATAGTTTATAAATATTTCTCACTTATATGTAAAATATATGTTTATTAATGAGAGACTACAAATAAATATATGTACCAAGAGTCTAATTCCCAATCTGTTGATTGATCCCAAAGTTAAGTGCACATTTGGTAATTATATAGTTAATTTGCTTGGGAGGAGAAGCTGAATGATTAATGTTTTCAAGTTCATTAATGATTTAAGGGTTAATTAATCAGCTACAGTTTGCCAGTGCCTGAACTATTACTTGATTTTGAAGTGAGGCTGTTTTTGAAGTTCCATGAGCCCCTCCCTTCTATAAAATGTTTTTTTTTTTAAATTTACATTGTGGACACAGTACCGAAATGAGGACTATGTTATATAATCTGTTATATTTGCAATTTCTTCCCTTCTTCCAAAATAACAGCTGGTCTGCATCTTTCTAATGTATTTATTATCTTTGTATTACACTCACCTGCTTATTATCATAAGACCATCCTAGACTGCAAGTTCCTGTGGATAGGAAACTAAGTTGTACAACTGGGTTGGAGGACTAAAATACAAATTGAGGCTATGAAGTTATCATTGTCACCATACTTAACATTAATCAGATTATAAATTCTTTGCTGATTGCTCATGCATGTCATTCCCATGGCTTCTTTAAATTCTAGAGTTCTGTACACAAATTCAGAAAGTGTTTTTTTTTTTTAATTTCCAAAATAAGCATATCTCCATGGGAAAGATTTTTCCCTTGACTTCCACTCCTATCCCCCATAGCTTAGGTGTCATTTATGCCTGTGATTTCTCATCCTATATTGAATTCCATTTTACAAAGTTAAAAAAAAATGAAGAATTCATCCTTTCCCCAAATGAGATGTACTAATAAGGTAAGATTTTCTATTCGTAGTTGAAAGTAAAAATTATCGGGTTTGATTTTCTTTATTCATCAAGTTTACTCCACATTCTAGACAGAGACCAAATTTTGGCTACTAAAATATATGGACCTCAACAGGATAAGTCATCTTCCACCTCAAATTTGGCTCATTATATAAATCTAATCTAACTGAATGTGCAGAAGCTGATCATTAATATCCCCAGACACCCCAGATGAATCAGTGGCTATGTATCAATGGTCAACTGAGCAATAGCTTCAGTGTGGTAAACCAAGATTTTATTTAGAGAATGAATATTAGTGTATGGAATATATATGTGTAACTCTGTTACAGTTATGATATTTTTGAATAGTCATTTAATTTCTCAAAAATATAAAATGATACTTTTATAAGTTAAACAAGTAAGTTTAATTCTAAAAGATATTTGTGAGACATTTATGCTTGAAAAAGCAATGATTCCAGAGGGACAGATATTTTATGAAGACTTTTATTTTTAGTGACATAAGAGATGCAAATGCCTCAACTTCTGAAATCTTTTGGAGTGAAGTTACAGTTATAGTTCAAATGAAATTGCTGAAATGAAAACAACCCTTAATTAATCAGCTAAGTTGATCACAGTTAAAAATCCATGAGTCAATATATAATCAATTAATTTTAAGCATTTCAAAGAATACTGGTTTGGTCACAGTTTGATAGCTCTTAAGCTTACTATAATGACTGTATTTCACAATATCATACTGCTAATCCTTCCCTAACAGCGTTGTTGTAAGAAAAGTGTTTTGTAAACCACAAGTACGCACATACATGTAAATTCTTATTCTTTTTTCTTCTAAATCTACTGGAGCATAAAACAATCACTTAGATGAAAGAAATGGAAAGAGTGGATTTTATATAAATAGGAACCAAAGTAAATAGGGAAGTGCCATTATAAAATATTATGCTATTACATCCTTACTAAAAGAAAACTGAAGCTCTGAGATCTAAGTAAAACACTGCTACTAAAAACTATCTCTAATCATAGAAACAATATTAAAACACCTTCTAAATCAGCTCTTCTGAAACAATTTTGACTTTTTATTGCATATTATGAAACTTTTTAAAAAATTTCATTGTTCCTCTGTTACTTGAGTAAGCTCTACCACAAAGCTTTGTCCATAATTGTTACCTGAATGAATGATAGGATGAACAAGTAGAAATTGAAGTGGGTCAATCATGTAGTGATAATCATCAATTTACTTATTATAAGTGATGATTATGTGCCAAGCACTGTAAGGTATAACAAAAAAAGCATCTGCATTGTATCCTATTACCCACATAATGTTAAGCTATCTAGATCAGTGATATCAAATTCAAATAAAATCAGTGCCACTAGTCTGTAAGTAAGGATCTCCAGGGCCACTTATTGACTTGATTATCAAATGTAAAATGTATATGCACACACACACACACATATACATTATACACACATACATATATGTATATATGTATATATTCACACATGCATACATACATAGTGTGTGTATGTATGTATGTGTATGTATGTATGTATATACATATATATATATAATAATTTTAAAATTTATTTTTAGTTTTCAACATTCACTTCCATAAGCTTTAGAGTTTTAAATTTTCTCCCCCTCACTCCCCACCTCCCTCCCCAAGACACCATGCAATCTGATATAGGCTCTACATATACATTCCTATTAAACTTATGTGCACATTAGTCATGTTGTAAAGAAGAATTAGAACCAATAGGAGGAAACACAAGAAAGAGGAAACAAAACAAAACAAAAGGAGAAAAAAGAGTAAGTAGTATGCTTCAATCTGCATTCCAACTCCATAGTTCTTTCTCTGAATGTGGATAGCTGTTTCCATCATGAGACCTTGGAGATGTCTTAGAGCTTTGCAATTCTGAGAAGAGCTAATTCTAACAAAGTTAGTCATCACACAACACGGTTGTTACTGTGTATAATGCTTTCCTGGTTCTGGTCATTTCATTCAGGGTCAGTCCATACAAGTCTTTCCAGGTTTTTCTGAAGTCCACTTGCTCATCATTTCCTAAGCACAACGGTATTTCATTAGATTCACATGCCACAACTTATTCAGTCATTCCCCAATTGATGGACATCCCCTTAATTTCCAATTCTTTGCCACCTTTCATAACACTCTCTATCTTTTGTTTAGTCTTGAAATTGTAACTCATATAACTTCTTTAAAAATCTGGATGCTATATCACTTGGTGTATATATGCTTAGTATTGATATTGCTTCATTGTTTATGGTACCTTTTAGCAAAATGCAGTTTTATTCCTTATCTCTTTTAGTAAGCTATATTTTTGCTTTTGCTTTGTATTAGATAGGATTGCTACCACTTTTTTTTTTCACTTCAGTTAAAGCATAACAGATTCTGCTCCAGCCTCTTACCTTTACTCTGTGTGTGTCTCTCTGCTTCAAGTGTGTTTCTTGTAAACAGCACGTTGTAGCAGTCTGGTTTTTGATCCACCGCTATCTACTTCATGTTATAGAAGATTTTATCCCATTCTCATTCATAGTTATGATTACTAACCATATTTCTCTCCATCCTATCTTTCCTTTTATTTGCCCTATCTCTCCTTTCACCCTACCCCTCCTTGAAAGCATTTTGTTTCTGCCTACCTCTTCCCCTGATCTGTTCTCTGTCAGTTCTCCCCCACACACTATTACTTGAATGCCCCCCCTCCTACTTTCCTATTAGGTTAGATAGATGTCTCTATTCAATTGATTGTGTATAATGTTACCTTTTTTGAGCCAATACTCAGGAGAATAAGGTTCAGATGATGTTCATCACTCATGCTACCATCTTTACTTCTACTGTAACAGGTTTTTCACATCTGTTCATATAAAATAACTTACCACATTCCACCTCTCATTTCTGTACCCTGTATATTCCTCTTTCCCATCCCTTAATTGTTTTTTTATCTCATTCTTCAAATTCAGTTTATACCCATGCTTTCTGTGTATTTATATTTCTCCTAGCTGTACTATTAGTGGTACAATTTTTAAGAATTACAAGTATCATCTTCCCATGTAACAATGTAAACAGTTCCACTTCGTTGAGTCCCCTATGTTTTCTTTTCCCTTTTTACTTTTTAGGCTTCTCTTGGACCTTGATATTGGAGATTAAACTTTTTTGTTCAATTCTGGTCTTTTCCTTATGAAAGCATGAAATCCTTCTATTTTATTGAATATCTTTTTTTTTTCCCTTGAAGCATTATGCTTAATTTCAGCAGCAGGTGATTCTTGTTTATAGTACTAGCTTCTTTGCTTCTGGAGCATCATGTCCATAACCTCCATTCTTTTAATGTTGCAGCTGCCAAGTACTGATTCTGATTGTGACTTCCTGATACTTGAATTCTTTCTGTCTGCTTGCAGAAGTTTTTTTTTTCTTGATTGTTTTTTTTTTTCCTAATAGCTTTAAAATTTGTCTAAAATGTTCCTTGGAGTTTTTATTTTGGGATCTTTCTCCTGAGGTGATTGGTGCATTCTTTCAATGCCTATTTTGCCCTCTGATTCCAGGATATCAGAAATGTTTTCCTTGATATCTTGAAATATGCTGTCCAATTCCCTCTTTTGATTTTGGCTTTCAGGTAGCTCAATGGTTCTGAGATTGTCTCTCCTGGATCTAATATCCCAGTCAGTTGTTTATGCAATGAGGTATTTTACATTTTCTTCTTTTTTTTTCATTCTTTTGATTTTATTTGGTTAATTCTTAATGTCTCCTAGGGTCATTAGTTTCAATTTGCTAAATTTTAACTTTTAAGGATTTGTTTTCCTTAGTTGGCTTTTGTACTTCCTATTCCACTTGCCCAATTGTACTTCATAATTCTATTCCCGAAATCTAGCATAGTATCTAAAGAGTAACAGTTGCTTATTGATCATTAATAATACATTTTGATGATTTGTCTTTTAGTATCACCTCATGTACCCTAAATAATAGTCATATGCTATTTTAATCCTTGTATTTTCTCCAATGTGTGTATCAATACACTAATATTTCAAGGGAAAAACCATCTTACTGATATAAGTATATCCCTCAGTTATGTAAATCACATCAACCATGCCAACCTATCCTATGTGACACTTGGTCATATCTTCTTATTCACCAGGACATTTATTAAAAATAGTGTAGGTCTTCATATTCTCTTGATATTGGGTTAATAACAATGAAACTAGTAACCTATCCATCCGTTTTTCCCAGAAGAAAACTTATTTAAAGGATTCCTCATACATTGCACCTTATTTTGACACTATTCCTATAGCATAATGCCACATTTCTTTAAAAAAATTTTTATGATATACTTATTTTATTTTAATTTTCTGCCTATTTGTCATATTCCTCTCTACATATAATATTTTAAAAATGTATACTTTTTGATTAAGCTCCTAAGCATCCACATATTTCTAGATAAATATTTTCTCCCTAATTAAAATTATTTTCTGGGATTTCATTCTTGAGAGATTTCCTATCCTTTTGGATCTGATTTAAACTTAAATAAATTTTTCTCCAGTCTTTGAAATTTAGTACATCAAAAGTATTCCTATCCAAATGTATTGTTTTCTCTCTCATTAATTCTTGGGAAGAAACATAACCTCCCTCTTTGTCAAATACAGTTACCATAATTGGTGCTTCATTAATGAATTCTTCTCCATTGGTTGAAAACAGGTCCAGAGTAGAAGTTCTCCTCATTAAATCTTCCATATTTTGAAAGATGAAATTAGCATTAGCATGATCCAATATTTATTTGATCTACTTTTGCAAAGTCTCCACAGAAGCAAGATAACCAAGAGCTATCATAAGAAGTCTTTCAACTGTACTCTATCCTTTTTCTATATCAGGGTTGTGACCTGAATTTAGCAAGCAATCTGACACATTTGGACTGACTCTTTCCTGGATGTTTAATACACTTCACTCTTTTGCTTAGATTTTAGTATGCTCCTTTGGCAATACAACTTTTACTGTCAGCTTTGTCTTCCCTCATTGATCTTCACTCAAATGCTATCTACTATACTTCTCAAATGTTCTTCCTGAATTTTTTCACATCTATATATTTTTCTTAATATACAGTGATACTCAATACCCACTCATCTAAATTTTCTACTCCTTTTGAATGAGGTTTTTTTTTCTTCTGGAATCATATTACATCATGAGTTCAATACCAACAAATCTCAGTTACTATCCATTTGTTCAGTTTCCCCTCCTCTCATTATTTTTCCATTCTTATCAAAGTTATGTTAACCATTCTTTTTTATTTTTTAATATAAATTTATTTATTTTTAGCTTTCAACATTCACTCCAACAAGTTTTTGAATTCCAAATTTATACCCCACCTCCCCCCTCCTCCCACCCCAAGATGGCATGCATTCTGAATACCCCTTCCCCTAGCCCGCCCTCTCTTCTATCTCTCTTCCCTTCTCTTATCCCCTTCCCCTTCTATTTTCCTGTAGGGCAGGATAGACTTCTGTACCCCATTTCCTGTATTTCTTATTTCCCAGTAGCATGTGAAAACATTTTTTAAAACATATGTTTTTAAAACTTTAAGTTGCAAATTTTCTCTCTTCCTCCCTTCCCACCCACCCTCATTGAAAAGGCAAGCAACTCAATATAAGTTGTACATGTGCAGTTATGCAAAACACGTCCATAGTAGACATGTTGTGAAAAACTAACTCTGTTTCCCTTAATCCTATCCTGCCCTCCCATTTATTCTATTCTTTCTTTTGACCCTGTCTCTCCTCAGAAGTATTTACATCTGATTACTCCCTTTCCAAATAGGCCCTCCTCTCTATCTTCCCCCTGCTGTCTTGTCCCCTTCTCCCCCTATTCTCCTCTAGGGCAAGATAGATTTACATACCCAATTGAATGTGTTTGTTATTCCCTCCTTAAACCAAATCCCATGAGAATAAGATTCACTCATTCGCTCTCACCTTCCCCTGCTTCTCCTCCACTCTAAGAGACTTTTTCTTTCTGGTTTTTTTTTAGATAGTTTACCCCATTCTACATCTCCCTTTCTTTTTCTCAAAGTATAATCCTCTCTCATCCCTTAATTTTATTCTCCAGATATGACCCCTTAATCTTCAACTCACCCTGTGCCCTCCATATATCTATCTACATATACACACATATTTTTTTTCCTCCAACTACCCTAACATTTGCAAAGGTCTCATGAGTTACAAATATCATCTTTCCATGCAGGAATGTAAACAGTTCAATCTCAATAAGTCTCTTATGATTCCTCTTTCCTGTTTACCTCTTCATGTTCCACTTGAGTCCTGCACTTGAAAGTCAAATTTTTTATTCAGCTCTGGTCTTTTCATCAAGAATGCTTGAAAGTCCTCTATTTCACTGAATGACCATTTTTCCCCCTGAAGGATTATACTCAGTTTTGCTGGGTAGGTGATTCTTGGTTGTAATCCTATCCCCTTTGCCCTCTGCAATATTATATTCCATGCCCTGCAGTCTTTTAATGTAGAAGCTGCTAAATCTTGTGTTATCCTGATTGTGTTTCCACAGTACTTCAACTGTTTCCTTCTGGCAGCTTGTAATATTTTCTCCTTGACCTGGGAACTCTGGAATTTGGCTACAATATTCCTAGGAGTTTTCCTTTGGGGATCTCTTTCAGGAGGAGATCTATGTATTCTTTCAATTTCTATTTTGCCCTCTGGTTCTACTATATCAGGGCAGATTTCCTTGATAATTTCTTGAAAGATGATGTCTAGGCTCTTTTTTTGATCATGGCTTTCAGATAGTCCAATAATTTTTAAAATCTCTCTCCTGGATTTTTTTCCAGGTGAGTTGTTTTTCCAATGAGATATTTCACATTGTTTTCTAATTTTTCATTCTTTTGGATTTGTTTACTGTGTGGTGATTTCTCATAAAGTCACTAGCTTCCAATTGCTCTATTCTAATTTTTAAGAAAGTATTTTCTTCAGTAATCTTTTGGACTTCCTTTTCTATTTGGCCAATTTTTCTTTTTAGGGCATTCTTCTCCTCATTGGCTTTTTGGACCTCTTTTGCCATTTGGGTTAGGCTATTTTTTAAGGTGTTATTTTCTTCAGTATTTTTTTGGGTCTCCTTTAGCAAGCTGTTCACTTGTTTTTCGTGATTTTCTTGCATCACTCTCAATTTTTCCTCTACTTCCCTTACTTGCTTCTCAAAATCCCTTTTGAGCTCTTCCAAGGCCTGGGACTGATACATACTTTTTCTTGGAGGCTTTGGATGTAGGAGGTTTGACTTTGTTGTCTTCTTCTGGTTGTATGTTTTGATCTTTGTCACCAAAGTAAGATAATATAGCCTGACACTTTTTGCGCTGCTTGCTCATGGTACCAGCCAATTATTTGAGTTTTAAACTCTTTGTTAAGGTAAGAGTCTGCTTCCAATATGGAGAATTTAATGTCCCAAGCTTCAGGGGTTTGTATAGCTGTTTTCAGAGGTACTTGTAGGGACCTGTAAATTTTCAGTTCTTCCAAGGTGGTATGATAAGGGGCGAGGTGTTTACTCCTTTCCTGGCCTGTGACTACAAGTACTCTTTTCTGTCCTATAACTGTGAGGAGGGGTTCCTCTCTACAGCCACTCCAAGCTCTACCACGCCAGCGTTCCTCCTCATCCCAGCACCGCTGCCCAGAACTGTGACCCAGATCCAAAAGCGGGCAAAGCAAGAGATTCCTGCCTCAGCACTGGCAAAGAGATCCCTGCAATCCCTCTCTAATCAGCCACTGAATTCCCCCTCAGTCTGTTGGCCGGAAGCTCAGGAAGCAACTGCCCCCCCCAGGGCCACGCTCTTGGGGAATTGATCTGAAACCCCACCTTCCTGTCTCAGCACCGACAGAAACAGACTTTTCCCACTGACCTTCTAAATTGTCTTTGGCATTCGTGGATTGAGGAGTCTGGAAACCTCCACAGCTGCCCACAATTCAGTCCTCTGAGGCCTGCTCCAGGTTCGCTGCAGCCTGCGCACCCATGCCATACTGTGCTGCGTTCCCAGCCCAGCACGATACACCCTTCTGATCAATCATTCAGGTTGTCTTGGGCTGGAAATGTGTTTCACTCTGTCTTTTTGTGGGTTCTGCTGCTTCAGAATTTGTTTAGAGCCATTTTTTATGAGTATTTGGAGGGGTTTGGGGGAGAGCTTAAGCAAGTCACTGCTTTCACCCTGCCATCTTAGCGCTGCCCCTCTGTGTTAATCATTCTTACCATCATCATTCTTTACCTTGACCATACTTTTCATGCATTTTGTATAGACATCTGAATTCACAATTTTTTTTGAGTTGTTTGTATATTAAATTTCAACTGCCATTAGTAAGTATTTCAACTGATATTCCTTAATTCATTGAAACTTCAACTACAGCATTCTGCTTGGTATAAGTTCAATTAGATGATATTTTCCATCTTTATTTATTCAATTTTGATTAAATTTCTAAGACTCCAGAAAAAAACGGACATGTTCTCATTACAGACACTTGACTCTTGGTCAAGAACTCTTCATTCATATATATTGAGCCATAAATGCAAATGCCACTGTTGCATTGTGTTCTTAATCAGCTCTTCACTATTAACATCTGTCATTCTCACACATAGCCACTGCCTGCAGTCACCATTATCACTTAGCATATCTTCAGTATTACTAAATGCCTTTTTTATTGAAGATTTTATAATGTCTAGAAATCATTTCTAGGTTCTCACAATTAATACTATTTGCCCCTAGATGAATGACTAAAACTGAATATTGGCCACTAGATTTGATAAAGCTTGAGAGATTCTCTGTCATGTCTCAGACACATGTCCAGGGAATATATGACAGTTTTGCTATTGTTAATTAAAAATAGAAGACCTGTATACTCTTCCAAAGGGGATTATTAACTGGTAGTACTATTTGTTTCATCCTCTAATACTCAGTTGATCATCTCTCTTGATGATACCAATATATCTTTACCATCATTCCTTGTATCATATGAAACCATTTCCTCCTCATATGGCCAAATTTTCCCAAAATTTTATTTTAATAGCAAGATATCTTCTTACCTTTTGAGACATTTTTTTTATTTTTCCTTTAACTTTGAAGATATAAACTGAAAAAAAGTTTTATCTATATTTAGCATTATATAACAATTCAATACTTCTGATAACATGTGTAATGAAAGTTAATTCTCATTTCTCTTTATCTTATCTCTGAGATGAAAGTCAGTCTAAATATAAGAATTAAGTGACTCAGCCAGGGTCATATAGCTAATAAGCTTCTGAGGCCAGATTTGAACTCTGAGGCCCCATTTGAACTCATTTGTCTGACTCCAAAATGAGAACAACATCCACAATGCCATCTTCCTACCCCTAGATACTTTCCTGGAGTTGAAGAAGCCACAATTATTGGGGATAAGGTTTATACCCAGCTAGCTCTGACTCCAGGGTTTATGCTCTTTTCACTCTGTGATACTATTTCTGCTACACTAAAAATCGTATGTCATTATTTCCCATTATTTAAGCTTCTCTCTAATTTGATTTTTAATATATTTGGCCTCCTACTATACATTTCAAAATTAGGTATTTAATTTACTCTTAGCACAATGCACCTAGCATGATGACTGGCTGATGGTTTATCCTAAATGAAGATGTGTTAAATGATCTAATAAAATTGATACAGCATCAAAAGGTACCTAACACACTATACAATGTCTAAGAATATAGCTTATTGAAATTTGGTATAAATTAAATGAATTAAGGCCTCATTACTTTTAGAATACTAACACCCCAATGTGTTTATGGGAACTTTTCAAATCAGTGCATTCTTGAGCTTTTAGGATTTTCCCAGTACCTAATGTCAAGTAATGTTATTTCCTAATCAGATCTTTCTGCATGCAATAAAGTATCCTCTGAAAAGGAGACATAGAATAGTCTATTGTCAATGCCACTCACAGTAAGTTTATTGTTGTTTTAATTTAATCATCCCTAAATCTTTAAAGGAAGGTGAAAGGATCAACATTTTTCTTACAGTAGCATAAAAGAAAGGCAGTAGACCAGAATACAAAAGAGGATTTGAGGATTATATCACTTATGATGGGTACATTTAAGAATGCCATTGAACTGACATTCTAATCTAATTGTTTGCTTGAGGCAACAGAAAGCCTTAAAAGCTTTATTGAGTTTATCCTTGACCTCTCTAAGCAAAAGCACTAGGGGGAAAAAGTTGGTAAGACAAGTGAAATCAGTAAAATATGTATCAGAGAAGGAAAAAAAATCATTAACTTTTAAACGTATTTCAAATGTTTGTTTAGCAAATTGCATTATGTCCCAAGTATGGCAGTTTAGGAGGTACGTATCAGTAGAAAAATCTAACTAATCTCACAGACTTCTTCTTTGAGAATTTCTCTCTCTCTCTCTCTCTCTCTCTCTCTCTCCCTCTGTCTCTGTCTTTCTGTGTGTGTGTGTGTGTGTGTGTGATATTACAAAGAAAACCAAAATTTCTCTTTGGATCTGAGCAGCATTGGCTTTGATACACAAAACTGCCAACCTGTAGCTCTGATAATGTCCATGACTCCTTGGTTCTTCCCACACATAAAATAGCCATATTTTCTTTTACATCATTTACTCTCTTTCAGAAAGTTTTACTTCTGTGGCTAGAGACAGTATCTAATTTTCTTAATTAGAAATTAAATCCAAGTGGGAACTTATAGTCTACATCAAATGCATTCCTCTTATAAATACTCACCTGAGACTGTCCTTACCATTTTACCTACTTTGTCCCTGTTTGTACTACTTCCCAATGTTTTTTTCTCCTTCTTCAACTTTCATTATCCTCATTGCCTCTCTTCACTTACAGCTCATGTATCATTATAACTTCCTTTATTTTCCCCAACCTCTGGAGCTGGACATAGACATAGGCATAGACATAGACATAGAAACATCCCTGAGGGGAGAGAAAGGGGAGGTACTGGCATCCTGTTTCTTCTCTCATATCCTGTTTAAAGCTGTCTAACTGTCCAATTCCCATAGACCTCGAGGTTAAAGTACTTTCCTGAGTATGGCAGGTGTAGTGGCAAAGCAACCTGACTAACAATGACCTTTGTGATGCTCCCCATGAGGTTTCACACTTTATTATGTATGCTAGTTCCTGGATTCCTGGCATGCAGTTGCTGATGTCACCAACTTGTACATGCTCTGAATCTCACGCCTGTTTGACCTACCGATATTCTCCCCATGGATAGGTTTCACTGGCTACTCCTCTATAAAATAGCTAGTCAGTCCATTAATTAACCAACCAATTTACTGACCTGGTTAGTCTTATGGACAAATAAACCTCTGACCAAAAAATCCAGTCTCTCCTCCATATTCTTACCAACCTACTAACCGATTGCTCTCCAAGTGCACCTCCTCTCAATTGTTTTTACTTTCTTCCTTTTTTCTCCTATCTACTTATTTTTCACTCATTTTCTCTCTAAGTTCTATATCTTCTTTTCCCTTATGTCATTTACATCATTTCTTCTAATGCCTTAAATTTTCTTTTACTTTCTCCATTTTTTGATTGTCTCTACTGAGAAGATAGGTGGAAATATGTTTAGAATTCTTACCCATGATATTTGCTTATTACTTTATATGCTAAAGCTTAAAAGTTTAATTTTGAAGAGCTCCATTAACAACACAGAGAGTTCAAACTACAATCAAGGTAAAGTACTATGAAGTGATAATTATTTCCTTGGTCACATGGTATGGATAACAAAAGAACTTTGATTTATTTTGGTAGATTTTTGCTTATGTTCATCAAAATAACATCCATTGCATTACCTGAATTTGTTTATAAAAACACAACTTTTCATTAAAACAATTGCACATAAATAATTGGGCAGTGTTGGGGAATTGGGTAGAGTACCAGGCTTAGAGTCAGGATGACTTGACTTCAAAACTAATCTCAGATATTTACTAGCTGTGTGATCTTGGGCAAATCACTTAATACTGTTTACTTCAATTGCCTCATCTAGAAAATAAACTGGAGAAGGAAATAGCAAATCACTCCAAGTATCTTTGCCAAAAAACAAACAAACAAACAAACCCTCAAATGGGGTCATGAAGAGGTAGACAGGAATAAACAGCATATTAAAAATGTGAGCAAATACTCAGCCTGATTCCTATACAAATAGATTCTGACCAAAAAGTCTTATAAGAATGTCATTGTGTCTTGGAAGACCATCATGCTTCTCATAGATTATGCCAGGAAATAAAAAACAGGTGTAAATTTGTTTTTTCAAACTGAGAATGTTTGGAGGATGAGTTTACATCAAACTGTCCTCTGAGAAGTCCCTTGACAAAATCAGGAGAAGATGATTTTCAGAAGAGTAGTCATCAGGAATGAGTTTGTTTTTGTTTTTGTTTTTATTTTGGGGTTTTGTTTTGCTCTGTTTTGTTGTTACCAATAATTTTTAAAACCATTTACCATGGTGTAGAAGTGAAGAACATCACCACTTTTAGACCAGAGCATTTACTGATGCACTGAAATATAAATACAGAGTAAGTCTTCAAGGAAGCTACTGCACTAACCCTGAACAGTGGTTTTCAAACAGTAGGCACTTAAAATGTTTGATGAATTAAATTATATTTAGTTGCAGCTTAATCTCCCTGTCATGGGAGCTCATACACTTTTAGAAGGTTTTTATATATGTACTTTATTTTGGATCTCTTCTTTGGGTAAAGCCCTTCACCACCATTCTCTATCCTAATTGTTTCTATGCTTTTATGATAATCCAATACCTGAACTTTAGTTCAAGTTGCTGCTAAATAGATACAAACTGATTTTTCCCTACTGCCAGAACTTTTCTTCAAATATACCATGTAAGCTTATTCACCTTGTTTAGGCTACTAGAGGTAATTATAAGAAAGGCTTCAGCTTTTCTTTCAAGCTTTATCAGTTAGGAAGTAAGTACTCTGATTAATGTCTTTTGTTACTTTGTAAGAGAAGCAGAAACATTAGAAAACAAAATAGTTGCATAAACTCCTATGGCTAGGTTTTGTCAGCTTATAGTATTTATCAGTCTGTTCTGTGTTTCGTTTGATGCCCTTCTGTATTTTACCTGTCCAATTTTCTTTCTCCTGGAAATCTCGTTTTTCTTCAGTTATTAATGCACAAATTCCTTCTTTAATGAAGCCTTCCCAGCTTGTCCTAGTTGGGATCAATCAATTCCAATAGTATTCTCCTTAGTCACTCAATATTCTTGTTGTTTTATACATAATTATGACTGCTCCTTACTCTCCTTACTTGACTGTGATCTTCTAGAGCAGTGATGTCAAACTTAAAGAAAATAAGGCCATTGAATTCTACATAAGGATTCCTGGAGCCCACATATTAACTTAGAAAACCACATATTAATAGGTTCTATAGTATTTTGTTTATTTTTAAAATATTAATTGCACTTTAATCTCCTTTGGGCAGATTTAAAAAGGAATGTTGGGGTGACTGACACATGTTTGACACTTCTCTTGTAATTTTGTTATAGTTATCTCTTCACCCTTCTACCCCTTACCATATAATATCTGGTACACTATGACTCTTTGTTGAATAGATGTGTGAAGATTTTAATTCACTTTCAAATGAAACTTCCACAACTAAATCTCTATTTACATCTCCAATTGCTTTGAAATGAGCCCACATGAGACAATGATCTGTATCATTTCATAAGACAATTTCTTTAACAAATAAAAAAAAAATTCCTCAACAGTATTTTTTCAGATTATATTTTTCCTCTCTCCTGCTATAAATGTAATACTATCCTTCTTCAGTTACTTTCCTTTAACTTTTTTTTTAAAGGTAGTCCTGTTCCCACTGTCTTTTTCCCTACCCCTTTATCTCCTTTTCTTGTTTGTTATCCTTTTCCCTTTTTTTCTATTAGTTTCTCTCTTCTGCTTTTATATAGTTATATATTCCTTCCCCTTTTTTCCCCTCTCACTCAAGTAGATTACCACCTAATTCTCCTCCCCTTTAGGTGGTCATGTCTGTTAGCTTGTTTGTTTGTTTGTTTATTTAGAATTTATTTTGTGTCCTTTTTTGTAAAAGATTTCTTTCACTTTCTTCACTATCTTTCCTCTCATTCTTTTTTATTCTGGAAGCTCATTCTGTAATCCCTGACCTCTATAATCATATAGTCTCTCTCTCTGTCTCTGTCTCTCTCTGTCTCTCTCTCTCTCTCTCTCTCTCTCTCTCTCTCTCTCTCTCTCCCCCCCCCTCTTTGTTTTTGTACAATAAAAGTTTCCAAGGTATCCATTCTAGGCTCTGGCTTCTAGGTACTTTCTGCACTGTCTTGTAGAGCTGACTCCATGGACTCAATTTTCCATTGTGCCTCATTCTCAAAATACTACCCCCTCCACAGCCAGTGTTGAGGTTTAGAGGTTTAGGGGTGATAGTAATGAGGATGGGATCTAAACACAGAAGCAAAGAAAGGAAGTGATGGGGGGTCAAAGGAATAAAGTAAATTAGAAACAAGAGAAACAGTAAATAAAAAGTAAACTTCTATATGTGCCATCCTATTTTCAATAGTGATTGCTAAAAAAATGTTCAGTAATTGATAGAGTCACCTATCTGGCTTATTTTTCTTTTATGGTTGTAAGATTTATTTTGTGGAAATCAATTAAATATGCAATTCATTTGATCTGACTTTTCAGTCTAGTGCATGGCAGTGCAGTATGGAAAACTTAGTAAAGAATGCTATATGTTGGGAGTTCACAGAGAAGTCCTGGGTCCTGCCTACCTCTACAAAATATATCACGTATTTTCCCTTCTTGCTATTCCCATGGCTATCTTTCTGCTATGTCACCTTTATCACCTAGAGTATTGAAAAAAATTCACAACATGCTTTTTTTCTTCACTCCTCTTCCTCCAATACACTCATCATACTACTGACAGATTACTCTTTCTTGTGCCTCCCTTTTATGTGCTAAATAAGCTTGGTCTAAGATTTAAGATCTTGCACCATATGGTGCCTCTCCCACCTTCAAAGGGTTATACTATGTTATTTTCTTCCATGTATGCTGAGTTATAGCCAAAATGAATTATTTACCAACCTTTCTCCAAATCCCAGGTTTTTCCTCATGCTATTCTATATTTCTAAAGGTAAAAATATTTGTTTTCCTACATTCTTACCTGTTGAAATCTACCTTATCCTTCTCATTTGCAATCATTTCTATGAAATTGTTCTTCTTCCCCAGGAAATAATTATTTATCCTGACCTAACAAAACACTTAGCATGTTTTTTATATGAAAGCCATTTATTTTCCTTTCTTCTTCACTTACTCCTTGACCACTGGTTCTTTAATTGAAATTTACCAAACTGATTCAGTCTCCACATCATTAGCCTCAAACTCAACATGTATACAAGAGAAGTTATATTTTCCTCAAAATCCATACTTTCTACAAATGTTCTTATTTCTATTGAAGGCATTAACTTTTTTCCAGGTATTTATTTTCACAATCTGGGGCAATTCCAAGCCAAGTCAAATCAACAAGCATTTATTAAGGGTCTGCTCTCTTCTAGACACTATGTTACATGTAGAAATATTTCCTTATAATATTGTTTGCTAAACTCATTAATCATTTTACTGTTTAAATATTACAAGAGACTATTAGAATCTAGAATGTCACCCTGACCTCAGTAACCTCCAGGAAGGCCAAAGAAGACTACAAAGAATTTTGAGTTCCTCCAGGTCCTGAATCCTCTGAAAACATGCTTTTTTTGGGCACCTGCATCAAGGTTTTATTTTTGAGTCTACCCAGGCTTTTGTTTGGGTTCCTTTCATATGATATATGTTTGCCTTATATGTAGTGGCTTTGTCAGTTGATTTATGTGTAACTTTTGTGAACTTGGTCAAAATCCTATGTAAACCTCCCACAGACTAGAAATAACTTTGATTCCTTCATCTGAAAACTGCCCAGTCATATCCTTTCACCATTTATCAATTAGGGAAAGATTTGTATTCTTACAGATTTGATTCATTTCTCCACGTATTTTAGAAAAGAGACCTTTGTCAGAGAAACTTTCTTTAATTTTTTTCACAGTTGTGATGTGTATTTCCCTCCATCCTATTTCCCCCTCCACTCATTATCCTACTATCTCTTTCCATTCACCCTATCCATCCTCAAAAATGTTTTGCTTCTGACTACTCTCTTGCTCAATCTGTCAGCCCTTCTAATCAGGCCCCTCCCTCCTATATTCCCTTCTCATCCAATTTTCCTGTAGGTTAAAATAGATTTCTAACCCAACTTAGTATGCATGTTATTCCCTCTCGAGTCAATTCCAATGAAAGCAAGATTCAAGCATTACCTCCAACCTCCCCCATCTTCCCTTATACTGTAAAAGCTGTTTCATGATTCTTTTATATAAGATATTTTACCTCTGTCTTCACCCTTCTCCCAGTACATTTTTTTCTCTGTCCTTAATTTTGTTTTTGAATATTATCCCTTAATAGTCGACTCACACCCATGACCTTTGTCTATATACACCTATTCTAAACTGCCAAAAGTATGATAAAGTTTGTAGGTCTTAGAAGTATTCTCTTCTCACATAGAAACATAAAGAGTTTATCCTTTTTGAGTCCCTTATTTTTATATATTTCTTTTGAGTCTTGTATATCAAAATCAACTTTTCTATTCAGCTCTGGTCTTTTTATCAGGATTGTTTGAAAGTCCTTTATTTAATTAAACATCTATTTTTCTCTTGAAAGATTATAGGTCATTCTTGGTTGTAACCTCAGCTCCTTTGCCTTCTGGAATATTATATTCCAAGTGCACTGAGGCTTTAATGTAGAAGCTGTTAAATGTGTTATCTAACTGTGGACATATAATATTTAAATTGTTTCTTTCTGGGTGGTTTCAATATTTTCTCCTTGACCTAGGAGTTCTGGAATTTTGCTATAATATTCCTGGGAGATTTCATTTTGGGATCTCTTTCAGGACATGATCAGTTGGTATTTTTAAGTTTGCTTTATTGTGTTTTGATGTCTCACGGAGTCATTAGCATCTACTTGCCCAATTCCAAATTTTAAGAAATCATTTTCTTCAGTGAGCTTTGATACCTTCCTTTCCATTTCACCAATTTTATTTTTTAAGGAGTTATTTTCCTCAATGAATTCTTGTATATTTTTCTGCATGTGGTAAAATCTGCTTTTTAAGAAGTTCTTATTCTTCAGTGGATTTTTGTGCCTCTTTTACCATTTGGTCTATTCTGTTTTATAATGAGTTATTTTCTTCAGCATTTTTTGTGCCTCCTTTATCTCTGTGTTGACTCTTTTTTTTATGATTTTCTTTTTTCACTCTCATTTCTTTTCCCATTTTCATGTACTTTCTTATTTGATCTTTAAAATTCTTTTGGGGCCTGAAATTAATTCACAATTGTCTCTGAGGTTTTGGATGTAGCACTTTTGACATTCATGTCTTCTTCTGAATTTGGGTTTTGAAATTCCCCTTCACCATAGTAATTTCCTATGATCAGGTTCTGTTTGTTGTTGTTGTTTGTTTATATTTCCAGCCTATTCTTTGAAATTTAACTTAATGTTAAGGTTGTACTCTGCTCCCAAGACATAGGAAGCCCTGTCTCAAGCTAGGAGATTTTTTGTGCAGTTGTTTCCTGAGCTAGTTCTGGGATCTGCAAATTTTCAGTGTTTCCAAAGTGGTGTGAACCAGGAAGACATGTGGTCATTGCTTTACTGGTATGTGCTCTGGTATTTTTCCAAGAAGGTCCCCTACAGATGCAAGTGCTATTGCTCCTCTTTGGCGCTGGAACTCTGGCCATGTTTTCTGTTGCATTCTGACTCAGTGCAAGTACTCCTCTCCATCCTGGAACTGTGACCCAGAATGGCTTATAGACAATAATGTTGCCAAATCATACCTGGACTTTCACACATTTCCGTCAAAGGGTCTCCTAAAATATTTTTTTTTCTCACACGTGTAACTTAATAATGTAATGATTACACTTATCATCTGTAATCTCAGAGTTCCTGAACCTTCTGCCGTCACTGTCATAACTGACTCTAAGGCCCACTGCTGCTGTTGCCACCAGGTCTACTCCAGCCCAGCCATGGCTCTGATGTCCCAGAACTCTCCTGTCAGTTTCTAAAATTGTCTTATACTTGAAATATGTCTCACCATTATTTTTTGTTGACTCTTCCATGCAATTTGATGTGTTATTTTAGATTTATTTGAGGGAAAATTTTGGACAATTTGATTGAATTGCTGCCTGTACTTTACCAACTTACTTCCATTCCCAAAAATGTGTTTTAAGAAGATGTGGTACTTGCCTAATCTTGAAGAATGAGGATTTTAATAGGCAGAAATGGGAATAGGAGAGCACCCCTCTATGCAGAGTTTAATCAGGGCAAGGATAAAGACGTGGGAATAACAATAATAATAAAGCTCATGTGTACAAAAAACTTGACAGTCTGCAAAGTTTTCTTCTCCAAATAACCCTGTGCAAATATTAGTGTAGGTATCAAGTTTAAAGAAGAAGAAATGATGTATTTTCATTAGAACATAAGGAGAAAAATGAAAGTATTCAAAGATGGGTGCTTTGAGTAACTATGAAAAAGCATGCACAAGAAAGAGGGCACCTAAAGGATCCACAAAACATTCTGGGTAGCTAATGACAAACTTTATTTACATTTCAGTTTTTTTGAGGCTGAGCCTACTCTGTTCACTTCAAACATCAAGTAACATTTTTTTTATAAAACTGTAGTTTAGATTATTTTACTTTATCATTTTTTCAATTTTTAATTTTTTAAAATTTAATTATAATGTAATTTTTCTCCCCCTACATCCCCCCACCCTCCCAAGATGGTACACAATCTGATATAGGCTTTACATTTACATTCCTATTAAACATATTTTCACATTAGTGAAGTTGTAAGTAAAAATTAAAACCAATAGGAGGAACCATCAGAAAGATGAAACAAAACTCAACAGAAGATAAAAACAAGTGATATCGATTCGATTTCCATAGTTCTTTCTTTGGATGTGGACAGCATTTTCTATCCCGAGGCCTCTGGAGATGTCTTAAATACTTGTAACGTTGAAAAGAGTTCAGTTTAACAATATTAGTCATCGCATAACGTGGTTGTTATTGTGTACAAAGTCCTCTTGGTTCAGCTCACTTCACTCAGCATCAGACCATATAAGTCTTTCCAGGTTTTTCTGAAGTCAGCCTGTTCATCATTTCTTATAGCACAATAGTATTCCATTACATCGATATACCACAACTCGTTCAGCCATTCCCCAACTGATGAGCAACCTCTCAATTTCCAATTCTTTGCCACCACAAAAAGAGCTGCTATGAATATTTTTGTACATGTGGGTCCTTTTCCCATTTGTTTAATCTCTTTGGGATATAGCCCTAGAAGTGCTATTGCTGGATGAAAGGGTATGCACAGTTTTGTAGCCTTTTGGGCATAGTTCCAAATTGTTCTCCAAAATGGTAGGATCATTTCACAACTCCACCAACAATGTATTAGTGTTCCAATTTTCCCACATCTCCAACATTTATCATTTTTCTGTTTTATCATGTCGGCCAATCTGATAGGTGTGATGTCGTACCTCAGAGTTGTTTTGATTTGCATTTCTCTAATCAATAATGATTTAGAGCATTTTTTCATATGACTAAAGATGGCTTTAATGTCTTCATCTGAGAACTGTCTATTCATATCCTTTGACCATTTATCAATTGGGGAATGGCTTGTGTTCTTCTAAACTTGTCTTAATTCTCTATATATTTTAGAAGTGAGGCTTTTATCAGAGAGACTGGTTGTAAAAATTCTTTCCCAATTTTCTGCCTTCCTTCTAATCTTAGTTGCATTGGCTTTGTTTGTGCAAAAACTTTTCAATTTAATGTAATCAAAATTATCCATTTTGCTTTTCATAATGTTCTCTATCTCCTGTTTGGTCATGAATTCTTCTGTTCTCTGTAGATCTGATAGGTAAACTATTCCTTCTTCTCACAGTTTACTTATGGTGTGTCAGTCTTCATATCTAAGTCATGAACCCATTTTGACTTTGTTTTGGTATATGGTGAGAGATTTGGGTCTATGCCTAGTTTCTGCCATGCTCTTTTCCAATTTTCCCAGAATTTTTTTTCAAAGAGTGGTTCTTATCCCAGAAGCTGGGATCTTTGGATTTATCAAATAATAGATTACTATAGTCATTGACTACTGTGTTTTGCATATTTAACCTATTCCACTGATCCACCTCCCTATTTCTTAGCCAATACCAAGCAGTTTTGATAATTGCTGCTTTGTAATACAATTTAAGATCTAGAATTGCTAGCCACCTTCCCTTGCATTTCTTTTCATTAATTCCTTTGATATTCTGGACCTTTTTATTTTTTCCAAATAAATCTTGTTATTATTTTTTCTAAATCTATAAAATAATTTTTTGGTTATCTCGGTATTATTTTTTCTAACTCTATAAAATAATTTTTTGGTTATTTGATTTGTATGGCACTGAATAAGTAAAATAGCTTAGGTAGGATGTCATTTTTATTATATTAGCCCGGCCTACCCATGAGCAACTGATGTTTTTTCCAGTTATTTAGATCTGATGTTATTTGTGTGAAAAGTTTTTTGTAATTGTGTTCATAGAGTTCCTGGGTTTGTTTTGGTAGGTAGACTCTTAAATATTTTATAATGTCTACAGTAATTTTAAATTGGATTTCTCTTTCTATCTCTTGCTGTTGGGCTTTGCTGGTAATATATAGAAATGGTGATGATTTATGTGGGTTTATTTTATAACCTGCAAACTTTGCTAAAGTTGTTTATTATTTCAAGTAGGTTTTTACTTGATTCTCCATGGTTCTCTAAGTATATCATCATGTCATCTGCAAAGAGTGATAGCTTTGTTTTTTCTTTCCCTAGTATAATTCCTTCAATTTCTTTTTCTTCTCTTATTGCTAAAGCTAATGTTTTCAGTACAATATTGGATAACAGTGGTGATAATGGACATTGAGAACATAATTTTGAAAGTGCCAGACAACATTGCAGGCTCCAAAATATAGTGTTAGTTGAGAAGTGTAGTTTACAAAATTTTCAGAGTTAGAAGGAATCTAGGGTATTTTTGCAACAATATGTATGGAATGTAAGTTTATTATTATTTTTCTATAATTGTTTTTCTCTTCTAACCAGACACAGATCAATTAATCAAAAAATGAATACATGAATGAATGACCAGATGAACACAAATACTTTTTTGTTGTTGTTCTTGTTGTTGAGTCATTTTTCAGTTATGTCCAATTCTTTATGACCCAAATTGGGTTTTCTTGTCAAACATTATAGTTGTTTATCATTTACTTTTTCAGCTCATTTTACAGATGGGGAAATAGAAGCAAATAAGGTTAAATGACTTGCCCAGGGTCACACAGTTAGTAAGTGTCTAAAGCCAGACTTGAAGTCAAGAAGATTATTTTTTCTGACTCCAAATCCAGCATTGTACCCACTATACCACCTAGCTACCCCATAAATGCATGTATGTATGTATATATTTGTGTGTGTATATATTATATATACACACACATATATATATAATATATACACACACACACACACACACTATATATATTGCTTTGTATACATAAATATTGATAAAGAAAGAGAGTGGTAAGAGACAGTATTATGATGTGTGTGTGTGTGTGTGTGTGTGTGTGTGTGTGTATGTTTTCAGACTTCTCTTACCCCAGAAGGACAGGAAAAAAGAGTTTTTAGATGTCTTATGCAAAAAATCACTAAATGACATATTCCTGACATAAGAAGAAAGTTAAAGAAGTCCTAAATCTGCAATGAACATTTTTATAATATTTTAGTATTATAGATTTAGAGAAGTGGGGAGCATTAGATGCCATCAATTCCAAAACCCCTTATGTAGATGAGCTAACAGAAGCAAAAATTTTTTCAGTGACTTGTCCAGGACCACAAAATTACTGTCTAAGGAAGGCTTTAACCTCAGGTCTTCCTCATTCAGCATTCAATTAACTGTGCAAGCTCATTTTTTTTTACTGTTTCAATTAGTATATGTTTCAATTTTACCCAGCACTAATTGCATATCAGTTCTCTGATGTCCACCATAATTCTCTGAAACTATTGCCTCATAAAACTCACAAATGTTTTTCCTCAATTTTTGTAATGTTTTTAGACAATTTTCTATTTATTAGTTTACCTCTAGGTATACAACATTTCTGTTTAAATTAAATATGAATCTACTATATTGTCCTTTAGTTGAATTGGGTAAAGTTATTAAAACTATTCATGGAATTTTAGATGACAAAAGCTTGATTTTTTTTTTGTTTTACATTGTTCTTATTTTAAACTTTGGAAGGTATAAACAGTAAATGGAGGGGGATACATTTATATTTACATTTTACTGTCTTTAGATTATAAGTTGAAACAACAAAAAATAAAATGTTATTTTTTGGTACACATTATTGAAAAGCAAAAAAGTTTTTAAAATGATAAAAAAAAAAATGGCCATTTACCACAAAAAAAAAAAGCTGAACTATGAAATAGATTTTACTTTTACATCCATTAGAGGCAAATAATAATACGCACTTTGGAATAATTCTTTTTCCCTTCTTAAGGAATAAAATTGAAGTTTCAAACTTTATTTTCTGAGGTTCTCCATCTTCTGCTTCCCACTTCTCATGAACCTAATAATTTCCAAATCTTTGTAACTTTGAAATTATTTGACAAAAGAAAGTCAATTTCCTTTGGCAGTTTAATTAAATATGTGGTCAACAGAATTGGAATTTCCATATATACCATCAATGATAAAATACCTAGACTTATTTGGAAAAAACAACATTAGTTTTTCATTTTTAAAAAGATAATTACACATTCAGTTAATGCGTAAAAATCATGCTTTTTTTCCCTTTACTGCTAGAATTGTTCTTATTTTTTTCCACAGGTATTAAATTTTCTCTATTCTTTTGTACCTTCTCCCCACTTTCTTTTTTAAGTCACTGTTTCAGAATCCAAAGGATTGAATCTAAGAAGTAGCCTTTCCATAGCCATACTGAAAATCCTGTATAAATAAATATCTAATTTGAGGTAACCATAGGAATGTAAGACATTTTTAATACCTGGTCTCAGTTAGAATAATAGAATCTTAGGTATAGATTATTTCTCAAGGTCATTTAGTACATCTCATTCCATATTCTGAACAAATAGGCTTATGTCCCCTGTTTAAATTCCTCCAGTGTTCCAGATGTATCTATAGGTCCATGACTATCTAGTACATTTTGGAATCATTTTAATTACATGTGAGTTTTTTCTTCATGCTGATCCAAAATCTCCCTCCTTCTTACTTCCTTCTGTTTCTCTTAGATCTAAATTTTTAGGCCAAGAAAATCAAGTTTAATTACTCTTCTATGTTGAAAGTCTCAATATATTTGAAGTTAGCTATCAAACCTTTCCCCAAGTATTCTTGTAGCTAAACACCCCAGTTCCTTCAATCCATAGCCTTTTCTAATGCATTCTCTTTTAACTATTCTCTTTGCCGCACTCTGGATACAATTTAGATTTTTTTTCTTAAAATACAGCATTCAGCACTTAAAATAGTGCCCCAGGTATACTCTTAAAAAGCAAAGAATAGAGGGAATATTATCTGCCTCATTCTGGATGCCAAGTTTCAATTAATGCTTACACAAGTGAAATAATGACACCTTATTCATTGCAATAGATAGTCTTGACATATTTTCTCTTCAGCTCATATCAGGGTCTTTTATTTAGTTAAAAGTATTTCAAGACAGTAAAAATTAGGGGAAAAGCAAAAAGAATGGAAAATTTCACAGATGGTACATTAAAAAATAGCCTAGAAGATTTCAGTGATTATTGAGAATAGCACAAGTCTTTCAGAGACCATTTTCTATAGCACACTACATTCTCAATCACTCAATGGTGGTACAAAGAACATAATGTCTTCTACGTCTGTTTTTGTGGGTTAAAAAAATCAACTCAGAAAAAAAAGTTACAGGCTTACATCACTGTTTCCAATAATACTTTGCATTTACTTTGTATATCTTCCATAGTTACTATATACATGTTGTAGTTCTTAGTCCCACAACCCAGCACAGTTTTTATTTTGTCTATGCATGACCAGTACATAACATATTCTGTAAAAATATTCAAAATGTTAATTAATTCAAGAGTTTTTTCCATTAATAGATGTCAGCTCATATATGTGTGTGTATGTATATATATATATGTGTGTGTGTGTGTGTGTGTATGTGTGGATGCATGTATATTTAGTGAGGAAATTGGGGTTAAGTGACTTTCACAGAGTCACACAGCTAGTGAGTATTATGTGTCTGAGGCTGGATTTGAACTCAGGTCCTCCTGACTTCAGGACCGGTGTTCTATCCACTGTGCCATCTAGCTGCACCCAGCTCATACATTCTTGTCCATCCTATTAGATTCACCTTTTTCCCCCATTAAATAGGAGATAATGATGCTATTCCTCAGTTTCTCCTATATTGCAAATACAGCAGTTGAGCTCTGTCTATTCACCTTCATCACTCTTGCCATGTACCAAGCTATCTTTTCTTCCTATTATACAATACAATGCAACACAACACAACAGAATACAATAAAATACAATATAGCATTTCTGTTCTTTGAAATTCCTTGTTGTCTGCTAAGATCTACCATATATTTCTTTATTGCTCTCTCTGGGGTAATAATTTTTACTTCTTCTGAGGCAATTGTAGTCCATGTATTATAACTGTACAGCTATACCAGCAGAATATTAATATTGAAAAAAAAAATCCTTACTTTCACTGGAAGTTTGATGTAAAAAAGGAACTATATAATTTCTCAAAAGCAATTCAGACTGCTTTTGTTCTGCTCAACTCTGAGACCAATTCACTGGCAGCTTTACTGTCTCTTCCAGATATAAATTATATTGGACCAGCTCTACAGAGTGCCTATCCAAATTAATATTCAGATCTAAGTAACAGATATTTCACATTGACTTGATCTTTCCTGTTTATATGGATGAGGCAGATTGCTGTGAGTTAGTTTAGATTTCCCACAGAAGGCTTCATTCTGGGATTTGGTGAAATCACCCACAATACAATACAGAAATAGAAGAACCTGGAGAAACTCACCATCCACCAACAATTTTTGTTCTATTTAGAATCATCATTGACTTCTTTCTATCACAGTGGTAAACAATTTTGGTGATTGACTTTGGTCATTATATATTTTCCAAGCCAATGTCTCACTTGAGTGACATTAAAGAAAGTTACTTCAATTATATTTTCCAACTAATATTGAATAACTTTCATGTGTAGGTGAGAGATAACTGGTTGAAAAAGAGCCTCTACTGGCATTTTTTTTCTGAGAGTAATTTTTGTTTGAATAATCAACAAACAACAATCACATTGTGATCACATAATCTTGAAATCTTTCAACTAACCATGAAAACTTGTGGTCCTCTACCAGATACTGTTTTCAAAAGCCATCACATATCATATAAATACTCACATCAAGGATGCCCTTGTTATATGTATAGATGATTCATAAAAAATGTGCGTATGGAAGAGTAGGAATATAAGTTAACATCTCAGATCCTCTCCCTCATTGAGCCTGAGCTCCTAATTTGTAGGCACTCTGTATAGCTAATCTAAACCAGACCTACCATAATGCTCTCTGGCCACCCATCTTTGGGACATGTCATAACATCTACATTTCACGTGTCCTTGTTTTCCTGTTCTCATTTTACAGCCACCTTTTATCTCTGCCTATGAGAGTAGCAATTAAGTCAGAACTACCATTCATGGAAAAAATTAGACAATTCCCCTATTCACTGTTCCTATAAATTCCCTGATCAATCTTCCTCTTGTCTACCTATATACTTTCTGTATTTTTCTATATGAATTGTAAGCTTCTTAAGAACAGAAGCTATTTTTCTTTTAGTCATTTGTATCACAGTATTTGTAAAAATTCATGACACAAAGGAAATGTAATGCTTTTTCATTCATTCATTATTGTTGTTCTCTCATTTGACTGTTTTATTATTAAAATGATTCAATATTTTTAAAAAAATATTTGGCATCTTCTCCTTCTTGAGATTTTTTTTATATTAACCTCACAATGCACGATGACTTTCATCACCCTCAGCACAATTTAATCTGTATATATTTGTCCAGTCATGGAACCTATTAGGTGGTTAGTAAATGTTTCTTTATGTGAACTGAATTGGAGGTATCTTTCCTGCATATTTAAAAGAAATGACCAACAAGTAATGTGATTCAATGTTGAATTTAGTGGTAATACCAAGTAAGTCACATAATCAATTTATTCTTATCCAAGCGGTTCACTAGCATCATGGAGATGCACAATATCCAGCTAGAAGATAGTTCTCTCTTCATGTCTAAATCCCTTATTTCTACTGTTCAGAGAATGCATTGGAATATTCTAAAGGTATATATATATATATATATATATATATATATATACACATATATACATATATATATATATACATATATATATATACATATATATATACACACACATATATATATATATACATATATATATATATATATATATACACACATATATACATACATATATACATATAAACAAACAACCAATGTTCTTTGAAAGAGTTAAACCTAACAATAAATACTAGGAAAAAAGTGAATGAAAAATGCATGTTTAACTGGGGGTCGTAGAACATAATATTCCAGAAGTCAAAGGAGCTAGGACTATAATCAAGAATCACCTACTTGATCAAATTAAGTATAAAATTCTTCAAGGGAGAAAGAAAAACAGTAAGTCAATGAAATACAAGGATGTCAAGCTTTCATGAGGAGATTGGAATTGAACAAAAATTTTGATCTCCAATATCAAGACCCAAAAGAAGCCTAAAAAGGGAAAAAGGAGAAAGAAAATATAACATATTCAATAGAGCTGAACTGTTTACATCCCTACATAGGAAGATGATATTTACAATTCTTAAAAATTTTAGCACATGGCATATAGGTACAATGGAATATTACTATGATATAAGAAACCATGAAAATGATGAATACAGAGAATACAAAGATTTGTGTCAACTGAAACAAAGTGCAATAAGCAGAACCAGGAAAACAGCAAACCCAGTTACTATAACAATCTAAATGAAAAGAATGAAACAAAACTGAAAGCTTAAAAATTATGATGACCAAACCTAGCTCCTAAAGGAGAACTATAAAAAGACACTTCCATTCTCTCTTTGCAGAAATAAAGTTCCATGGCTGTGAATGCTACATATGATATGTCAAACTTTTTAAAAATTGATTGGTATTAGTGATTTTTTTACTTTCTTTTTTTTTTTCCATTTGGCCTATTCCTTTTAAGAAGTTCTTTTCTTCAGTGGATTTTTATGTCTCCTTTACCATTTGGCTTATTCTGCTTTTCAAGCTGATATTTTCTTCAGAATTTTATTCTTTGCCCTTTTTACCAACTTATTGACTCCTTTTTTTATTATTATTTTCTTGCATGACTTTCATTTCCTTTCCCATTTTTTCCTCTACCTCTCTTACTTGATTTTTAAAATCATTTTTGGATCTCTTTTATAGCCTAAGAACAATTCATATTTTTCTTTGGGTCTTTGCATACAGGAATTCTGACTTTGTTATCTTCTGAGTATGTTTTTATTTTCCTTGTCACCATAATTTTCTAAGGTCAAATTTTTTTTTGATTGCTCACTTTCCAGGGTCTTTCTTGTGCTGAAGTGATGCTTTGCTTTACAAGTGGAGGGGGCAGTGTCCCAAGCTTCAGGGTTTTTGTTGTTGTTGTTGTTGAGTTGTTTTCAGAGGTAATTCTGGGGACTTTTAAGGTTTTGGCTCTTCCAAGGTGGTATGATTTAGGGAGAGGCATATTTACTTCTCTTTGTACTCTGCGCTGGTTTGTGAGTGACCAGAAGCATTCTTTTCAACCCTGGAACAGTGACCAGCGTCCCTCTTCCCTTAACACTACAACACTGTGATAGTATTCCTCCTGACACTGGGATTAAGACCCGAGATTGTGACTGAGAGCCAAATATAGGCAATTTAACAGAATCCTCCCCTTGGTGGCAGAAAAGGGAAGCCTGTAAATGTCCTTCTGACCCACTATCCAATCCTCTTAGCATCTATGGACCGAGAGGTCTGAAACTTGCCACTGCTACCACTAAGTCAGTCACCCCAAGGCCTGTTCCCGGTTTTCTGAGGCGCAATCTGCACTGGTGTGGCTTATGCTGGACTGTACTCCTCTCTCACGCTGGTACAACAGACATTTTCTAACAACTGTCTAAGTTGTTTTGGGCTGAAACATTGTTTCACTCAGTCTTTTTTGTGGGTTCTGGTGCTCTAGAATTTGTTTAGAGCCGTTATTTAAAGGTATTTAGGGGGGTTGGGGGAAAGCTCAGACCAGTCCTTATCTTTATTCCATCATCTTGGCTCTGCCTCTGAGACCAGATTTTAACCAAGATTTCCAACTCTAAATCCTGCTCTCTGTCCTCTGTAACACCTAGGAAAGAGAAGGCATGGCCAGTGTAAAAGAGGTTTGTCGTGGTTGCCAAGTCATTCAAGAGGAGTGAGGTCTCCTCAAGGATGAAAAGATAGAAAAAAAAAATAAAGCAAGCTCAGTGGAAGTGGTAGAATAAGACATGGGTGTGTTTGGATTGAGGGAAATGTGCAAAAGAATATAAAATGGAAATAGTACAAAAGGGTTTTTATCATTATTATTTCTAAATAGTCACTGATTAGTTATTCTTGATATAGAATAAGAAATAATAATAATGACAGTGGATAGTAAATGGACAGAGAAGCTCATGGACTACAAAGGGTATTTTAGAGAAAGGGAGGCTAAGCTAGTGCATATGCCTTCATTTGGGAGGCTGATGTGTGCATGCATGTGACAGAGAGAATTATGTCAAGTGATGACCAGCTTAATATGAGGAAACACTGGTTGGCATTCTAGCCATGATCTAGGTTTGATCTTGGGCCTAAAGAAATGCCCTTGCTCTCCTATTTAGTAGAAGGGAAAAAGAATTGTGCTTTGGTGGACATGGTAGGTTCCCACCACCACCCACTGAGAGACAGCATTGGTTCACAGAAGGGCCTGAATCTGAGTTCTTCACCTGGATCAGCTTAGAGATTATATTTCTTTACATAAATAAATAACTAGATATGAGAGCTTTTGCAAAAACTAAGTTATAAATAATGCTTGAATTCAAGTGGGATCAACAAACTAGCCTTCTGGCCAAATTCAGCTTGCTGCTTATTTTTGTATAGCCCATGTAGGCAGCTAGGTGATACAGTGGATAGAGTGCTGAGATTTGAGTCAGGAAGAACTGAGTTTAAATGCACCTTCACACACTCATTAGCTGTGTAACCCTGGGAAAGTAACTTAACCTCTATCTGCCTGTTTCCTCAACTATAATAAAATTTCGTACTTCACAGTATTGTTATAAGGATCAGATGAAATAATATTTGTAAAGGGTTTAGCACAATACTATATCACTGTCGATATTCTTCCCTTCCACATATCCCTAAGGATGGCCTAGCCTTGAACTAAATAATTGAATGAAATTCTCATTTGCAATATTTCTCTATTTGTAGCTATTGTCAAAAGGAAAGCTTACTCTCTCCCCTGGCAATGAAACTTCTTGAACGATTGAACTAGCACAGGACCTTCTTTGCTCAATTTTTTGTTGTTATAGCAACAATGGATTTTTTATGTAAACAACAACTGAATAAAGTGTAATATGCTTCTTTTCTTCATTAATGGGAATAACTAAGAGCTTATTATTACCCACCTATACTGTACATTTTAATTGAATCAAATGAAAAACATTTTAAAATTTTATTCTAAATTTTATCAAAAGAGTTATTTTTTAAATGAAGTGACTATAACTCCCAATTTTCCAGTGTTATTTTTGTAGCTCTTTTTATACAAATTTTTGTACCTTTATTTTTTAATTTAATTTATTTATTTTTAGTTTTCTACATTCAGTTCAATAACATTTTGAGTTTTAAATTTTCTCCCTCTCCATTTGCTCCCCACCCTGAGATGATGTACAATCCAATATAAGCTCTATATGTACCTTCAAGTTAAGCATATTTTCCCATTAGTCGTAATGTAAAGAACAATTAGAACTAATCGTAGGAACCATGAGAATGAAGCAATAAAACAAAACAACAAAGGAAAAGGAGAGCAAATAGTATGCTTCCATCTGCATTCAGACTCCTTATTTCTTTCTCTGGGTGTAGACAGCAATTTCAATCATGAATCTTTTGGAGTTGTCTTAGATTCTTGCATTGCTGTGAAGGGCCAAGTCTATCAAAGTCAGTCATCCCATAATGTGGCCCTTACTGTGTACAGTGTTCTCCTGCTTCTGCTCATTTCACTCTGCATCAGTTCATGTAAGCCTTTTCAAGTTAAATGAAGTGTTTTCATTTGTGTTTTTGTTTTTGTGAGACATTTGGGATTAAGTGAATTGCCTAGGGTTACACAGCTAGTTAAGTGTCAAGTGTCTAAGGCCAGATTTGAACTCAGGTCCTCCTGACTCCAGGGTTGGTGCTCTATCCACTGTGCTACTTAGCTGTCCTGTAGTTTTATTTTTTAAACAACCAAAATAAGACTTAACCTAAATCTATAGATCCAGTAGTTAAAATGTACAAAGATAAAAAGAGTAGCTCATTCTTGAAAGACATTTTATTTTCCTATTATCATTGTATTTGAAAAGTATAGAATTTAAAATTAACTTAAATTTTGACTTTCGATTTTGACTTTAAAAAGAGTTTCTCTATATCAATGTCATTTTATTGTTATTTTTGAAAATAACATCCTTTATATCCTACTCCACTTAAAAATGTAGAAATTTGTTGTTATTCATTCCTTCATTCATTCCCAAAGTTCTTATTCAAGTCTATTGCATATTGATATGATATATTAGTATTGTGAGAAACAGAAAGAGGAATATATAGGATGTATTCCCTATAAGGAACTTAAAACTGAGTAGCTGGGATAAAATATGTGTAAGAGTAACTATACTAAAGTGGAGAATGTGAAAACATAGGTCCTATGGTGGATCAAGTGGTCAAGAAGTTTCATTGCCAGGGGAAAGAGTAAGCTTTCCTTTTGACAATAGGTAAAAATAGAGAAATATTACAAATGAAAATATTATTCAACTAATTATTTCAGGGCTCAGCCACAGAAAGTACTATAAGAGTATAAGGGAAGGACAGAACTCTGCTGACTAGGCCACATATAGTAGGGTAACAAGAAAAAGATAGCAATTGAAATGAGCACCAAAGGATGGTCTTCACAAAGTTAGGATGGCAGTCCATGAAGAACAGATAGTATGGATAAAGTGTTAACAGATGTTTTCTTGGAATTGATAGATAAATAGGTAGAGAGGGAGATATTAGAGAAAACTAACTAGGAGGATATGTATGTATGTTTACATGTACATATGTGTGTATGTATTCATATGCTTGCATGTGTGTGTGTATTTTTGTGTATATGTATGTGTTCATGTACATGTGTATATGTGTGTGTACATGTATATATGCATGTGCGCATGTGTTAATGACTGTTATGGGGTCCCATGAACTTGTCTTTTTCAGTTGCCATGTTTTCCAGAAATACTGGAACCAGAGCATGCAAGAGGCCCTGAATGTGTCAAGGATGAAGCCCCCACCTCCAGCTGAAATTATGCGTTGTTTACATTAAAGCTGGATTCCATGTGTGTCCTTTGGAGGCAAGACATGTGCCAGACAGTCTGTGCCAGGTTGGGAAAATGCTTTTGCAAACTGGTGTCCTTTGCAGATAAGCAGACCCTCTCATCTTCCTATTTTAGCTGTTTCCAAGGGAAAAGAATGTGGCTTTTGCCATTGCCTTGCTACTTGCCTTCAGAAGGGCTTTTTGTCTTTTTTCCACCTTTATTGCACCTTTCCCATGCCAAACTTCTTGTTTTATCCTTCTTCTTTTGTTGTACTGTCATAAATGTACAAACTATTATAATGACTGTGATCTCTTTGGGCTCCACATGCATGTTCATTTCTTTTGAAATAAACATGATTAGTGAATAAATCTCATGTCGTTATTGCCTATTTGATTATTGTAGATAGATATTCTCTCTCTCTCACACACAAATATATATATACACATATATATTTACACACACACACATACATATACAAATAGATACAGCTACATATACATATAGGTGTATGTGTATACACATATACATATTTATTTATTTATCAAGGAAAAGCATGGAACTGACCTAAAATAATAGCAAAAGAAATAAAATTAAAAGGATTGATGAAAAAAATTAGAATCATGATAGAAATTAATTAAATATGTGAAGTAGAATAGGGAAATAGAAGGTAGAAACAGGGAACATTATAGTTTTGCAAAGGTATGATGAGAAAATGATTGTATCATTAAGAAAAGAGGGCTCCAAATTATTTGTAGCAGAATTTTTTGATTAAAAAAAATGGAATCAAATAAGATACTCATCAGTTAGGTAAGAGTCAAACAAGCCATGGTATACGAATTTAATTGAATATTACTGTGCAGTAAAAAGTATGATGAATACAGAGAAGCATGACTATACTTACTTGAATTAAGGCAGTGCAGTGAGCTAAACAATATATATATATATATATATATATATATATATATGTATATATATATGTGTATATACATATATGTACACATATATATATATTTAATAGCTTTGCTATTTTTTCTCCCCTTACTCTATTTTTAAAAATTTATTGTTACATAGGATTTCATTCTGGAAGAGAAGGACTTGGATATAATTTCAGTGATGCAAAAACAAAAAAATGCACATACATATAAGTATATATTTATACATTTGCATACATACACGTGGTATAGACAGAAGATTGATAAACATTTCTTCAGTGACTATCATGTACTGGCACTATGCTAAACTCTTGGAATATAAAAAGGAGCAAAAGACAATCCCTGCCCTAAAGGTCTTTATAACGTGATAGAGGAGCTTATAATCTATATACGAAATGCAGATATAACAAGCATAGTGGCTTTAGAGAAAAAATAATGAAAGTCTAATGAAAATTCTATCATAAAGCAAATGGTAATTGTGCTTTACTTTTTCTTTTATTGCATGTATACACAAGTGTTTCAAGCATAGCACTACAAGACTAAGTGAGTGTCCTTTAGCAATAAATACATAATCACAAGTTAATATATTAAAGTTGGAAGGCAATATGCTTTTGTCATAAATCACAAGAATTCATATCCAGCATTGTGTCACACTTGAAAATAATTCTGTTGATCATTGGTCTGTGTAGTCTTATCACCCACATGCCCAACAAGAGAGATTCTTCTAAGACTAGGGATAAAAGCATTCTACTACTCCTTTCTGTTTTATCAAGGTATAATGTCTTTTTTGAAAGAAGCCTTTTTCCCTGTGTACTTCCAGCTAAATTTTCCAAAAATAAATAAAACAAGTGGCCCTAAAATATCCTTGAGTTTCTATTTCTCCTCTTCTCTCTCCCTCTCTTTCCTCCTTCTCCTCTCCTCTTGGCCTCCTGGTACAAAACACATAGGTAATTTTGTGTTTCAGTGATGTGTATTAAAATTTAATTTTTAGGTAAAAATTATCTCAGCCATGTGAGCAAAAAAGACATAAACCATTGAGTTATATAGTTAACTTAGTTTATTCCATTCTCTTCCTATTTACTTATAGATAGAAAGGAAATGGGAAATTTTCTTGATTTTTCCATTCCCAAATGACTTCTCAATTTGAACTGAATTAGACAATTAAAACAAAATGGGTATTATATATCTGCAGGATTTAATGCTGTTAAATGGCAATAATAACTTCTCTATTCCCTATTAAAACCGGATATTTATATGATTTTTATCACTTTGTTTTCATATATGTAAAATTCATCAGCAATTACATATTTCTTGATGGTCTTAAGATTGCTGTTTGAGCTATAACTTGACATAATAATAGCTATAATAATGAGGGTAAACATGATCAATATAGTAGACAAAGAACAGATGTCAGAGTCAGGGAGACTTGGGTTAAAGTCCTATTTCTGACACTTAATTTCTCAATTCCCTATGCAAGTCTCAAAAAATATAAGTCTTAGAAAAGGCACTGATCTGCACTAGTAAATTCCCACTGGGAATTCCCTATAATAATAATAATAGTTAAACAATTATTGAAGAAACTGTAGGAAGTAGGCCAATAAAATGGTAGACTTTTCCAATCATTAAATTTCTCCAACTTACTCAAAAATAGAACTATGCACTGAAATTAAAGTAATGTAGCAGCTAGCCAACATGCCAAGAAGACAGATGAATCAACAACAGGGTAAGCTAATCCCTAATTACTATAACCTCATTCAATACACCCTCAAACACTAGCCTCTATGTTCTGGTAGGGCAGAAAAGAATTTACAAAGTGGCTTATGCTCTGGAATCCATTTAGCGATTCCCATGCTGTTGTTTCAATCTCTGTTAACACACTCTGTCTCTACTGACCCCTACTTTCTACTATTCTATGAAAACTAGCAGCAGAATTCAATTTTGTCCATGCCTACCATTTGTGAGAAGAAAGTAGGAATATTATAAAGAAGTAAGGTTGCTCTGTCTGAGAGAGTATGCCACTATGTAACAGCAACTCTCAACCAGAAATATGAAGAACAGAGGGAATTTAGACAGAATGCTACCATGGGAAGATGGTGTGGGTAAGTAATAGTGCACAAGAAATGAAGGGAAGAACTGGCATCCAGCCAGGGTATATTTTGCTCCTTCCAGCTACCACCTGAGAAGTCACTTAGGGCAAAGAAAAAACCAGTGAAAAAGGAATCCCCTATCTTAGGAGGAGTCTGTGACAGTTTTGAAATCCAACCCTCATGAGATATACTATCAAATGGAAAGAAGTCAGAATATGAGTGATAGGGAAATATAGGTTTAAAACAAAAAGAAGTAAAAGTACTAAAGATGACAGGAGAAAGAAAAAAATTAAAAACATGGGATAAAAGTACATACAAGACATTCATCTATAATAATCCAAGTATATCTGAATAGATATTATAAGCCAAAGGAACATGAATTATACCAAATAAAGAGAGAAAACTTCAGTTTTTTAAGATAACATTGAACCATGGCAGAATTTTAGCCAAATTATCAATGAGATAAATAAGAATTGAAAAAGCAAATTTTGTAGCCTACACAGCAGACATAATGGGCAGAACAGGAAAAAAAACTTGAATCCATGATTGCAGGTCTCTCCAATGAAATGAAAGTGAGAAAAACTGATTGGGAGAATGATCATGCAAACATGAAGGAGAATCTGGAAGAATAGTAATAATAATAATAAGAAGAAGAAGAAGAAGAAGAAGAAGTTAAAAAGAACACATGATCATGCCCCAAGCAAAATATGTTACTCTCAAAGATAATATGCATTTCTGGTATAGTTCTCCTAGAAGATATCTGCAATTGTCAGTAAAGCCTAAGAACCAAATACCCAAACATCCTCATTCAGCAACCCCTCTCATACCATTCTCCATTTTCTCAGAGGTCAACAAAACCAGACTCATGACCTTGTGCTTTTAGATCCACTCATTAATTACCTTATTTTCTGTGTCTGCTAGCATACTTTCCCTTTCTTAGTCCCTACTGACATTTTAACAATTTTTAAAAAACAAGCAGCAGAATACATCACAGCCTCCTCTGCTAAGTTTGGATAAAATAGAAGTTAAGGAATATAGAATGTTACTTAAGCATTAAAATGATTCAAATAATCTCCATAAACCAAATATGTTTATCTCCCAAGGCAGAATGTGAAGACAGCTTAATGGTTATAGAGCCCTGAGAAGAACACAAGTCAAAAAATCTGATCACCAGTCTTCCGTTCCAGAAGCCAAGATGGCGGGTAAAAAGTAAGTCACTCTCACCTTCCCTTATTGACCTCTGAAAGCCTAGAATATATCACCCCAGGAAAAACTCTGGCATAGCTAAACTAGCAAAAAGATGGGGTGTAGCAGTATTGTAGCCCAGGAAGCTTGGGGGATTAATGAGAAAAGCCCCTCTCACTCTGGGGGAATGAGAACAGTACAGGACAGAAGGCATCCTAGCCAGCCAGTGGCAAGCTTCACCTCAGCATACCAAGGGTAGATCTGGAGCCCCAGAGCAGTGGAGCAGGCAAGCACAAACACCAGGACCCCTAAGTGCCTTAGTACAGGCAGGGGAAGCTGTAGACACCAGCTTGGAAAAACACCAGGTGCTACATAGTTCTTCAGTAACCAAACTTCCTGGTGGCTTAGCATAGCTCTAGGAAGCACAACTCCAAGAGGTAAAGTTCCAGGCTGATAGACATCCTCCAGCAGTCAAACATATGAGTGGAAGGCCCAGGTGAGCAATACCCAAACATTCCAGTGCAAGGCCCAGATGAGGAAGAGCCAAATGTTCTAGTACAAGGTCCAGATGAGCAGGCATACCCTGGGGGCCAGATTTCCCATGCCTACCCCAAGAGCTCCAGTGTTGCTGACTCCAGCCTGGCACCACGTTAGCTGCCAGAGCCCTACAGCTTCCAACTGCCAGCACCTGAGGCCCCAGCACACAAAGCCAGTGACCAGGTCCCAGGCTCCCAGCACAAGAAGCTTGGGTTAGTACCCCCTGCTCTCCAATAGGAGAGCTCAATTTTTTTAAAAGTCAAGAAATAAGCGAACACCATAAGCAAAAAAGAAATGTACAGTCATTGTAGATTCTTATTATGGGAACAGGGAAGATCAAGGCAGAAATTCAGAAGAGGATAATATTTTTAATATACCCACATCTGACATCTCAAAGGGGAATATGTATTTACTTTCCTTCATATATAATTTTCCCTCACCCTGATTTCAGTGGAATTATTCAATTTAATCACTATGTGGCTTAGAGTTTACAGCAAAAAATAGTACAAGACTATTATATACCTACCAAAAACAACAGAAGTGTGTGGAATAATATATTTTTAATAGCAACAGAATTCAAAATACAACCCAAGTGGTCAAACCCTGCAAACTTCATCTTAATCATCAATGAGAAGAGATGAACTTTCAATAAAAGAGGTATTTTGAAGCATTACTAAAAATAGAAGTTAATTTTTTTTGTAAACACCTTTGACAATGGAAACATAAGAAAGGTAAACAAATGCAACAACAAAATGAAGCACAATTAAGAAAAATACCACCTCCCCCCAAAAAAATTTAAAAAAAAAAACTGGAAAGAAAAAGATATCTATGGAGTTAAAAATAACAATAATAAAATAAAAACAATGAAAACATCAGGAGATTTATTTGGAATATGGTGAATGAATACATGTGTGATAGCAGAATATAAATCACAGAAATAATGGTAGAGGGACAGGCCACATGGATGTTTCAACATTAGGGAAAGAATAGCAGCAGAGTTAATCATATTGTATACAATATCATCTCAATTCATAGATTGTCTCAATTAGTACACAAAAGTCCAATAATGTATTCTAAAACTATATGAAGTACCATGAAAATATCTATATATGAAGTCTTCCCAACAAATAGTGGAGAAAGGCAAAGATGTTCATTCTTTCTGCTACTATTTCATATAGTTTTAGAAATATTAGTAATAGCAAAAAGCATAAAGACAGGGCAAAACTCAATAAAATTATCTGTACTTGCTGATGAAATTATATTTTTCTTGAATAATTCTAGTGAATCATCAAAAAATTATCAATTGATCCAATCAGTAAGGTTGCTGTCTATAAAATAAATCCCCCTAAATTAATAACATTTTCATACAATAAAGATAATAATAATAATAATAATAATAATAATAATAATAATAATAATAATAATAATAATAGAATAATGTGAAGGAAATACCATTCAAAATAACTACAAAATGCATAAAACGTATGAAGATTGATCTGTCAAAGCATACACTATTCTTGTATAGATTTAATCAATTAGCTAACAAGCATTTATTAATTGTTTGCCATGTGCCAGACACTTTGTTAACTTCTGGGCATACAAACAAAGGAAAGAAAAAAAATCTGTGTTCTAAAGGAGCTCAAAAATCTAATGGGGGATACAAAATGCAAAAAGAAAGAAAGAAAGAAAAAGAAAGAAAATTACTATCAAGATACATACATGATAAATTACAAGTAAGCAAAGTGGGAAATAATTAGGTGAGGAAAGGCTTCTTATAGAAAGTGAGGTTTTACCTGAGACTCAAAGAATGCTAGAGCAAGTCAAGAGATGGAAAGAGAAGGGGCATAAGATGAAGCTAGTGAAAATGCACAGAAAATCTTATACTAATTTGCTACTAGATATAATTAAGAATCACTTGAGTATATTAAAAGATGGGAAGAGGAGATGCAGAAGATTCACCATGATCTTATTTTAGCCTGAAGAAGATCAGTTTGACAACTGAGTGGTAGACTGGATTGGGGAAAAAGGGCCACATATAAATATGCTATCTAGAATTAAAAATACCTCAGGGTGAGAGAGTGAGGATTTGAGGATATCACTTTGGTTGGGAGCTTTTGTGACCTTAAATTTAAAACTAGAAACTGGAGGGTGAAACCAAGATGGCAGAAAAATGCAGAAACTCACTTAAGCTCTCCCAAATTTCCTTTAAAACTACTTTAAATAATGCCTCAAAATGAATTCTAGAGCAGCAGAAACCACAAAAGGATGGGCTGAAATAATTTTCTAGTTCAAGCAACTTAGAAAATCAGGGAAAGATTTGTCACACTGGAGAGAGATTGTAACATAGTCCAGTTCAGGCTCTGCCAGTGCAGGTCTAGCTCCAGCAAACCAGTAGCAAGCTTTAGAGTAAACTAAATAAATAGCAGCAACAGCTTCTGGAGCTCTCAGCCTACAGAGGGTAAGGAGTCAAACAACTGGTTATAAGAAATTACAGGGGTTCTTTTACTATTACTGGGTGTAGGATTTTGTTGCATTGCTCATACATAGATCTGGGGTGCAGTTCTGGGTCATAGTCCGAAGGTCCACTAGTACATCAGAATTTGTGGCCTCAAAGGATTAGAAACTGGTCATAGCTCAAGGGTGCAAAAGACTGTTGTGTCTCTCACATTCCAAAGCACAGGCCTGGAGAGCAGTAAAAATACCTCTTCTTAGATCACACTACCTTGAAAGAACTAAAAATATACAGACCCCTAGAACTGGCTCTAAGAATAACACTAAGAAAGGTCTGAAGCTTGGGACAGAGCCCCCTTCACCCTGAGAGCAAAGAACAACTTTAACATCAGTTCAAAGTCAAGAAATAGGCTAAAAATATGAGCAAACAAATAAAGAAAAAAACCCAACCATAGAAAGCTACTATGTGGACAGGGAAGATCAAACACAAACTCAAGAAGAAGACAAACAAACAAAACAGTTTTAGCCAAAGCCTTAAAAAAAAAAAAAAGGTACTTGGTCTCAGACCCAAAAATAATTTCTAAAAGGGCTCAAAAAGTATTTGAAAAACCAAATAACATAGGTAGAAAAAATGGAAAGAAAAGACTATGATGAAAGAAAAATCATGAAAAAAAACTCAACAGTTTGATAAAGAAGACTACTGAAGAAGTACTAAAGAAAATAATACTTTAAAAAGCAGAATAGGCCAAATGGTAGAAGAGACATAAAAATCCACTGAAGAAAAGAACTTCTTAAAAAGAATAGGCCAAATGGAAAAACAAAAGAAGATAAAAATAATCACTACAGAGAAAAATGCTTTAAAAAGTAAAATTGGTGAGGCAGCTAGGTGGTGCAATGGATAGACCACTGGCTCTGGATTCAGGAGGACCTGAGTTCAAATCTGGCCTCAGACACATAACACTACATAGCTGTGTGACCCTGGGCAAGTAACTCAACCCCATTGCCTAGCAAAAAAAGAAGAAAAAAAGTAAAATTAGCCAAAAGGGGGAAAAAAGGTGTACAAAAATTCACTGAATTAAAGAACTCTTAAGCTGCATAGTTGGCCAAATGGAAAAGGATGTACAAAACTCCATAAAGAAAACAATTTCTTAAGTATTAGAATCAGGCAAATGGAAGCTAATGATTCTATGAGACATCAAGAACCAATGCAACAAAATCAAAAGAAATTGAAATTGAAATACCTCATTGGATAAAACAATTAGAAGTAATATACATATACAGAGGGCACTGGTGTGAGTTGAATAAGATTGGATGCTATCGAAAATATTCAAATTAATGGGGGAAGAAGAGAAATGTATAGGGAGAAGGGAGAAAGGAGATATAGAATGGGATGTATTGTCTCACATTAAAGAGGTACAAAAGAGGTTTTACAGTGGAAAGGAAAAGGAGGATATTGGCTTGAACCTTACTCTCATCAGAATTGGCTCAAAGAGGGAATAACATATACAGTCACTTGGGTATAGAAATCTCTTACCCTACAGGAGAGTTGTAGGGAAACGGGATAAGAGAAGGAAGGTTGATAGGGAAGGCAGATTGGGGGAGATGGTAATTAGAAAGTAAACATTTTTGAGGATTAAAAAGTTGGATGGAAAGAGAGAATGGAATAATCAGAGGGAAAAATAAGATGGAGGGAAATACAGGGCAATCGTAACTGTAAAAAAATTATCACAAGTTTCTCTTATAAACACCTCATTTCTCAAATATGTAGAGAACTGAATCAAATTTATGAAAATTTGTAATGATTGCTTGATATATCATCAAAAGATATGAACAGGTAATTTTCAGATGAAATAATCAAAGTCATCTATAATCATATACAAAAATGCTCTAAATCAGTCTTTATTGGAGGAATGCAAATTCAAACTACTCTGAGGTACCATCCCACAACTATCAGATTGGCTAAGATGACAGAAATGGAATGTGAAAATATTGGAGGGGATGTGGGGAAATGGAGACACTATACGTTGTCAGTGGATTTGTGAACAGATTCAATCATCCTGGAGAGCAATTTGGAATTATGCTCAAAAGGCTATCAAACTATGCATACTCTTTGACCCAGCAATACCACTACCAGATAGGTATGACAAACAGATAAAAATAAAACTGATAAGGACTTATATGTACAAAAATATTTATAGTATCTATTTTTGATAGCAAAGGATTGAAAATTGAGAGGATGTACATCATTTGGGGAATTGCTAGACAAATTACGGTATCTGATTGTGATGGAATACTATTGTAATATAAGAATGATAAGCATCATTCTCTCAAAAAAAACCCTGGAAAGTCTTACATGAACTGATGCAAAGTGAAATGAGCAGAACCAGGAGAAAATTTTATACAGTAGCAGTGATATTCTCCAATAATCAACTGTGAATGACTTAGCTATTCTCAGCAATACAATAATCCAAGACAGTTCTGAAGGATTTGTGTTGAAAAATGCTATCAGTCTCCAGAGAAAGAATTAATGGTCTCTAAATGAAGATGGAAGCATACTTTTTAAAAAAATTTATTTATCTCTGTCTATGTCTATGTGTCTCTGTCTGTGTCTCTCTCCATATCCCCACCACCTCCTCTCTCTCTCTCTCTCTCTCCCTCTCTCCACACACACACACACACACACACACACACATACACACACACACACACACACACACACACACACACACACAGAGTCTGTTTTCTTTCACAATATAACTAATATGGAAATATGTTTGGCATCACTGCACGTGTTTAACCGATACCAAATTGCTTGCCTTCTCTATGAGGGGGGATGGAAGAAATGGAAGAAAAAAATTAAAAACTAAATTTTTAATGTTCAAAATTGTTTTTACATGTAATTTGGGGAAAATAAAATATTAAATAGTAAAAAATAAAATCAGATATTGGACTTTAATGGTACTAAATTCTATGACCTTGAAACCTGTGAAATATATAATGGGACATCTTAATTATGCTTTATTTGCCCCCAGTTTCCCTGACTGTTATAACTAGTAGCTCACATTAATAAGAACTACAGGGTGGGGGAAAAAATCAGGCCTCACCAGCCTCTTTCTTTGGAGAAAAGTTTTACAGCTAAATTATGATCACATGCAAAATAAACATGTTAACAGAACATTAACTTTAACTGTTTCCGTAACAGTACATACTAATACATTTGTGTCATTTGTTTTCCAATGTCTGCATATATGTGTATTTGGCTTAATTTTCTGGAGATTTTGTTTTCCTAGATATGTAAATTGCTGGTTTGGACAGATAAGGAACTAGTAGAACTTGAACTGAGAAATGATTCTATTGTGCAAATATACAGAATATTTTCTTTTAGTGTGCCAAGTATAATAAACCTTTATGACTGCTTTCTTTTATCTATTTCTGAGGAGAATGTAGTTTAAAAAAATTGTCTGTCACTAAATATTTCAGTTTATCTGCATGGATCTCAAGGAAATCAAATCATGTAATAAAAGGCTGAAACTTCATCTAGCACCATAATATGTTCCTGTCACCTTCTATTAACATGACAAGGCTTAAACCATAATTCCTGTGAGCTCTTTTGTACCTCATTATTCATAGTCATTCCATTGTCCTTAAGACTTCTGATTGGGAAATATTACTTAAAATGAGAAATATGTAAGATTTTAAAACATGAAAAAAGAAATTGGAAAGTTTATTTCCATTTTTTATAATTTTCATAAGCAAAGTATTCACTTCATTTTTATTATTAATTAATAAAACATGTACATAATTCTGCAAGTCATTGTATTAACAAGTCACTCTTTCATTTATTATATAAGTAAAGCATCCTACTTGATAAATATGTGATCATTTTTCAATCCTAGTTTCACCTTTTAAATAAAGTTATTCTCAACAAAATCCAAAGGAAAATTAGATAGTTGTAAAGTTGGAAAAGAATGTGTGAAATCGTAAAAAGCATTCTCTTTCCTAGTTATCAGTGTCTTAAATCCATATTGCATTAGATAGATTTGTCCAAACATATTCTTGTTTTCATTCTGTATAACCAAAATGTAATACTGCTTCCCTAATAAAGCAATAATATTTTCCTAATGAAAAAGAATGAATAGATAGAGATTTCTACTAGCTTGAAAGTTCTTTCAGGTAAGGCAATAGATCTATCTCTCTTTTTTTTTAACATAAATTGAATTGAATTCCTAAGAAATCTGAAACATCTTCTAAAGTCACCCCAACTCCCAGCACTGTATTACCTAGTTTATTATTACCTCTAGCCCTTCCTATATAATCCATTTCTCTTAATATGTGGGTGCTTGTTGAACTGGAAACTGATTAATTTCTCTTGCTCCCTAACTAAAATTTAGCCATGTAATCAGATGTTAGATTGTACTTAGAAGGTGTTTAAAAATCTTTAAAAAGGAAGTACAAATGCAAAGTGACCTGAATCAAAGTTGGTACATTCCTTCTCTGGGAACAGAGTCGCTACCATGGACATGCCAGAAATGCCACAAATATCACAGAATCATAGGCACATTGACTTGATGCTTAGAAAGTTCTTACATATTCATTCTAATATTTTCATTTTTAAATGAACAAACTGATTTCCAGAGAATTTAAGTGAATTGTCTAAAGTCTCATAGGTAGTCAAGGGAAGAACCAAAAATCAAAACCAGGTCTTCTGACTCCGTAATTAATTCTCCTTCCAACACACCACCATTTCTCCTTATAAAACAAAAATAGGCAACAGAAAACAAGGTACAATGATGAAAATAGCTCACATTTCTATAGCATTTTACAATCTAAAACGTGTTGATCATTCAGACTTTATGTGGATTTGTTCTACAGAAAAAAGATGGAAAAAATAAGCATTTATTAAGTTACTTTGTTTGGTTTCAAGCACTGTGATAAGTGCTTCACAGCAAGTATCTCATTTGATCCTCACAAAAAGCCTGGGATGACAGTGCTATTATTATTCCTATTTTTTAGATGAGAAAACTGAGGCTCACAGAGGTTAAGTGGCTTGTTGAGGGTCACACATACTCTGAGCCAGAATTGAAATTTGGTTCATCTTAAAACAAATCTGAAATATTTATTATTATTTCAGATAATAAGTAATATAGCATTTTATCCATTTAGAGAAAAATAAACACATTTAGCATTAGAGGTGTATATACATATATGCATATATAGAGAGAGTCATATGAAAAAATGTTCTAAATCACTATTAATTACAGAAATGAAAGTCAAAAGAACTGTGAGGTAGTACATCATGCCTATCAGATTGGCTAAAATGACAGAACAGGAAAATAATAAATGTTGGAGAAGATGTGGGAAAATTGGAACACTAATGCCTTGTTGGTTGAGTTGTGAGCTGATCTAATCATTTTGGAGAGCAATTTGGAAATATGTCCAAAGGCTATAAAAATGTGCATACCCTTTGACCCAGTAATAGCATTCCTAAGGTGATATCCCAAAGATGTCATAAAAATGGGAAAAGGAACCACGTGTACAAAAATATTTATAACAGCTCTTTCTGTGGTGGCAAAGAATTAGAAATTGATGCCCATCAACTGAGGAATGGCTGAACAAGTTGTGGTATATGAATGTAATGGAATATTATTGTGCTATAAGAAATGATGGGCAAGCAGACTTCAGAAAATCCTGGAAAGACTTGTATGGACTGAGGCTGAGTGAAATGAATAGAGCCACGTTATGTGATGACTAATTTTGGAGTTTGAACGCAGGTCGAAGCATACTATTTGCTCTTTTTTTGTTTTTCTTTATTTTGTTTCTTCTTTCTTATGGTTCCTCCTGTTGGTTCTAATTCTTTACAGCATGACTAATGTGAAAATATGTTTAATAGGAATGTATAAGTAGAGCCTATATCAGATTGCACACCATCTTGGGGAGGGAATTTGAGAGGGAGGAAGAGAAAATTTAAAACTCAAAAGTTTATGGAAGTGAATGTTGAAAACTAAAAATAAATTAATATTGAAAAAAAAAAAGAATTCCAGGGTGTGACTCAGATCCACTTTCTGCTTCAAATACCACAATCTTCCAAAATTCTCCTGTACTTCAAGATGGAATGCTTGTCTTTCTACACTAGAAATCCTTGGAGGTCAGTCAATGCCCAAGTCCTCTTTAACCTAGGATTCAATCCCTCATAACATTTCCTCTTTGAATCTCCAATTACCTTGAAGGTTCAGCTCCTATGACTCTCTGCTTCAGACCTTTTCTGATCCCCCTAGCTGTTAGTGCTTTCCTCTCAAGGTACTCTAATATTTCATTTGCTGATATGCATACATGTTCATATAAATATAAACTGTTATTGGTCATGTTAAAATGTAAATTCCTTGAATGCAGGGACTGTTTCACTTTTGTTTCTGCAGCCCTATTATCTAGTATGATACTTGATACACAAGTAATATTTGATAAATAATAATTGACTGTTTGGGAAAATAGTAAGGTTAGCTTCCTTGGAAATTGTTAAATAGAGGCTGAATGACTACCTGTTGGGAATATTTTAGAATTTGACTTTATTATCTCTGAGACCAATTTCAACTCTGAGATTCTATGATTCTTTCCTTGATATTTTCTGTAATTTCTTAGGAAACAATAGGCTTGAGATTACTCCATTAACAGTAATTACAGTTATGCTTGCCAGGTATATTCTGTGTTTAAAAACATCACTCAATACAAGATTTGTTTTGGTTTATATGTAGTATTAATCTTCATAAGTAAAAGGATTAAAGGATGATATCACAACACATGGATGTTTCTGCCACAAGTAGGTTTTTTACAAGTCTTTCTCTAGTAAGTGAAGATTAATGTCCTATCATATACACAACTATGATGGAGGCCACATTATTTATGTAAAGGATTTGTTAATAATGAAGAAAAAACTTCTTAGTCAAGGTATTGCTCACACATGAAGCATAACAACAAACTGTTGATTATGTACCTAATGTTAAGAAGAACATTAGTTTCAATGCTACACATCATCAGTCATGACTTTCCTTAATCTTAAGTCAATTTCTAATAAGGGACAGGGCAGAATTGTAACTCACATGGTTGGGGAAACAATTATTTTAGTGCAAAGGAAAAGAACAACAAACAATTTTACTATTCCCGCTGCTAATATTCCTTTACGCACTTAGTGGACTAAATAACATTCTCTATTTGAGAGGGTGCTTTGTGAGAAAGACAATAGAAGCATTTGCAGCAGAACATGTCTTTGGTAAGGCATGTTCTGCTGTTACAAAGGGAATATCATTCAATCCTGAACTTAAGCAAAATGAAATGAATAGAAGCAGGAGACAAGAAATTATTTTACCCAGTAACAGTAATATTGTAATGATGATCAATTGTGAAAGACTTAAATAATCTGATCGATACAATGATATAAGATAGTTCAGAAGGACTCACGATGAAAATTGCTATTCACCTACATAGGGAGACCTGATGACCTCTGAGTGTAAAGTGAAGTATATTTTTCCTCACTTTATTATTTACTGTGACATGGCTAATATTGTAATATGCTTTGCATGAACCTGTTTAATAGGTTTCATATTGCCTGCCTTCTTAGTGGCTAGAGGACAAGCTGAAAGGAGAGAGATGATTTAGAACTTAAATATTTTTAAAATGTTAAAAATGAATAAATAAAAATCAATATTGAAAATTCTTAATATCCCCATATGGAAATAATTTCTCTCTTTACTTTTGGAACATTTTGTACCAGTCATGCTGTCTCTTCCATGCATTGCTTTTTTGTGTTTATTTATTAGTATTTCTCGTTGTTCTTCATTTTATAATATCTTGCTGTTAATCAGTATCTTCATATATAAAATGAGTTGTAGAAGAAAATGCGAAATGACTCCAGTATCTTTCCTAAGAAAATCCCAATGGAAACTGACTGAAATGACTGTACAAAAATAACTATATTGTATCTTCATTTTATTACATTTTTACCCATTTTTTCTGCCACTTTTTTATTTCTTTGATATAAGGATTTCTTAATGAGGAAGCTTCCTTTACCATGCAGGAATACACATGATCTTCCATTTGCAGTTTTAGAGATTTTCAGAATTTTTTTGAAATGGTGTTAGATACTTGCACATAGGTATAATGTATGATATATCTTCTTACTCTCCATTTCAACCCCCTACACACACCTCTATAAACATAGGCATAGAAGCTAAATAGATATCTGCACAATCAAATGATTTCACATAATGATAAAATATATGAATGAATTTAGAATGCTAATATAAGCTTAGTGGATAGAACATTTTACTTGAAATAAGGAAGATCTGAGAATAATCCATTCTTCAGGAACTCACTAGGTCTGTTAACCTAGGAAAATTACCTACTCTTCTTTTAAATCAGTTCCTCATGTCTACAAAATGAATAACATAATAATAATAATAATAATACGTATTTCAAAAAGTTGTCATAATGATCAAATGAGATAGTAGAGGCAAATTACTATTCAAAAAGTTTCATATAAATATTAGGTTACAGTAGTAATAGCAGTGACAGTACTGGTAGTAGCAGTTCTAATAATTTTAATAATAGTTTGTTATACTCCCAGAGAATGCATGTATTTCAACAGGTGCTTCTTGATATGATGCTTTAAACACAAAGAGTGAGTAAGGATATGAATTTCAGATGGGTGATATGCCCATGAAGATAAACAGAATACATAAGGACTTTTATATAAGATCCACTCCAGGTATGAGTATAGTCTATATTTCTATTGCTTCAGGTTTCTTTATTTTCTTCTGTTAATGAAATTTTAATGGTTCCCAACACCATCTTTAAAATGTTCATCTGAGATCCTTGCATTGCTGAGAAGGGCTAAGTTTATCAACAGAAGTTATCGCACAATGTCGCTGTTACTGTGTACAACGTTCTCCTTCTTCTGCCCACTTCACCCAGCATAAGTCCATACAAGTCTTCCCAGGTTTTTCTGAACTCTGCTTGCTCATTGTTTCTTATAATACAATAGTATTCCGTTACATTCATATACCACAACTTGCTCAGCCATTCCACAATTGACGGGCATCCCTTAAATTTCCAATTCTTTGCCACCACTAAAAGAGTTGCTATAAATATTTTTGTACATGTTGGTCCTTTTCCCATTTTTATGATCTCTTTGGGATATAGCCCTAGAAGTGCTATTGCTGGGTCAAAGCGTATACACATTTTTATAGCCCTTTGGGCATAATTCAAAGTTGCTCACCAGAATGGTTGGATCAGTTAACAACTCTGCCAACAATGCATTAGTGCTACAATTTTCCCACATCTTCTCCAATATTTATCATTTTTTCTGTTTTGTCATGTTGGCCATTCTGACAGGTGTGATGTGGTACCAAAGATTTGTTTTGATTTGCATTTCTGTAATCAATATAGATTTGGAACATTTTTTCATGTAACTATAGATAGCTTTAATTTCTTCATCTGAAAACTGCCTACTCATATCCTTTGACCATTTATCAATGGAGGAATGACTTGTATTCTTATAAATTTCACTTAGTTCTCTCTACATTTTAGAAATGATGCCCTTATCAGAGACACTGGTTACAAAATTTCTTTCCCAGTTTTCTGTTTCCCATCTAATCTTGGTTGCATTGGGTTTATTTGTGCAAAAACTTTTCAATTTAATGTGATCAAAGTTATCCACTTTGCATTTCATATGGTTCTCTATGTCTTGTTTGGCCTTAATTTCTTCTCTTCTCTATAAATTCAACAAGTAAACTATCCTTTGCTCTCCCAGTTTGCTTATAGTATCAGCCTTTATATATACATCATGTACCATTTTTACTATATTTTGGAATGTGGTGTAAGTTTTGGTCTATGTCTAGTTTCTGCCATACTCTTTACCATTTTCCCAGCAGTTTTTATCAAATAGTGAGTTCTTATCCCAGAAGCTGGGGTCTTTAGGTTTATAGAACAGTAGATGACTGTAGATCACTGATTATGTACCTAACCTATTCCACTAATCTATCACTCTATTTCTTAGCCAGTACCAAGTAGTTTTGATGATTGCTGCTTTATAATACAATTTAAGATCTGGAATTGCTAGGCCACCTTCCCTTGCATTATTTTTCATTAGTTCCCTTGATATTTTGTACTTTTTGTTATTTCAAATGGATCTTGTTATTATTTTTTCTAGCTGTATAAAATATTTTTGGTAGTTTGTTGGTAATATATAGAAATGTTGGTGATTTATATAGGTTTATTTTATATCCTACAACTTTGCTAAATTTGTTTATTTCAAATAGTTTTTTTACCTGATTCTCTAGGATTCTCCAAATATCACATCATATCATCTGCAAAGACTGGTAGTTTTGTTTCTTCTTTGTCTATTCTAATACCTTCAATTTCTTTTTCTTCTCTTGTTGCTAAAGCTTACATTTCTAGTACCATATTGAGCAACAGTGTTGATGATGGACATCCTTGTTTCATCCCTGATTTTATTGGTAATGCTTCTACCTTATCCCCAGTACACGTAATTCTTACTGAAGGTTTTAGGTAAATGGTACTTCAAGAAAGACTTGGGGCAGCTAGATGGTACAGTGGGTAAAGCACCGGCCCCAAAGTCCTTCTAATCTTGTTTCCATTGGCTTTGTTTGTGCAAAAATTTTTCAATTAATGTAATCAAAGTTATCTACTTTGCATTTTTTAATATTCTCTATCTCCTGTTTGGTCATGAATCTGATTCTCTATAAATCTGATATGTATACTATTCCTTGTTCTCCCAGTTTGCTTATAGTATCAGCCTTCATACCTAAATCATGAACCCATTTTTACTTTGTTTTGGCATATGGTGTGAAATTATGTTCTATTCCTATTTTCTGCCATACTCTTTTCTAATTTGCCCAGCAGGTTTTGTCAAATAGTGAGTTTTTATCCCAGAAGCTGAGGTCTTTGGGGCTTATCAAACAGTAGAATACTATAGTCATTGACTACTGTGTCTTGCATACCTAACCTATTCCACTCATCCACCCACTCTATTTCTTAGCCATTATCAAGTAGTTTTGATGATTGTTGCTTTATCATACAATTTAAGATATGGAATGGCTAGTCCACCTTCCCCTGCATTTTTTTCATTAGTTCCCTTGATATTCTGGACCTTTTGTTCTTCCAAATGAATCTTGTTATTATTTTTTCTAGCTCTACAAAGTATTTTCTTTTTTGGTAATTTGATTGGTATGACACTGAATAAGTAAATTAGCTTAGGTAGAATTGTTATTTTTATTACATTAGCTCGGCCTACCCATGAGCAACTGATGTTTTTTCCAATTATTAAGATCTGACTTTATTTGTGTGTAAAGTGTTTTGTAATTGTGTTCGTAGACTTCCTGAGTTTGTTTCGGCAAGTAGACTCCTAAATATTTTATAATGTCTACAGTAAGTTTAAAAGGAATTTCTCTTTCTATCTCTTGCTTTTGGGTGATGACTAATGTTGATAGACTTAACTCTTCGCAGCAATGCAAAGTCTAAGACATCTACAAAGGTCTCATGATGAAAAATGCTATCCACATCCAAAGAAAGGACTATGAAGTTTGAATGCAGATCAAAGAATACTAATTGCTATTTTTTTCTTGTGTTTTGTTTCCTTTTTCTGGTGGTTTCTCCTATTGATTCTAATTCTTACTTACAACATTACTAATGTGAAAATATGTTTAATAGAAATGTATATGTGTAGCTTCTATAAGATTGTGCCCCATATTGCGGAGGGAGGTGAGGAGGGAGGGTGAGAAAAATGTAAAACTCAAAAGCTTATGGAAGTGATTGTTGATAAGTCAAAATAAATTAATAAAAAAAGAAATTAAAATATAATTAAAAATAAAATATTCAAACATCATGTTCATGGGTAAGAAGTAGGACAGATACTAATTTAAAGAAAACCAGCATACTAGCACTTTTTTACTTTAACAAAATTTACTTTAGTCCCTCTGTGGTAAAATTTATGACTGCCTATTTGCCCATTAGAGATAATAATAACATTATTTTGTCAAGTGCTGTTAGTGACTTTCATACCAAATATTAACTGTTTATTTATTTTCTGTTTTTACACGTATGTGAGGTCCCCCTCAATTAGGTGAAAGCTCCTTGAGAGTAAGAATTTTTTTTTCCCTTATTTTCCTTTATAAACCAATCACCAATCACAGGGCCTGGTAAATGGAAGGTGCTTTACAAAATGCCTCTTGACTGATTAACTGTGACAAAATGTCACAAATGTATATCACGTAGCAAAAGTTGGTACCAAATTTTGAAATAATCAATTCTAAATAATTTTTAAAAGGCTTATAGACACGACCTAAGAGTAAAAAGTGAAACTGTCCTTCAAAATTTTTCAACATTGCCATGGCTAATTAAGTAAGGATGGGGTGGGAAAGGAAATAAAACTTGACAAAGAGAAAAAAGTAATGAAAAAGCAGCCCACAGATTTGGAAAGCCAAAAAAGAAAATGAAGGGAAGAGGAAATCCACAATCTTCAGAAAAAAAAAAACAAACATTTTTTGAAATTGATTACACTTTATTTGAACTTCTAATAATAGTCTTCTTGAACTGATTCAGTAAATCAACTACTTTAAATAACACATAATTGATTTATTTACTTCATCCTCTGTGTTCTATATAGAAAGAGAATATGTATTTACTAAAACATTGTTTCACTTCACAGGAAGACCTTCCTGATTATTTTCCCTGGCATTAGATACTGTATTATCCTACTTGGAAGTTAACATTTCATGCAGCTTCCATACATCTGACCTATAGTTGTTTCTTACATTTATTTAAATACTATACCTTATAAAATAACAATCTGAATCAACGGTCTGACCAGCCTAGACTGGATGGACATTCTTTCAAGTGTATATCACCTATAAGCTAAAAATCACACATTAAACTTTTTTTTTCTCCCTTCCAATACATTTTTTAATGAGCATCTATTCTGACTGGTACTGGCAGCATGATAGAAAATAAATCCCACTCATGTGTTGTTCCAATTATATTGATAAACAGGATATTTAGTGACCTTTGGCTCACTTATTCTGGAGTACTTTGTTTTGTGGTCATGAAGACCCAATCCATTCACCAAAAGGATCTTTGCAGGCCAGTATTAGGTGGCCTGTTTAGAATATCAGGACTTGCCAGTGGCCTTACCTTCAACCAATAACACAGACTCCATTCTTGTCTCAGTAGGGCTGATTTAGAATCAGGATCTTGGCTTATCTAACCCTATTAACTAAAGGTTAGAGAAAAAGGATATCACCTTCATGTCATTTAGACCCTTATATAAGTTCCCTTTTATGGTGCCACTTTTCATCTGAGGACGACACATCCTAATGGCTTCTATTCCCTAACCCAGGCTGTTTGCATATTCTGAATAAACCTGTAACTTTATCTTGCTTCCTGTTTCTGAAGTTTTTATTGTTTCTAAATGCATCATGGGAAATCTCCTTCTCATGCCTAACCTCTGCCATTGTGTTAAGATACCTTAGTATCCAATCCCTGTGTAAGGGGTCTGAAACTTCCAGCAGCTACACCTATTTCCCAAGGTATCCTTTAATGTGCATAGAAAGTCAGGACTAGGAGTGTGAATCCCAAATCCCACAGAGAAGAACTCCCTATTTCTCTAAGCTACCAAACTGTGGACTAGGGTACCTTCCCTTAAATTTGTGTCCCTTATTTCCTCTTTTTCCACCTCATAAGCACAGCCTGTAAGGACAGAGTATATATCAAGTGTTGAAAGTACTAGAATTATAGACAACGGTCTTACATTTTATCCCCATGTCTTGAACTTATTAGCTAAGTGAACTTAGGCAGATCCTCATCACTTCTAGCCCCAGTTTTTTTTTTCCTTCTAATATGATTAGGATAGTAATAAACATTCCCTGTACTTCACATATTGTTCTAAGAATCAAATAAGTTACATAAAATACTTCATAAACTTTAAAGATAGAATGAACATGTTAGTTAGATTTGCCACATAATAGATACTACTTGACTTAGTCATGCTTCATGTATTTTATGTTCTCTTATATACAGACTTGTGCTAACCTCACAAAAAGAATGAAAGGAACCCCTCTCCCCACTTCCCCTTCTCAGTCTTATTTATCCTGCCTTTTCCTCAGGTTGGTGTGAATGCTGCCCTGCAGGAATTCCCTCTTGACTTCCCTTCCTCTTTTTCATTTCTTTCTTTTTATGTCACTTTACAATTTTTTTTTTCTTGCTTTGTGCTTGACACAGTCCCCATGTGTTGCTTAGGGCCGGAGTTCTTGAGAACAAGGAAAGAGGCAAAGGGGCAATGGTTTTAGAGATTTCCATTTTTTGGTTTGTTTTCAAAACTCAAGTACTTGATTATTTTATGTGCTGTAAAAGTCTTTGGTCTCTTGGGTAGAGAAAATGACAAGAGGCCCAAAGATCACCTGCTGGATTACTAAAATGGATGAAGAGTTATCATATGGAATGAAATCAATAATTCAAGAAGAATAGCAAAATAGTAAATCATGCAGACCAGATGAATTTCTTACAATGGAAAACATTTTTCTGGGAAATGGGGAGGGATGTGCTACCATTTAGTAAGTAGTGATATAAAGATAAAAAAAATCAATAAAACATTTAAAAATTATACAAAAGAAAGCTAAGAGGAGTGTAGAAGATGACACGTACAGCAAAATTTTGACACTACTTTGTTAAATTGAATATGCACTTTAAAACTACACAAATTGTTCTGCATTTCATAATAATACCATTTTTGTTCTTTGTATATTTCAATTTCAGCAATTCAACATATATTTTCATTTTTATTAATTTCATATCACTTTTTTATAAGTTTAAAAAACTATAATGGACTAGTCATAATAAAGCATAACTTTCTTTTCTTTTTTTTTATGATACAGAGGATCCTTACTTTCTCTCATGTACACCAGAGCTTCCTGAATTTTTCTTTTGAAGACTGATTGCATCATTTTGAATGTTCATTTGACCATTCTGTCTTCATTTTGAATGCTCTGTTAATATCATTTGGACTCTGATTGTGTGTTGCCTTCCATTTCCTTCTTCTTTGTGTTTTCCCAGTTTCTTTCCCAACTTTGTCATAACAATGGAAAATTGACCAAACTTGGAATACATTCATTTCATCTGTGCTAGAGTTCCCCAGCTTTCTAAGTTTGAAAGTGGCTAATGCCACACTACATTTCCATGGGTCACCATCTATATTGCTAATCATTTCTGCTGTTTATCAAGTTGAAGGAAATATGATCAGTAATAATGATCAGTAGCAATTGGTGTCACTAAAAGTTAGTCAGTCATTAAGCATTAATTGAAATCCTACCACACAAGCACTGTGTAAAGTGCTAGGGATAAGAGGCAATATTTTTAAAAATCCTGTTCTCAAGAAGTGAAGATTCTTATGGGAGATGCAGCATACAAATTACTTGAACACATGTATATATTGTATATGTGTGCATATAATATATGCATGTGTATTGGAGAGAAAGAGAAATTCGTAGATGGAAGGAACTATCATTGTGGAAGAACAGGTAAAGCTTCTTAATAAAGTTGTGATTTGAGCTTAGACTTGAAGCAGTCAGTGAAGCTAGGAGACATAAATGAGGAGATTAAGAATTCTAGGTGTAGAAAATAGCTACTGAAAAGCAGAGTTGGGAGATAGAATGTGTTATGCAATTAACATGAATACAACCAATATCACTGGATCATAGAGTCTATACAATAATACTGGAAAAGATAAGAAGTGACTAGATTGTGAGTAGTTGCAAATGAAAAAGAGGGGATTTTATATTTGATTCTGAGGTGATAGAGAGAAACTGGGGTTTATTAAATAGAGGAATGAAATCATCAGACATGTGCTTTGGGAAGATCCACTTGATCTTCAGTGAGTGCAAGATGGAATGGAATGCGTATAAACATGAGGCAATTATATCAATCTGCAGATTGTTGAAATAATATGATTGTGGGTGATAAAGTCGTAGAACATGGTGGTGTTAGAAAAGGTCTGCGTGGAAAGATGATACAGAGGTTCAATTGACAGAACTTGACAGTAGAATTGATGAGAAAGAGAGAGAAATTGAGAACAATAACTAGATTTTGGGCCACAGTGACAGGATGATGGTAGTAGCAACAGGAATAGGAATAAGAAAAGGGGAGTATGTAGGTGGAAATATAATGAATTTAGTTGTGAACATATTGAAATTAAGATTAAAGAAAGTGGAGGCATCAATTATACATGGCTTTCTTAAGGATTTTGGCCATAAAAAGGAGAAGAGATATGGGATAATAGCTAGATGGATTTAGTGAAGCATTTTGAGGAAAAGGAAGATTTCAGTACATATGTAGGCAGCAAAGAAACAGCCAGTAGACAGAGAAAATATTAAGATCAGTGTGAAAATGAGAAAGATACAGGGGTCCATATATTAGAGGTGATTTAATGGAATAGGATCTTTTGTAGTTACAGAAAGGTTACCCTTGTGAAAGAGAAGGGCCATCTCATTATGTGAGAAAGAGGAGAAGGAGATTGTTGCAACATGCATCTGAATAATCTTGTATGCAATGAAGGAAGAAGAGAAACTCTTGGCAAATGGTTTCAATTTTATGGCAATATATCAGACAAGTATCTCAAATGAGAGGACAGGGAGAGAGAAACTATGGCAGTTTTATACCTAGAAAAGATAATCAGTTAGAGAGGTGTCAAAGGATTGCCCAGTTCCAGTGAGAGCCCAGTTAAGATGATGTAGAATTTTTAGTGGAATCAGTCAAAAAAGTTTTGTGCTTTTCTCCAGGTTCATTCAGCAGCAGGTCAGTGTAAACTAAAGAAGATTGTGAGAGTGATCTAAAGCTGAGGCTTAACAGGACAAAATCCATGCTGGCATGAGTAGGCAAAGGATTCAAAAGAGAGGACAGAATGCAGTTGAACTCATTCACCAATGAATCAAGATGGACAAAGGAAGAGAACATAGTCAGCAGAGGTATGATGCTCTGGGGGGAAAAACACACAAAACTTAGACATCAAGATATTGGAGATCATGATGTTAAAAAAGGGGGGAGGCTTTAGAGTTGCAAGGTAGAATGCCAACAGATTGGATGAGATAAAGAATTTCAGTGCTTGTGAATATGGCAATGGTGCATTTGTGGATGATGACAAATCAAGAGTATGACCATTTTTTTGTGTATGATTGAAGTGGAGTGGAGGAATAAGTCATGGAGAAGGAGTAAATTCAAAAAATTAGGATCAGTGATCAAGTCGAAGTCCTATAATATGAGGGTCAGGGTTGGGGAGGAAAGGAAAAATGTCCCATACTATGAGTTTAGAAGTTGATGAGGAAAGAAAAACTGCAAGCCAGACACTCACTTTACTGATGAAGGAAGTACAGAGTTCTGGAGACTGGTAGACAATAGCTACCTGAATTTTTATTGGGTGGTTGACATGGATTGTGTGAACCTTAAAGGAGGAAAAGTTACTCAGTGAAGTTGGTGATGGTGAGCTTGGAAATTGAAATGAGTAACAAGTAGTTTTCTAACTCTCTCATCTCAACCACTGAGTTGAGGGTGAGGTATGTGTGGAGTGAGTGAAAATGAAACCAATTACACAACAGGTAGCCAGGAAGACTATGTCATCAGGAGGGAACAATGTCTCAGTGAATGTTGAAAGATAGAAGGAGTGAGAAAGGAAAAGTTTTAAGATGAAAGCAAGTTTGTTACCTATGGGGAAAACATTTCAGAGAGTCCAAATGAAGGAGTTAGTAGTGTTAGAGAGGGATATCAGGGTGGGAATGAGGAGAAAATTGAGGGAGATAGAAATAAGGAAGTGCAAGGGAAAGGAAAATATGGTTTGAAAAATAACATATGTGGTTCAATATCACTGGGATGAAAAGAGTATGATCTAGGGAGAGTTTTTTTCTTGGTCTTTGAGGTAAGAGTTCAGTTAGATAATCAATATTCTTAAGTGTTGTTCTCATGTAGTTCCTTCAGATGATTAAGGATCTCAAGCAAGTAGATCAGAAGAAAGAATCAATAGAATGGTATGCTCTCCTTTCTTGGAAGACAGACCCATTCAGGGCAGGAGGTTAGAGGAGAGAACAGAGTGTTTCTCTCTGTTCAGCCAGACAGCAACAGGCCAGCAAAAGATAGATGGAAGCAGCAAGATGAAATGTCATGTTTACTCATCTGTAATAAGAAAGAAAAAAAGTAAGGAAACTGAAAATTGTTTGAGACCTGAATAGCTGCAGGCCTTTGATCAATGCTCTAATCCTATTGCACAGGAGTCCTGCGTGTGGAACCATAGAGCAATGGACAAGACAGCCCTATATTCCTCCCCAATGACATCTGTTTAATTTCACTGAGTTGCCATAAAGTTTTGATAACAACAATTCATCAGTCAATAGGCATTTACTAAGTGTCCACTATACCCCAAACACTGTGCTAAGTGCTAGGGATACAAAAGAAGGCAAAAGGCTGCCCCTGCCCTTGAGGAGCTCACAATCTAATGGGTGGGACAACAAGCAAATAAACAAAGTGTGTAAACAAACTATATACAGGATATTTTTAGTTGCATAAACAAGTCCTAGAGAAGTAATCCAAATTATCTAAGGTCATTCTGAGCTGGGAAAGAATTGTTTATAAGGTATTCTAAAATAAATATTGTATAGGAAGATGGTTCTTGGCCTTTAGGTTCATGAATAGTAAAATCTGGAAACAAGAGGTAGGTAGAGATTATGTAAGAGGGAAGATTGTGGGGCTGGATCATTTACTTTAAGGACAGCTTACATCACTGGTGTTGGGAAAGCAAACAAAAAAGGACAATTATCATTTTGGTTAAGATATATGTAATCACAAGAATGACATCACGTCCTTGGAAAGGACATAAGTCCATAGCAACAAATGCTACTATACCTCCAGGAAGGAGGTTTGAAATATATATATATTTGGATTGCAACAAGCCTTATAATGTCCCACAGGGCACTTGGTCCAGAAATATTTCACAAAATTGGACTTATAAGCACATGTTTTATTTTACAGTTGTAGCCACCAAAATCTTGGGTGATCATCTGTAAAATTTTGAAAAAGTCTTTGTGCCTGCCAGTGGCATTTGTAACAGAACTGAATTCTTTCCCATCATGTCTCATAGAATAATGTAAAATTGTGGGCATAGAAATTTTTTTTTTTGCATTTAATTATTGGCCTCACTTGGGAGTTGGATAACTAAATTCAAATACATCTAGTCAACCTATTTGAATATCAGTGAAGTTTGATGTGCAGTCCTAGCTTCAAATCGCATCTTTGGCATTTACAACCTTTGTTATATTTGGAAAATCATTTAACTTATCTAAATTTCATTCTCATAAATTAAAAAAAAATTAGAGAGTTAGACTAAATTACTTCTAAGAGTCATTCTAATTCTAAAGCCTATGGTCAAAAAAATAAATAAAATAAAATATTAAGGAAGTAGCAATAAATAAAGCAATAACAGGTATTTCAATTATCAATCAACCCTGCAATGGTAAGGGGCAATGGCAAATCAGGGAGCTGACAAAGTGATGTATAGTAGGAATTTCATTTCCTCTACAAGTTTTGTGAAGATCTGACTGGAAATCTAAAATCTTCTCAAATAGGGTTCTTCCTGTATCACTAATTCAGCCCTCTAGGCAGTGTGATAATTACTGATAGGAGGGGAAAAAAATAGATAGGGAATGGTGGTACAGAATTGTAGATAGACCTTTTTTGAAAACATTTTCATTTTCAGCTGGACACGCAAGGTAGAAGGAATATCAACATTCTTGTGTTCTATCTTACACCCAAAGAAGGAACATAAAACAACAAATCATAAATATCAATAAAGAATCTATTAGAAATGAAGACAAATGACATTGACTAGTAACATCAGTAATCCATGAATGTTCAGCTAATGTACTGAAGATACAAATATTTCCGTTTCATTATACCAATGCCAGAGCACCATAAAATAGGAAGTGATCCTTCTTACCAAGACAAAATGGTTTTGTACTGTATTTTTGTTTGTTTTGCTTATGATTGTCTGTTTCTGCTAACAATATCCTTGGTTCCAAATCACATAAAATTTTCCTAACCAGTGCAGGGAAACTGCAATAGTTCAATAATGCAATGCCCTATTCCCCCTCCAATCAAGACATATCAAATAAAACATCTTAAGGATAAAACTATAGATGAATATGGTTAAAAAAATTATTAGCACCCAAAAACCAAAGCTCAATGGAAAGAACAGATTTAAAGTAAGAAATACATATCCAATATAATAATAATGTTTACCTTTTGAATTTTGATGTAAAATTTATTTTGAATGTATTCTAGCAAGAACCCACATAGTGTTTTGAAGTTAGCCAGATAAAAGTAACCAAATGAAGATGATAAAGATGAACATTTTCTCACCAGTGAGCTGGAATAGGATTGGTAGAGATTCTCAGAAAATGACAAAATAGGAAAAAAAGAAAAAGAAAAAAATATATAACATATGTATCACTGAACAATACTTACAGTTTGACAAGAGATGTTTTCCACTGGAGTTGTCAAATGAAAGCAAGAAAATAAAGTTTACCTCCAGTTAGCCCCAACAAAATATCTAACATCCAAAAGTGTAATGAAGTAACCTTCCATGGACAATATCCACATGAACTCAGATGACAATATGCCAACAAAGAAATAGCAATCAGATTCCTATGGTATGCATAAATCTTTATGGAGATGGAAAAGTATACAATGACAATTCAAGACCAAATTAGTATGGACAGAAATTATTGAAAGATTATCTATAAGAGTCCTGGGCATAATGAATAATGCACATTATGAATAGAACCTGCAGAATACATGAAACACATCATTGTATGCTACAAAAATTTAGTACTTGCATAATACTAAGAAAGATGTGACTTGGACTGGCTTTCTAAATCAGAAACTCACCAACTTTCATGGACTAATATATAACAAATCCCCATACACAAATATAGAACTCAAAATATCTTGAGAATTGAAATAACAACAACAACAAAACTATACTACAACCCAGAGCATTATAAAAAAATTAAACTGATACCCACAGTTGCCTGAATGTAATATTGGTCCATGAAAACTTGAGAATGTTTTTAATAGATGTTGCAATACCAAATACCAATCATCTCCAAGCGATGTGGATTGGAAAATTTTGAAAATAATATTCTGTTTTGAAAATAGAATAAGAAAAAATAAATATTGTATGATAACAGCATGAATTATATAACACACTAATTTCATCAGAATGAATTAATGCAACATAATTTATTAAGGGCAAAATATGTGCCAGCCAATACAATAAATTCTGCGGATACAAATACAAAATGAAACTAGTTTCTGCCTTTACAAATCTTACATTCCAGTAAAGACAGGCAGTATATGGGGAATGGTGACTAGGGAAGGATATTTTGGTTTAGAGAGTTAAAGTGTTGGCCAGTGGAGCCATAGGGGAGCATATTGGCATATGGTAGCAAAAATAGAGTTGATTGGATTATGATTTTAGTACAAAAAAAAATTAAGGGGGAAAATAAGGGGAGAGGGCAAAGGATGGCATGAAGATAGCGAGCAGTTTTCTACTAAAGTTGGTCCTAAGATGCTTTTATTGGACCCATCAAATAATTATTTTAACTAAAAAAAAATACTTCTGTACTTATACAATGGTCTGTAGAGAATTAAACATAAAATGATAATAGCATTATAGCAACATACAATAGAAACATTTCAGCTGAAAGACACTGAAATTATATGATCCATCATCATCATCATCATCATCATCATCATTATCATCATCATCATCTGGTGACATTTATATCTTGCCTTATTACATGTGTATACACATACACACATGCATACAAATATAAATGCATAATGCACATATGTATGATACATATTTAATATTACACACATGTATATATTTGGGCATACTTATCACCACTAATTATCACATATTTGTCACTATCTTATCTTTATTAAGAAACTTAGGGCTCCTTATGATGTATTTAGAATACAGATAACCTCCACCCTCTACAATTTAACTTCATTTTTGCAGTTATATGATAAAAATGTATGGGAAATATAACATATTCATACATAGTGAGGTTCAGGGAGACAAAGCGACTTAGTCATAATCATAATGCTAGTAAATGATACAGTTAGATCTTGAATCCAGGTCTCTCTTATTCCAGCAGTCATTTCATAAAACCATATCTGACTTACATATTAATTGACTAATAACCAGTTACTTGAATATCAATTAATTCATAATTTTTATTCTGGTTAAAGGAGCACTTCTCAGATTTAAGATATTGCTGCTGAATCTGTGTTTCTAATTTCCCAGATTTATGAGGAATACAAGTATAAATTCATTTTAGAGGAGTATTTTGGTTTAGATAAAATCATGACTTTATATTTGGCATATGGTATTTATCAACATCAAGGTTTTATTAAGAAGCTATTTTTTTGTTCCTTTTGACTCACTTAGAACACACACAGCCTCTGCCCTATAGGATTTGACCTCATTTTTAGCAACTGTATAATTTCAAATGAATGGGAAATATCATGATACAATGTGTTAAGGCACTCTGGTTTTTCAATAGAGACCCTTGACCCAAGTGAAAATTGCTCTATAAAGTTCATTTTACAGAGTTCAATATTTTAAATTATACTGTATGGTGAACAAAAATTATATTCAAAATACACATAACCAGTCATGAAAACACAGGAGAACTTTAGAAACCAGCAGGGTAGGGGAAAATTAGCCCACAAAACCTCTGAAGGGCATCTGGAATGTCAGCTTTGATTAATGTTGACAATTTGTTCATTCAGTTCTTTTCTGCCATGACTGAAATACATGTGAATATATGTATACATATATGTGTTATGTGTGTGTGTTTACATACAACCACATACTTCATAATAAATGATTTAAACTTGACAGCACTCAATTTCCTTTTATAGGGAATATTTCATTTAAAGCATGCAGTCTCTCTAAACAGTATACTATTTTGGAAAAATAAAAAGCAACCTATTTTATCTCTCTCCATATATCTCTTTTCTAGTTATCTTTTTATCATTCATTACAAAAATACTAATATTTCCTTGAGAAATCTAGGTGTCCTCCTTACAAGTTATACACCCCCTCATATGTCCCCTGAGATTCCTAATCATGGGTTGGCTTCTCTCACAGAATGATTCACTAAATGTGTTCTCCAGACATGTGATTTTTATCATAATGAAATGTCAATATGCCTGGGAACCAACAAGTAGCATCCATGTCATAGCTGCTAATAAATCTCGGAATCTACAAGGTCATGAACTACATGGGTCTGGTTTGCCAGAGCAGCTAAATACAGTAAAATGAAAGATTGAGTGCACAGAAAGATAAAGGAAATTCAATCATCCTCTGAACATTTCCAAGTTGTTTAAGCATCCATTGTCTTCAATAACTATGTGCCTTTAAAACTGGAAATCAATTGTCTTTTCCCCCCAGAAGATTTTCCCCAAAATCAGTGTTCCCAGGATGACAAAATCATTGAATCTCTAACCTTAGTGGACCACTGAGTTTTCTATTCAATTTTGTTGGAAAATTTGCCATTGCTGTAAGGAATATGGGCTCTGCAAGTGGCTATTGTTCATTCTTTTTCTTCTCCCTTATCTGTCAAAATGGTACTTAAGACTATGACCAATTTTCTTCCTGAATTCAGGGTGTATGGAATCCATAAGTGTCTCTTATCCACTTATGTAACTTAATGTCTTTTGATTCATAGATTGTACAAGAATCAGTATGTGATAAAGCATAAGAATTGAAAAAAATATGATTATGGAATTAAATTATGGGTCTCTCAATGGAAGGATCATACGTGAGCATTCAGTGAATTTTAAAACTTGTAAAATCATAGAATTTTAGTTAGAAGAGTCCTCATACGTCAGCAGGATGAAATTCCAATCCTTTGCCATAACTATTGTACTCTACATGAATATCTATTACCAATAGTAATTGCCCATACTCATCTCACAAAGTGTTCATGTCAATCAAAATAGATAATGAATATTATCTATATATATACATGTATATATATACATATATATATATATATATATATATATATATATATATACACACACACACACACACACACACACACATACATATATTATAAATTACAAAATGTTTGGTTTCGTTACTAACTTGTTTAGTTCTATTGTGGTACGGTAGATATAAATATGATCATGTAATAAGAAAGACTTGGGAGAAAGTTCTGACTCTGACCCATCCTGACTGTGTAATATTCCTATCAGTTTCGCAGGAAACTTTCAAAGATTAGAAATTGCAGAGTATGTATGGATCAATATGGATAGAGAAAGTACCCTCTTTCACAATTGCCTACATGAATGAAATTAATAATAATAATGTGTATGTATGTAAATATACATATGAACATAAATGTACACATGCATGTGCATGTATATATACACATGCAAACATGCATGTGTGCATGTGTATATATATATATATATATATATATATATATATATATATATATATATATATATATATATATATATATATATATATATGCATGTATATGTGGATGTGAGTGTGGGTGTGTATAATGCACCAGAATTCTTTCTTATCACTCATCATATAAAAGGGCAATTTCAATGGAAATTTACTTTTTTTGAATATTAAAATCAAAACAAGATTGCTAGTTACTTATATTATTAATGGGTAGATTTAAGTTGAGATGACAACAAGCACATTTCATAAACAAAAACAAATCATAAATATAAGAATAAAACAAAATAAACAATGTCAACAGGGATCACAAGTAATTATTACCTTTAATTGCCTCTTACAACTTCAAATTAGAAGTAACAAGCAATCATCTACATTACTATATTTTCAAATGTGTCATATTCAAGATAATAGATCTTTTTAAAGATAGTATATCTAATTATCAGGACATATGCTTCTTATTCCTCACTGAACTATTATCAGATAGATTCCTTCCTATCACTCAGTATTTTTACTTTTACTTGATCATTTCTCTGACCTCTTACTTTAGTTATCTTTCTACAGTCTCTGCCCAACCTGCAATCTATTTTTGATCAAGCATACAAAAATGCAATTTACGTTTAACAAACACGTTTACTTTTACCAATAAAAATAGAAGTTTTGCTGTAATATTTTCATAAAGTAGGATTCAATCTCTAGCAAAGCCATCTTCAACCACTTGGTGGCAGCGACATAAGTCAAAGCAATTATTCCATCAAGAAAATCTGTAGGGGGTGGAGTGAAGATGGAAGAGTAAAAGCAGTGATTTGCTCGTGCTCTTCCCCAAACCCCTCCAAATACCTGTAAAAATTGTTTCTAAACAAATTTTTGAGCAGCAGAACCCATAAAAATAAAGAGCAAAACAAATTGCCATCCCAAGACAACCTAGATGGTTGATTACAAAGGTCTATCATGCCCAGCTGGAAGAGGAAAGCAGTTCAGTGTGGGTGCACAGGCAAAGACCAGGCTTCAGCAAACCTAGAGTAACCCTCAGAGGACTGAATCACAGGCAGCGGTGGCAGTTTCCAGAATTCTCAATCCACAAACACCAAAGACAACTTAGAAGGTCAGTAGGAAAGGTATATGACTGCAGTGAGAGAGAAGCTTGGTCCTAGCCCCACCCAATGTAGCCCTGGGGCAGTGGCTGTGTCCAGAGCTCAGGGCCCACAGACTAAGGAGTAATCTAGTGACTGATCAGAGGGGGATTGCATGGATCTCTTTGCTGCTGCTGAGGCAACATTCTCTTGCTTTGCCTGTGCTTGGATCTATGTCACAGTTCTGGGTGACATTCCTGGGGTGAGGAGGCATGGTGGAGTTTGTAGTGGTGATGAAGATGGAATCCTCCTGATAATTTCAAGACAGAAAAGAGTGCTTGTAGTCACTCAGAGACCAGAGTCCAGACCAGGAATGGAGTAAATACCTTTCCCTTGATCACATAACCTTGGAAGAATGGAAAATTTATAGGTCTCAGAAGTATTTCTGAAAACAGCTGCACAAAATCTGCAAAGCTTGGGACAATACATTCTCCACACCAGAAGCAGACCTCTAAATTAACAAAGAGTTTAAAACTCAAGTAATTGGTTAGGAAAATGAGCAAATGGTGCAAAAAATTCAGATCATAGAATCTTTATTTGCTGACAAAGAAGATCAAAACATATGACCAGAAGAAGACAACAAAGTCAAACCTCCCACATTCAAAGCCTCCAAGAAAAATATGAATCAGTCTCAGGACATGGTAGAGCTCAAAAAGAATTTTGAGAAGGAAGTAAGAGAAGTAGAGGAAAAATTGTGAAAAGAAATGAGAGTGATGCAAGAAAATCATGAAAAACAAGTCAACAGCTTGCTAAAGGAGACCCAAAAAAATACTAAGAAAACATCACCTTTAAAAATAGCCTATCCAAAATGGCAAAAGAGGTATTAAAAAAAAAAACAATAAGGAGAAGATGGCTTAAGAATCAGAATTGGCCAGATGAAAAAGGAAGTCCAAAAACTCAATGAAGAAAATATTTCCTTAAAAATTAGAATGAAGCAAATGGAAGCTAGTGACTTTATGAGAAATGAAGACATAAAACAAAAGCAAAAGAATGAAAAAATAGAAGACAATGTAAAATATCTCATTGGGAAAAAAAAACTGACCTAGAAAATAGATCCAGGAGAGATAATTTAAAAATTACTGGACTATCTGAAGGCTATGACCAAAAAGAGAGCCTAGGTGTCATCTTTCAAGAAATTATTAAAGAAAATTGCCTTGATATTCTAGAACCAGAGGGTCAAATAGAAATTGAAAGAATCCATGAATCACCTCCTGAAAGAGATCCCCAAAGGAAAACTCCTAGGAATATTGTAGCCAAATTTCAAAGTTCCCAGATCAAGGAGAAAATATTGCAATCAGCCAGAAAGAAACAATTCAAATATTGTGGAAACAAAATCAGGATAATACAATATTTAGCAGCTTCTACATTAAGGAATTGAAAGGTTTGAAATAGGATATTTCAGAGGTCAAAGGAGAAGGATTAGAGCCAAGAATCACCTACCAAGAAAAACTGAGTATAATCCTTCAGGGGAAAAATGGATATTTGGTGAAAAAGAGAACTTTCAAACATTCTTGATGAAAAGACCAGAGCTGAATAGAAAATTTGACTTTCAAATACAAACTCAAGAGAAGCATGAAGAGGCAAACAAGAAAGAGAAATTTATTTATTTTGATTTTTCAACAATCACTTCCATAAGCTTTTGGGTTTTTAATTTTTCTCCCCCTCCCTCTCTACCTCCCTTTCTAAGACAGCACACAATCTGATATAAGCTATACATATACATTCCTATTAAACATATTATCAAATTAATTATGTTATAAGTAAGAACTAGAACCAATAGGAGGAACCACCAGAAAGAGGAAACAAAACACAACAGAAGAAAAACAAATAGCAAATAGTATGCTTCGATCTGCATTCCAACTCCATCATTCTTTCATTGGATGTGGATAAAATTTTCCATCATGAGGCCTTTGAAAATGTCTTAGATCCTTGTATTGCTGAGAAGGGCTAAATCTAACAATATTAGTTATCTCAAAACATGGCTGCTACTGTGTACAAGTTTCTCCTGGTTCTGCTCACTTCACTGAGCATCAGACCATACATGTCTTTCCAGGTTTTTCTGAAGTCTGCCTGTTCATCATTTCTTACAGCACAATAGTATTTCATTACATTTATATACCACAACTTGTTCAGCCATTCCCCAACTGATGGGCATCCTCTCAATTTCCAATTCTTTTACATACAAAAAAAGTATGAAGACCTTGCTTGATACATAGTTAGCTCCAGGAACTAAAGACTGATTTTTTTTTTCTACTGGCTGCATTCAGGAGTTTGAGTGTAGGAGTAGACAAAGATGATAAAGATCAATTACAACAGAGAACTGGCCAGATATAAACAATAGCTGGGCAAAGGGGCTGTGGATTCAACAGTGGAAGACAGTGCATATTTGGATTGGTACTCTATATTGCCAAGACTGAAGAGTAAAATAAAACATCAGACCACACATGACAGAAAGGGAGTAGAAAGAATGTGAGAGAGAGATGGAAAATGAGGATCATGGTAAAACTCTGTCCTTTTTCTATGCTAAGTAAATTATAGTCATCTAACAGTTCTCTCATATTTTATACTACATACCTTAAAATATCTCTATATTCACGTATGTCATGCTTTTCTCCCAGTTCCAAGTCAAGTAGAGGAAAAAATTGATGGAGAGGGAATTATTACCAGAAAGGGAAAATTCCAAGTTCATGACCATGGAAGTGGCATGCTTAAGGAGAATGGTGACATGAAAGCTATGACTACCCACCATTAAGTGGCTGAGGTTGAATGAAGTGTTTGTTCTAGTTGGTTGAGTAGGCGGGGTGTTTAAGTGTAGTTCAACATATGCATAAAGGTAGACATAGTACTAGTGAAGATATTTGTGAGTCAGATACTGATTTCCTATAGAATAGAACAATAAGTATCTAGACCAAGGCATCATGGTACACTAGGAAAAACAAAACAAAACAAAAAACAAACAAACAAACACTGACTGTGGAGTCAGAGACATAGTCTTGAATCACAGCTCTTCCACTTACTTCTAGTATGACAATAAGTTTAATTGCTCAGGCTTAATTTTTCTCATTTGTAAAATGGTGTCTGATTAGACAAACTCTGTTAGCTCCTATCTGTGATCTGCATCTAAATACTACTATGCCTTAAAAAAAAAGGGCAGGAGATCCATGCCTCAAAGGCTATCTAGGAAAGTAAATTTCAAAGATTACACAAAATAGTAGGATTCAATTTACTCAGTAGAAAAAAAAATCAAGCTCTATTATGTATCTTGGATCACGGGCTGGGAGGATACAAGAAAATTAGTAACAATCCTCACTCTAAAGAAACCAGTGCTTGACTTTTGGGGCATGATCCTATATTAAATTTCCCAAGCAAGGAAATATATAGTTAGTAATCTTTGAATGATAACTTCATAGGAAATTGCAAGTTGTTGAAAGATTTTTTTTAGAAAACTAAATTAATATGAAACTAAATTTATTTGAGCTCAGAACGGACCATTGTTATATTTTTATGAAGTGAATAGATAGTGACTTGGGCTTTGTTACATTATACTAGGTAGAAAATTTAGAAGATGAAAAAATCAGAAAAAAAAATATTGTTTTAAATGTGCCTAACTAGCTAATTTTTAAACTAAATACTTTTTTTGAATGCATTCTTTTTTGGAGTTTGAGTTGGTGAAACTGTTAAGGTATAATACTGTGTAGATATAGTTATAGAGATGAATCTGAAAATTGCAAAAAGAAATGTGAAATAGGACCAAAAAATCAACATGTTTTAATGATTAGCAATGAGGAAACTGATAAATTTTGAGTAAATGAGTAAAAATGATTATAGAGGTATATATATACATATATATATATATATATATATACATATATGTGTGTGTGTGTGTGTGTGTGTGTGTGTGTATTAGATTTTGTAGATCATGGTAAAGAGGGTCAATTGTAAAGGGGCTATACTAAAATGAGAAAATTCATTACTAAGTTATTGGTGTCTATAGCATAATACATATATATATATATATATATATATATATATATATATAACATTTGAATATTTAAATAAGTCTTAATGATCATCAGAATTAAGGTATTAGGGAAACATCATTTTATGTATGAATCCCTCATCAATGAAGATAGACTAGTATTCACTCTTGGACCCATTTATATTGTTTCACTTATTGATGTCATAAACTTCCAAAGGTTCAAGTGTCATCTCTATAAATAATTCCCATACCTATGTAATCATCCTTAGTCTCTTCTAAGCTTCAGTCCTCTATCATTAACTGCCTTTTGAAAAATTTAAATTGCATATCTTGTAAGAATTTCAAGCATTAACATTCCTTTGAAAGAATTAATTTTAAAAAGTCAAAAAAGTAGTTAATTTTATTTCCCTTAAAACTCAACTTCCCTATTTCAATTGAGAGCACTGCCATTTCTCCAGATATCCAGTTTTAAAATCTTGCTGTCATTATTCATTGTTCACTTTCCAATCCTCACATGTCTGATCTGTTGCCAAATCTCATTGATTCAGCATCCTCAACACCTCTGTGACATAATCCTTCCTCTTCATTCAAATGGCAATCATTGTAGTTCATGGCCTCTCTACCTCTCACCCAGAGTATTACAATAATTATCAAATTATTTATTTACTTAATCTCTCTCCTCTCACTTTTTCAGATGGAATAATTAACTAATAGATGAAGGACAAGCTGTAAATATAATTTACCTAAATTTTAGTTGATATTTTCATATCATTTCAGATTGATTCTAATTAAGTTAACTTGGCTATTTGTGCATAAAGAGGAAAAAAGTCCAAAGTATCATAACACTTTCCACTGTTTTTCAGACTTGTATTTAAAAAGGAGTTTATTTGCTCCTGGACTTCTCTTCAACTGCTTTTAAAGAAGATACATACATCACCTAATAGTTGTTAAATAATTGTTGAATTTAATTTAAAATATAGAATAATTCCAAAATATGTATGCAACTCTTCCCTTTTCGCACCTACTCTTCACTTACATTTAATTTCCAGCCATCTACTCTGACAAAATGAACAAAACTAGTAACAGCTCAATGACTGAACTTTAGTTTTCTTAATGAACCCAGAAATGACACTTCTAAAGTACTTTAGTTTGACCTTAACTTGGATGTCACTGTTTGCAAAAGATATGCATTTCATTGTCACTTCAATAATCCTTGATTTTATAATCAAAAACAAAATACTTATGGTTTATTTATTTTAAACTGATAGCTTTTTTTCAGTCAAGCATGTTTTAGGAATTTATGTTCTTTTTAATGTTCATCAAATGGTAGAAATTTTAAAATATGGTCTCTAGCTCAGTTTTCTAATTATGTCTTAAGTTTTTTTTAAAGCATGATTATTATGCTTGCAGCTCATGTGATTTCCATAGAAAACTTTTCAAGAATATGGGGGAGGTATACAAAATAGAAGAAGTAATTCATTTATATGGAAATCTACTATTGGTGCTATACTCCATTATTAATATAAATTGTTTTCAGAGGTAAAATGAAGAAGTATTTAACTAAATTTAATGTCTTTATTAATAGCATTTAACTGGCATATCTTTGTTAGAATCACATTTCACTGATTTCAGTGAAAGGAGATTGTAGTTAAGATATAAGAAAAAAGGGAGAAAATAACTACTCTCTCTGTTTTAGAAATTATTTTCCTGGAAGGTAAAGGCAAGATGGTAGAGTAAAGGCAGGGACTCAACTGATCTCTACAAAATTCTTTTCAAAAAAACATTAAAATAATGTCTCAAACTTTTAGAAAAGCAAAATAAATAAAAGGATGGGATAAAATAATTTTCCAGCCCAAGAAAACTTAAAAATTTGCCAGGAAAAGTCTGTCTCTCTGGGGTGAGAATGAAGCAAAGTCCAGAGCAGGCTGCACCTTGCAAGCTGGCAGCAGGCCTTGGGGGTGACCAAATCAGCAGCTGGCTTCCTGAGCTCTCAGTCAACAGTAGGAAAGAGGGTTGAATAATTCAAAAAACACTAGAAAGCATAGGAATAAATGGAGACTTTTTTTAAGGCAATTGGGGTTAAGTGACTTGCCCAGGGTCACAAAGATAGTAAATGTCAAATGTCTAAGGCTGGATTTGAACTGAGGTCCTCCTGACTTCAGGACCAGTGTTATCCACTGTGCCACCTAGCTGCCCCAAGTCTTTCTTAAAATCACAAATACCATCTACCTAAAAACTTCAGCAAGAATTGCAGGTAGTGGGGACTTCCGTTTCTGAGAGCCAGGATGGCAGAGTAAAAAAGTAGTCCCCCTCATCCTCCCCTATCAACCTCTGAAAACCCAGAAAATATCACCCCAGAAAAAACCCTGGAACAGCTGAACTAGAAGACAGACAGGGCGCAGCAGTGCAGCTGCCCAGCAAATGGGTCTCCTACTGGCTCAGCAGAAATAAGGGAGGCAGAACTACAAGGGGCCCCAGGAAGATAAGTAACTTGTGGCAATCATCTGAAAGGAGCTGAAGAAAGCAACCTAAAGTCTTCCTAAAGTCCCAGCCTTGCTGGCTTCAGCCCAACACCAGGTGAACTGCGGGAGCCCTGAAGCCTCCAATTGTCAAGCAGGAAGAAATCCTGAAGCTCAGGTGCTAGAGCAGGCAAACATCAACACCTGTACCTCCAAGTGCCTCAGTGAGGGTGGGGGAACCCATGGAGGCCAGCTTAGAAAACCGCTAGGTGCCTCAGCACTCTACCACAAAGGAATCTCCCAGTGCATTAACATAAACCAGGGAGGCAGCACTGCAAAGAGCCCCAGGCAGATAAACACCCTGCACCACCCATCTAAAAGGAGCTGAAGAAAGCTAAAGGAAAGGAAAAGCAGGTAACCTACAATTGCCTGAAAGTTCCAGCCCTGCTGAGTCCAGTCCAACATGAGGTAAGCTGCCAGAACTCTACAGCCTCTAATTACCAACATAAGAGGCCCCAGAACACAAAGCCAGTGACCAAGCCCTAGGCTCCCAACACAAGCAGCTTGGGTCAGTGCTCTCTGTTCCCCAGCAGGAGAGCTCAATCTCTTTAAAGGCCAGGAAATAACTAAACATCGTGAGCAAAAAGAAACATACCATAGATTCATATAATGAGAAGAGTGAAGATGAAGACAGAAATTCTGAAGAGGACAACGTTGTCAACAAACCACTTCTACAACTTCAAAAGGAAATATGAATTGATCTGAAACCCAAAAAGCCTTCTTAGAAGAGCTCAAGGAGGATTTTAAAAGAGAATTGAGAGAGGTAGAAGAGTTCTTTAAAAAGCACAATTGGTAAGACTCCTTCTTCACCTTTTTTCCCAAATAGTCTATATAGCATTGGAATTAATTGTTCTTTAAATATTTGATATAATTCGCATGTAAATCCATCTGGCCCTGGAGATTTTTTCCTAGGGAGTTCACCAATGGCTTGTTCAATTTCTTTTTCTGAGATGGGGTTATTTAAGTATTTTACTTCATCTTCCATTTCACTAAGATTGTCAAATTTGTTGGCATACAGTTGGGCAAAATAATTCCTTATTATTGCATTAATTTCCTCTTCCTTGGTGGTAGCTTAGCCCTTTTCATTCTTAATACTAGTAATTTGGTTTTCTTCTTTCTTTTTTTAATTAAGTTAACCAAAGGCTTATCTATTTTACTGTTTTTCTGATAAAATCAGCTCTTAGTTTTATTTATTAGTTCAGTAGTTTTCTTAATTTCAATTTTATTAATTTTTCCTTTGGTTTTCAATATTTCTTACTGATGTTTAGTTGAGGATTTTTAATTTGTTCTTTTTCTAGGTTTTTTAGTTGTATGCCCAATTCATTAATCTCCTCTTTTTCTATTTTATTTATGTAAGCATTCAGAGATATAAAACTTCCCCTAAGAACTGCTTTCACTGCATCCCATAGGTTTTGGTAAGTTTTCTCATTACTGTCATTCTGTAGAATGAAATTATTGATTGTTTTTATGATTTGTTGTTTGACCCAACAGAAGCCACATGATCATCTCAATAGATGCAGAAAAAGCTTTTGATAAAATACAACACCCATTCCTATCAAAAACATTAGAAAGCATAAGTATAAATGGAGCCTTCCCTAAAATAATAAATAGCATATATCTAAAACTTTCAGCAAGCATTATATGTAATGGGGACAGGCTAGAAGCATTTCCAATAAGATTAGAGGTGAAACAAGGATGTCCATTATCACCACTGTTATTCAATATTTTACTGGAAACCTTAGCTTTAGCAATAAGAGAAGAAAAAGAAATTGAAGGCATTAGAATAGGCAAAGAAGAAACAAAGCTATCACTCTTTGCAGATGACATGATGATATACTTAGAGAATCCTAGAGAATTAAGTAAAAAACTACTTGAAATAGTAAACAACTTTAGCAAAGTTGCAGGCTATAAAATAAACCCACACAAATCATCAGCATTTTCATATACTACCAACAAAGCCCAAAAGCAAGAGATAGAAAGAGAAATCCCATTTGAACTTTCCATAGACATGATAAAATACTTAGGAGTCTACCTCCCGAAACAAACCCAGGAACTCTATGACCATAATTACAAAACACTTTTCACGCAAATGAAATCAGATCTAAATAATTGGAAAAACATCAGTTGCTCATGGGTAGGCTGAGCTAATATAATAAAAATGACAATCCTACCTAAGCTAGTTTACTTATTCAGTGCCATACTAATCAAAGCATCAAAAAAGAGTATTTTATAGAATTAGAAAAAATAATAACAAGATTCATTTGGAAAAACAAAAGGTCCAGAATATCAAAGGAACTGATGAAAAGAAATGCAGTGGAAGGTGGCCTAGCAATTCCAGATCTTAAATTGTATTATAAAGCAGCAATCATCAAAACTGCTTGGTACTGGCTAAGAAATAGGGAGGCGGATCAGTGGAATACGTTAAATATGCAAGACACAGTAGTCAATGACTATAGTAATCCACTATTTGATAAACCCAAAGACCCCAGCTTCTGGGGATAAGAACCCACTATTTGAAAAAAACTGCTGGGAAAACTGGAAAAGAGTATGGCAGAAACTAGGCATAGACCCAAATCTCACACCATATACCAAAATAAAGTGAAAATGGACTCATGACTTAGACATAAAGGCTGATACCATAAGTAAACTGGGAGAACAAGGAGTAGTTTACCTCTCAGATACATGGAGAACAGAAGAATTCATGACCAAACAGGAGATAAAGAACATTATGAAAAGCAAAATGGATAATTTTCATTACATTAAACAAACAAAGCCAATGTAACTAAAGTTAGAAGAAAGGTAGAAAATTGGGAAAGAATTTTTACAGCCATTCTCTTTGATAAAGGCCTCATTTCTAAAATATATAGAGAATTAAGACAAATTTATAAGAACACAAGCCATTCCCCAATTGATAAATGGTCAAAGGATATGAACAGACAGTTCTCAGATGAAGAAATTAAAGCCATCTTTAGTCATATGAAAAAATGCTCTAAATCATTATTGATTAGAGAAATGCAAATCAAAACAACTCTGAGGTACCACATCACACCTATCAGATTGGCCAACATGATAAAACAGGAAAATGATAAATGTTGGAGAAGATGTGGGAAAATTGGAACACTAATACATTGTTGGTGGAGTTGTAAAATGATCCAACTATTTTGGAGAACAATTTGGATCTATGCCCAAAGGGCTACAAAACTGTGCATACCCTTTCATCCAGCAATAGCACTTCTAGGGCTATATCCCAAAAAAGATCAAACAAATGGGAAAAGGACCCACATGTACAAAAATATTCATAGCAGCTCTTTTTGTGGTGGCAAAGAATTGGAAATTTAGAGGATGCCTATCAACTGGGGAATGGCTGAGCAAGTTGTAGTGTATAAATGTAATGGAATACTATTGTGCTATAAGAAATGATGAACAGGCTGACTTCAGAAAAACCTGGAAAGACTTATATGATCTGATGCTGAATGAAGTGAGCAGAACCCAGAGGACTTTGTATACAATAGCAGCCACGTTATGTAATGACTAAGAATGTTAAACTGAACCCTTCTCAGCATTATGAGGATCTAAGACATCTCCAGAGGCCTCGGGATGGAAAATGCTGTCCACATCCAAAGAAAGAACTATGGAAGTCGAATTGCTATCACTTATTTTTACCTTCTGTTGAGTTTTGTTTCATCTTTCTGATGGTTCCTCCTATTGGTTTTAATTTTTACTTACAACTTCACTAATGTGAAAATATGTTTAATGGGTATGTAAATATAAAGCCTATATCAGATTGTGCGCCATCTTGGGGAGAGTGGGGCGGGGAGAGGGAGAAAAATTTCTACTGAAAAGCATATGGAAGTGATTGCTGATAATCAAAATAAATGTAAAAAAAAGTACAATTGGCCAATTGGAAAAAAAGTACACTGAATAAAACGAGTCCATAAAAAACACAATTGGTCAATTGAAGAAGGAAGTACAAAACCTAACAGAAGAAAACAATCTGTTAAAAACTAGAATTGGACCAATGACTCTATGTGAGAGGAAGAATCAGGCTGACAGAAACCAAAAAATGAGAAAAAAATAGATGAAAAAGTAAAATACCTCATTGGTAAAACAACTGACACAGAAAATGTATTCTGGAGAGACAGTTTAAAAATTACTGGACTACCTGAAAATCATAATGAAAAAAGAGCCTGAACAGTATCTTCAAGAAATCGTAAAGGAAAACTGTCCTAAAGTCCTAGAAGCAGAAAGTAAAATAACAATAGAAAGAATATACCACTCACCCAAAAGAGATCCCAAATTGACAAAGCTAAGGAACATAATAGGAAAATTACAAAATTACCAGATGGAAGAGAAGGTGCTGCAAGCAGCCAGAAAGAAACAATTTAAATATCATAGAACCACAGTAAGGATTACACAGGACCTTGCAGCTTCTACAATAAAAGACTGCAGGCCATGGAAGATGATATTCCATAAGGTAAAAGAGCTTGGATTACAGCCAAGTATGCAATACCCGGCTAAAATGAGCATAATTTTTCAAGGGAGGTGATGGATATTCAGTGAAATAGGAGTGTTTCAAATCTTCCTGATAAAAAGACCGGAGCTTAACAAAAAATTGGATCTTCAAGTACAAAATTCAAGAAAGACATAAAAAGGCAAATGGGACAGAAAGATACAATATGTTGTTAATAAGGTGGACTGTTTACCCCTACAAGGGAATATGACACTTGCAACTCTTGAGAACTGTATTGTTATTACACCATGTTAAAGGAGTATACATAAAGGGGTGGATATTAGTTGACTTTGATGTAATGATAAAAAAAAATCTAATCAAGTGGGTTAAATGGATCCAAATAAGTGGATTTCTGATTTTAGAAAATGTACTGAGAAAGGAGGAGGCAGACAAGGGTAAATTACATTACAGGAAAAGACACAAAATCCTATTACAGCAGAGGGAAAGAAGAGGGGGGTGAGCATTGTTTGAACCTTACTCTCATCAGATTTGGCTCAAGAAGGGCATAACATAATCAGTTAGGTATAGAAATCAAACTTGCCCTATAGCCAGTAGGAGGGAAAAGGGGAAAGAAAAGGGAGGGGAGAAGGGAGGGAAGAAGCAGTAAGAAAGGGGAAGAAAAGGGAAAGGGATAATAAAGGGAGGAGGGACTGAAGGAGGTGTGGTCAAAAGCAAAACACTAGTGAAGGGGGGAAAGAAAGGAGAAAGAAAAGCATAAATGGGGAAAAAGGATGGAGAAAAAGACACAGATAGTAATCATAACTGTGAATGTGAATGGGATGAACTCTCCCATAAAATGGATGGAGATAGCAGAATGGATTAAAAACCATAATCCTACAATATGTTGTTTACAGGAAACACATTTGAAAAAGAGGGACACATACAGGGTAAAGGTAAAAGGCTGGAGCAGAATATATTATGCTCAGCTGAAGTAAAAAAGCAGGGGTAGCAATCCTGATCTCAGACAAAGCAAAAGCAAAAATAGATCTAATCAAAAGAGATAAGGAAGGAAACTACATCCTGCTAAAAGGCACCATAGACAATGAAGTAATATCATTACTAAACATATATGCACCAAATGGTATAGCATCCAAATTCTTAGGAGAAGTTCAGGGAGTTACAGGAAGAAATAGACAGCAAAACTATACTAGTGGGGGACCTGAACCTCCCCTCTCTGCACTAGATAAATCTAACCACAAAATAAACAAGAAAGAAGTTAAGGAGGTGAATAGAACATTAGAAAAGTTAGGTATGATAGACCTCTGGAGAAAACTGAATGGGGATAGAAAGGAATATACTTTTTTCTTGGCAGTACATGGCACATACACAAAAATTGACCATGTACTAGGGCATAAAAACCTCACAATCCAATGCAGAAAGGCAGAAATATTAAATGCATCCTTTTCAGATCATGATGCAATAAAAATTATATGTAATAAAGGGCCATGGAAAGATAGACTAAAAAATAATTGGAAACTAAATAATCTAATCCTAAAAAATGATTTGGTCAACAAAAATCATAGAAACAATCAATAATTTCATTCAAGAGAATGACAATAATGATACAACATACCAAAACTTATGGGATGCAGCAAAGCAGTTCTTAGGGAAGTTTTATATCTCTAAATGCTTACATAAATAAAATAGAAAAAAGGAGATTAATGAATTGGGCATACAACTAAAAAAACTAGAAAAAGAACAAATTAAAAATCCTCAATAAACACCAAATTAGAAATATTGAAAACCAAAGGAAAAATTAAAAAATTGAAATTAAGAAATATTGAACTAATAAATAAAACTAAGAGCTGGTTTTATGAAAAAAACAATAAAATAGATAAACCTTTGGTTAATTTAATTAAAAAAAGAAAGAAGAAAACCAAATTACTAGTATCAAGAATGAAAAGGGTGAAGCTACCACCAAGGAAGAGGAAATTAAAACAATAATTAGGAATTATTTTGCCCAACTATATGCCAACAAATTTGACAATCTTAGTGAAATGGATACATATTTACAAAAATATAAATTGCCCAGATTAACGAAGAGGAAGTAAAATACTTAAATAACCCCATCTCAGAAAAAGAAATTGAACAAGCCATTGATGAACTCCCTAGGAAAAAATCTCCAGGGCCAGATGGATTTACATGTGAATTCTATCAAACATTTAAAGAACAATTAATTCCAATACTATATAGACTATTTGGGAAAGGTAAGAAGAGTCTTACCAAATTCTTTTTATGACAAATATGGTGTGATACCTAAACCAGGAAGAGTCAAAATAGAGAAAGAAAATTATAGACCAATTTCTCTAATGAATATAGATGCAAAAATTTTAAACAAAATATAGCAAATAGATTACAGCAACTTATCACAAGAATAATACACTATGACCAGGTAGGATTTATACCAGGAATGCAGGGTTGGTTCAATATTAGGAAAACTATCAGCATATTGAGCATATCAACACAAAAAACAGAAACCACATGATCATCTCAATAGATGCAGAAAAAGCTTTTGATAAAAATACAACACCCATTCCTATTAAAAACACTAGAAAGCATAGGTATAAATGGAGTCTTCCTTAAAATAATAAATAGCATCTATCTAAAACCTTCAGCAAGCATTATATTTAATGGGGACAGGCTAGAAGCATTTCCAATAAGATCGGGGTGAAACAAGGATGTCCATTATCACCACTGTTATTCAATATTGTACTGGAAACCTTAGCTTTAGCAATAAAGAAGAAAAAGAAATTGAAGGTTTAGAATAGGCAAAGAAGAAACAAAGCTATCACTCTTTGCAGATGACATGATGACTTAGAGAATCCTAGAGAATCAAGTAAAAAACTACTTGAAATAATAAACAACTTTAGCAAAGTTGCAGGCTATAAAATAAACCCACATAAATCATCAGCATTTCTATATATTACCAACAAAGCCCAACAGCAAGAGATAGAAAGAGAAGTCCCATTTAAACTTACTGTAGACATTATAAAATATTTAGGAGTCTACCTCCCTGAAACAAACCAGGAACTCTATGAACACAATTACAAAACACTTTTCACACAAATAAAATCAGATCTAAATAATTGGAAAAACATCAGTTGCTCATGGGTAGGCCGAGCTAATATAATAAAAATGACAATCCTACCTAATCTAATTTACTTATTCAGTACCATACCAATCAAACTACCAAAAAGTTATTTTATAAGAGTTAGAAAAAAATAATAACAAGATTCATTTGAAAGAAAAAATTGTCCAGAATATCAAAGAAACTAATGAAAAGAAATGCAGGGGAAGGTGGCCTAGCAATTCCAGATCTTAAATGTATTATAAAGCAGCAATCATCAAAACTGCTTGGTACTGGCTAAGAAATAGAGGGTGGATCAGTGGAATAGGTTAAATATGCAAGACACAGTAGTCAATGACTATAGTAATCTATTATTTGATAAACCAAAGACCCCAGCTTCTGGATAAGAACCCACTCTTTGAAAAAAACTGCTGGGAAAACTGGAAAAGAGCATGGGAGAAACTAGGCATAGGCCAAAATCTCACACTACATGCCAAAATAAAGTCAAAATGAGTTCATGAACAAGGAATAGTTTACCTATCAGATCTATGGAGAGAAGAAGAATTCATGACCAAACAGGAGATAGAGCACATTACAAAAAACAAAACTGATTATTTTGATTACATTAAATTCAAAAGTTTTTGCACAAACAAAGCCAATGCAACTAAGATTAGAAGGAAGGTAGAAAATTGGGAAAGAATTTTTACAACCAGTCTCTCTGATAAGGGCCTCATTTCTAAAATATATAGAGAATTAAGACAAATTTATAAGACTACAAGGCATTCCCCAATTGATAAATGGTCAAAGGATATGAATAGACAGTTCTCAGATGAAGAAATTAAAGCCATCTTTAGTCATATGAAAAAATGCTCTAAATCATTATTGATTAGAGAAATGCAAATTGAAACAACTCTGAGGTACCACATCACACCTATCAGATTAGCCAACATTACAAAACAGGAAAACAATAAATGTTGGAGAAGATGTGGGAAAATTGGAACACTAATACATTGTTGTTGGTGGAGTTGTGAAATGATCCTACCATTTTGGAGAATAATTTGGAACTATGCCCAAAGGGCTATAAAAATGTGCACACCCTTTGACCCAGCAATAGTACTTCTAGGGCTATATCCTAAAGAGATCAAACAAATGGGAAAAGGACCCACATGTACAAAAATATTCATAGCAGCTCTTTTTGTGGTGGCAAAGAATTGGAAATTTAGAGGATGCCCATCAATTGTGGAATGGCTGAGCAAGTTGTGGTATATGAATGTAATGGCATACTGTTGTGCTATAAGAAATGATAAACAGGCTGACTTCAGAAAAACCTGGAAAGACTTGTATGGTCTGAGGGTGTGAGCAGAACCAAGAGGACTTTGTACACAAACAACAGCCACATTATGTGATGATAATAAATAAACTTAACCATTCTCAGCAATATAAGGATCTAATATATCTCCAGAGCCCTCATGATGGAAAATGCTATCCACATCCTAAGAAAGAACTATGGAAGATGAATTGCTATCATTTTTTTTCTCTTCTGTGGAGTTTTGTTTCTTCTTTCTAAATGTTCCTCCTATTGGTTTCTAATTTTACTTATAGCTTCACTAATGTGAAAATATGTTTAATAGGAATGTGAATGTATAGCCTACATGAGATTGTGTATCATCTTGGGGAGTGTGGTGGGGAGGAAAGGGGAGAAAAATTTTAAACTCAAAAGTATATGGAAGTGATTGTTGATAAATCAAAATAAATTAGTAAAATTAAAACAATTAAAACAAAAAAGAATTACGTGTAGTGGGGATAAGCTAGAAGCATTTCCAGTAAGTTCAGGGGTGAAACAAAGATGTCTATTATCACCACTGTTGCTCTATATGGTACTAGAAACGTTAACTGTAGCAATAAGAGAAGAAAAAGAAATTGAAGGTATTAGAATAGGCAAAAAAAGAAACAAAGTTATCACTCTTTGCAGATGATATGATGATATGTTCAGAGAATCCTAGATAATCAAGTAAAAACTACTTGAAATAAATAATTTATCAAAGTTGCAGGATATAAAATATACCTACATAAATCATTGACATTTCTATATACTACCAATGAAGTCATTTTTTTAGGAATTTAGCAAAAGACAGAAAGAGACATTTTATTTAAAGTTACTATAGCCATTATAAAATATTTAGGAGTCTATCTGCCAAAACAAACACAGAAACTATATGGACACAATCACAGAACACTTTTCACACAAATAAAGCCAGATTCACATAATTGGAAAAATATCAGTTACTCATGGATAGGCTGAGCTAATATAAACAAAATGACAATTATTTTTCTTTGGCTAGGCAATGAGGTTAAGTGACTTGTCCAGGGTCACACAGCTAGTAAGTGTTATGAGTCTGAGTCCAGATTTGAACTCAGGTCCTTCTGACTCCAGGGCTGGTGCTCTATCTACTGCACCACCTAGCTGCCCTGCACAAAATGACAATTTTACCTAAATTAATTTGCTAATTCAGTACCACACCGATCAAACTACCAAAAAATTATTTTATAGAGCTAGAAAAATTATAACAAGATTCATTTGGAATAAGAAAAAGTATAAAATATCATGGGAACTAATGAGAAGAAATGCAGGGTAAGGTGGCCTCACAACCCCAGATCTTAAATTGTATTATAAAGCAGCAATGATCAAAACTACTTGGTACTGGCTAAGAAATAGAGTGATAGACAGTGGAGTAAATTAGGTACATAGTCAATGACTACAGTCATGTACTGTTCCATAAATCTAAAGGCCCCAGCTTCCGGGATAAGAATTCACTGTTTGATAAAAACTGCTGGGAAAATGGTAAAGAGTATATCAGAAACTAGGCATAGACCAAAACTTACATGACATACCAAAATAAAGTCAAAATGGGTAAATGATTTAGATATAAAGGCTGATACTATAAGCAAACTGGGAGAGGAAGGAGTAGTTTACCTATCAGATATAGGGAGAAGAGAATTCATAACCAAACAGAAGATAGAGAACATTGTGAAAAGCAAAATGGATAATTTTGATTACATTAAATTTGAAAAGTTTTTGCACAGACAAAACCAATGCAACCAAGATTAGATGGGAAACAAAACTGTAAAAGAATTTTTATGATCAGTATCTCTGATAAGGGCATCATTTCTAAAATATATAGAGAAGTGAGTGAAATTTATAAGAATACAAGTCATTCCCCCATTGATAAATCATCAAAGGATATGAAAGGTTTTCCCTGTTTTCCTCCAAGTTTTCAGGGGGAGAAATCAAAGTTATCCATAGTCATACAAAAAAGTTCTAATCACTACTGATTAGAGAAATGCAAATCAAGACAAATCTGAGATACCATGTCATACCTCTTAGGTTGACTAACATGACAAGCCAGGAAAATGGTAAATATTGGAGATGTGGGGAAATGGGAACATTAATGCATTGTTAGTGGGAACTGTGAAGTGATCCAATCATTTTGGAGAGCATTATGAGGCTGTGTCCAAGGGACTATAAGACTGTGCATACCCTTTGGCCCAGCAATACCACTTCTAGGGCTGTATCCCAAAGAGATTTTGAAAATGGGAAAAGAACCCACATGTACAAAAATATTTACATCAGCTCTTTCTGTGGTGTCAAAGAATTGGAAATTGAGGGGATTTCCATCAATTGGGAAATGGTTGAACAAGTTGTGGTATATGAATGTAATGGAATACTTTTGTGCTACAAGAAATGATGAGTAAGCAGACTTGGGAAAAACCTAGAAAGACTTCTATGGACTGATGCTGAGTGAAGTGAGCAGAACCAGGACAGCATTGTACATAGTAACAGCCACACTGTGTGATCACTAACTTTGATAGACTTAGCTTCTCAGCAATGCAAGAATCTAAGACATTTCCAAAAGCCTTGTGGTGGAAAATGCTATATGCATCAAGAGAAAGATATATTGAGTTTGAATGCAAATTGAAGCATACTATTTGTTCTTTTTTTCTTCTATTTTGTTTTCTTTCTTTTCTCTTGTGTTTCCTCCTTTTGTTTCTAACTTTTCTTTACAACATAACAAAGGTGAAAATATATTTAATAGGGATGTATATATAGAACCTATATCAGATTGCATGACATCTTGGAGAGGGAGAAGAAGAAAATTTAAAACTCAAAAGCTTATGGAATTGTAAGTTGAAATTTAAAAATAAATTAACTTTAAATAATTATTTCACATAAAAGAGGTACTAAGAGCTCTTTTACAGTGGAGGGAATGTGGGTTGTAGAGGAACATTTGAAAGATATTCTCATAGAAATTGGCTCAAAGAGGATGTAATATACACACTTAGTTGGGTATATAAATGTATCTTACCCTACAAATGAAGTAGGAGGGGAGCAGGCAAGAAAGGGTGTTGATAAAATGGAAGCTGGATTGGAAAGAGTAATAGTAAGAAGCAAGATACTTTTGAGGAGGCACAAGGTGAAAGAAAAGAGAGGATACACAGGGAAAAACTGGGTGGAAGGAAACATATGTTTAGTAATCATAACTGTGACAGTGAGTAGGATAAACTCACACATATTATGGAAGTGAATAGCAGAGTGGATTTAAAAAGCAGAATCCTGGGACAGCTAGGTGGCACAGTGGATAGAGCATTGGCCCTGTAGTCAAGAAGACCTGAGTTCAAATCCAGCCTCAGACACTTGACACTTACTAGATGTGTGACCCTAGGCGTAACTTAACATCATTGCCTAGCCCCCCCCCAAAAAATAAAAAAAGTAGAATCCTGATTGTATACTTAACGAACCCTAGAGCATCAACAAAAAACTTGTTTGAAATAATTAACAACTTTAGCAAAGTTTCAGGATGTAAAATAAACCCACATAAATCATCAGCATTTCTTTATATGACCAGTGAAGCCCAGCAGCAAGAGATAGAAAGAGGAATTCCACTTTAAATTACTATAAAAAATATAAAATACTTAGGATTCTACCTGCCAAGACAAAGGCAAGAACTATATATACACAATTACAAAACACTTTTCACACAAAAATGTCAGAGCTAAACAATTAGAAAAATATTAGTTGCTCATTGGTAAGCTGAATCAATATAATAAAAACGACAATTCTACATGAGTTCATTTACTTATTCAGTGGCATACAAATCAAACCATCAAATAATTATTTTATAGAGGTAGAAAAAATAGCAACAAAATTCATCTGGAAGAACAAAAGGTCAACAATATGAAGGGAATTAATAATAATAATCATGTGTGTGTGTATGTGTGTAAGAAGGTGGCCTAGCAATACCAGATCTCAAACTATATTTTAAAGTAATAATCATCAAAACTGTCTAGTATTGGCTAAGAAATAGAGTGGTGGATCAGTGGAACAGATTAGGTACACAGCACATGGGAGTCTATGACCATAGTAACCTAGTGTTTGATATACCCAAAGACTCCAGCTTTTGGGATAAGAACTCACTATTTAGCAAAAACTGCTAGGCAAACTAGGACCCAAGAGGACACCAAACTAGGTATAGAACAATATTTTGCACTCTATACCAAGATAATGGCAAAAAGTGTGCATTATTTAGACATAAAAGGAGACACTATAAACAAATTAGTAGAGCAATGAATAGCCTACATATCAGACCTTTGAGGAGGGGAAGAATTCATGTCCAAACAAGAGATAGAGAGCATTACAAAATGTAAAATAGATAATTTCCATTATATTAAATTAAAAAGCTTTCATATAAACAAAACCAATGCAACAAAGCTTGAAAGAAAAGAGAAAGTGGGGAAACAATTTTTTTCAGCAAGTGTCTCTGATAAAGGTCTCATTTCCAAAGTATATAGAAAACAGAGTCAAATATATAAGGACACAAGCCACTCTCCAACTGAGAAATGGTCAAAGGATATGAATAGGCAGTTTTTAGATGAAGACATCAAAGGAATCTATAGGCACATGAAGAAGTGCTCTAAATCACTTTTGATTAGAGAAATGCAAATCCAAACAACTGTGACATAACACCTCACACCTTCCAAATTGGCTAATATGACAAAAAAAGACAACGATAATTGTTGGAAAAGATGTGGGAAAATTGGGACTCTGATGTCCTGTTGGTAGAGTTGTGATCCAACCATTCTGGAGAGCAATTTGGAACTATGACCATAAGGAAACAAAAGTGGCATATCCTCTGATCAAGCAATACCACTACTAGATCTGCATTCCAAAGAAATCATGAAAAAAGGGAGAAGGACCTACATGTGCAAAAATATGTATAGCAGTGATAACTACTAATGAGAGTATTTGTATTTTTCATGGTGGTAAAATATTGGGAACTGAAGGGATGGCTGTACAAGCTATGGTATATGAATGTAATGGAATGTAATGAAATACTGTTATGCAATGAGAAATGATGAAAAGTCAGATTTCAAAAAATCCTAGAAAGACTAGACAAAGTAAAGTGAGCAGGAACAGGAAAACATTGTACACAGTATCAGCAAAATTGTGTGATGACCAACAATGAATGACTTAGCTCTTCTCAGCAACACAATCATTCAAAACAAATACAAAGGACTCATAAAGGAAAATGCTTTCCATATCCAGAAAAAGAACTGATGGACTTTGAATGGAGATTGAACCATATTTTTCTCACTTACTTCATTCATTCTTATTTTTTTTTCTTTTGATCTGTTTCTCCCTTAACAACTGTGACTAACATGGAAATATTTTTTTACATGATAGGACATGTATAAACTGTATCAAACTGCCTACCATTTTCAGAAAAGAAGGAAAATAGGTAGAGAGAAAAATTGAAACTCAAAGTCTTGTAAAAATGAATGATAAAAATTTGCTTTTGATGTGTAACTGGGGAAAAATAAAATGTCATTGAACAGCAACAACAACAGAAAAGCAGAATCCTAATATATGTTGTTTACAAGACACATACTGGAAGCAGAGAAACACAAAGAATAAAGATAAATGGTTGGACCAGAATCTGTTATGCTTCTTTTGAAGTGAAAAAGAAAAAGCAGGGGGTAATAATTATTTTTTTCAGAAAAAAAAGCAGATGCAAAAAATTAATATAATTGAAAGAGATAATGAAGGAAATTATATCTTATTAAAAGTTATTCTGGACAATGAAGCAATATCAACACTACACATATATGTACAAAAATGGTATAGTATACAACTTCTTAAAAGCAAAGTTAAATGAGTTACAGGAGGATCTAGAAAGTAAAACTATTCTACTAGGAGACCTTAACTTTACCATCTCAGAACTAAATAAATCTAAATAAAACATAAACAATAAAAAGTTAAGGGAATAAATAGAATTTTAGAAAAGTTAGATATTATAAACTTATGTAGAAAATGGAATGGGCTTAAAAGGAATATACCTTTCTGCTGAGTGGTACATGACAACTACACAAAAATTGACCTATTATGGCATAAAGACCTCATAGCTAAATACAGAAAAGCAGAAATGTTAATTGCCTTTTCGAGATCATGCATTCAATAAAGTGCTGTGGAACCATAGAATAAAAAATTAATTGGAAACATCTAAATCTAGAGAATGAATGAGTCAAAGAATGTATCATAGAAACAATCAATAATTACATTAAAGAGAATGACAACTATGAAAAAAATACACCAAAATTTATGGGAAGCAGCCAAAACAATAGCAGTTAGAGAAGAAAAAAAGTCTGTAAGCACTTACATCAGTAAAATAGAGAAAGAACAAATCAATGAATTGGACATGAAAATTTTTTTTAAAAAGCCTAGAAAAAGAACAAAATAAAAATCCCTATTTAAGCACCAAACTGGAAATCCTGAAAATCAAATGAGAGTAAAAACTGAAATAAAATTGAAAGTAAGAAAAGCATTAAAATAATCTGGTAGCTGCCTTTATGGTACAAAATAAATAAAATAGATAAATAATTGATTAATTTCTTTTAAAAAAAAGAAATAAAGAAAACCAAATTACTGATATCAAAAATGAAAAGGGCAAATATACCACCAAGAAGATGAAATAAAGCGATGATTACTAATTATTTTGCCTGATTATATATCAGTAAATCCAACAACCTACATCAAATGGATGATATTTACAAAAATATAAATTTCCTAGGTTAACAGAAGAGGAAATAGAATATTTAAAAAACTTTATATTAGAAAAAAGAAATTGATCACTCCATCAGTGAGTTCCTTTAAAAAAAAATCACCATGACCAGATGGATTCACAAGTGAATTCTACCAACTATCTGAAGAATGACTTATTGCAATACTATGTAGAGTGTTTGGGGGGAAAAAAAAACATTTGAAAAAAGTCTTATGAAATTCCTTTTATGACATCAATATAGTTTTAGTACCTTAACCAAGAAGCTTAAAAACAGATATAGAAAGCTACAGACCAATTTCCTTAATAAACATTAGTGAAAATGTTATTTAAAAAAATTCCAGGAAGGAGACTGCAGCAAGATATCACAAATGTCATTCTCTGTGATGAGATGAGATTTATACCAACAATACAAGGCTGGTTAAATATTAAGAAAACTATCAGCATGATTGGCCATAACAATACCAAAAAAAAAAATCAGGTGATCATCTCAAATAGATGTAGAGAAAGGTACTGACTAAATGCAACACTCAATTTCATTAAAAAAAAAAACCACTGGGGCAGTGAGGTGGTGCAGTGGATAGATCACCTGCCCTGGAGTCAGGAGGACCTGAATTCAAATCTGTTCTCAGACCAGACACCTGACACTTACTAGCTGTGTGACCCTAGCCAAGTCACTTAACCTCAATTGCCTCACCAAAAAGCAAACAAACAAAAAACACTAAAGAACATAGGAATAAATGGATCTTTCCTCACAATGTGTCAAAAAACCATCAGCAAGAATTATCTGTAAAAGGAATAAGCGAGAAGCCTTCTTAATGAAATCAGAGGTGAAGCAAAGATGCCCATTTTCATTAATATTATTCAACATCATACTAGAAATGCTAGTAATAGCAATAAGAAAAGAAAAAGAAGTTGAAGGAATTTGAAAAGGCAATGAGGAAAAAAAAGTATCACTCTTAGCAGGTGACATGATGATATTCTTGGAGAATCCTAGAGAATCAACTAAAATATAGTTGAAATAATTAACAACTTTAGCAAAGGTGCGAAATATAAAATAAACTCATATCAATCATTAATGTTTCTACTACTAATGAAGTCCATGAGCAAAAGATAGAAAGAGAAATTCCATTCAAAATAAATATAGACAGTATAAAATGCTTGGGAATCTACTTGCCCAGATAAACCCAGGAACTATATGAACATGACTATAAAACACTTTTCACACAAATGAAGTCAGATCTAAACAATTGGAAAACTCTTAATTCCTCATGAATAAGTCAAGCAAATATAATGAAAATGACAATTATTTCTGCTGAAATAATTTACTTCTTTAACGACATACCAATTAAACTACCAAAGAATTATTTCATAGAACTAAACACACACACACACACACACACACACACACACACGAAAAATATTCTGGAAGATCAAAAGTTCAAGGATATTGAAGGAATTAATGAAAAAAAAAAGTGAAGGAAAGTAGCTTAGCAGAGCCATATCTCAAACTTCATTAAAAAGTAGTGATTACCAAAAGCCTGGTATTAGACAAATGAAAATGAAAAGAACTCTGAGGTAATACATTATGCCTAGCATATTGGCCAATATGATAGAAATGGAAAATGACACATGATGAAAAGGATCTGATAAAATTGGAACATTACTATACCATCTGTGGAGTTGGGAACTGATCTAACATCCTGAAAAGCAATTATGAATTACTGAAAAGGGTATAAATCCACGCATCCCATTGACCCCACATTAGCACTACTAGGACAGCATACCAGAGACATCAAAGAAAAAGAGAATGATCTATGTGTATAAAAAATATTTATAGCAACTACTTTAAGGGCAGCAAAGAATTAGAAATTGAGGGGTTGTCCATCAATTGGGGAACGGCTGATAGAATGTGTTGAAATACTATTTTGATGTAAGAAATGATGAGAAGTATGCTTTAAAAAAAACCTGGATAGACTTACACGAACTGATGTAAAGTGATGTGGGCAGAATGCTGTAAACAGTAACAGCAATATTGTATCATAATCCACTATGAATGGCTTAACTATTCTCAAGCAATACATTGATGTAAAACAAATTTGAAGGACTTATGATGAAAAATGCCATTCACCTCCAGAAAAAACAACTGATAAGTCTGAATGTAGATCAAACCATAGCTTTATTTTTTTTTAATTTTTTTTTTGGTTGGGGAGGGAGGATCTGTTTTTTTTTCACAAGATGACCATAAAAATATGTTTTGTATGAATGCACATATGTAATCTATATCAAATTGCTTGCTTTTTCAATGAAGGAAGGATGGAAGGGAAAGAATTTAGTTCTCAAAATTAAAAAAAAAGAATGTTAAAAATAGATGTAATTGAAAAAATGAAATATTTTAAAAAGAAAGAAAAAAGCATCATTTCATGTTTTGACATGTTTAAAATCTAACATTAGTGTTATAAACCAAAATATAAAATTTCAGTCTTTGTGATGAAGTAAATGATCAGGTCCCAATGGTAAAGAAATAATTTCAGTTACAGACTTCTACCACTAAAATTTTTCACTTTACTTTTTCTAGTCTCTGTTGCTAGTGGGAAGACTAATGATTAGGTGTCATAAAACTAGGTTCAAATGTCAATTTTGCCCTTGCTAACTTTGTGACCTTGGACAAACCTTAACCTTCTACGTATTTTGTTTCCTCAGTTATAAAATGAAGGGGAGTGGGCTAGATGACATCCAAAGGTCATTCCATCTCTAAATCAGAGCTTCTTAAACTTTGTCCACATGCAACCCCTAGGAGTCAGTGCTTCTTAAATAGTTTAAGAAGTGTGGCTTAAATCATTGATCTCATTGTACAGACAGCAACAGGGAAATTCTGAAAATCCTGGAAAGCACTTTAGAAAAGCAATGAATGGACAGAGACAGGAAAATACCAAAAGCTATCAGCTTAGAGATCTCCATTTCAAGATCTGTATTCTACTTACTGATTGCAGACTCTCATCCTAGAGGTTGTTGCTAAATAATTAGATTCAGGGTTTTGTAATTAGGCCCAGGGGTGTTGTGAGGTTCAAATGAGATAATAGATTTAAGATATTTTGCAAACTTTCAGATACTATACAAATACTAATTATCAGCATTAGCAGCAGTAGCAATAGTATCAGCCTCCAGTCAAATGACTGGAGTCTTACCCTTCTACTGTTCTGCTAAACTCAAAGAATGTTTATAGAGCAATACAAAGGTGTGTTGAATAAATGTTTAACAATGGGTCTGGAGGTGTGGAATGCATGCAGACTCACATACTCTACTAAATTTAATCTGTGTGCTTTAACACTTCTTAATTCTAGAAAACCAATATATCAATAAATCAAACCTTGATGTATAGTGATTGATGATTTTTAAGTTGTAAATTTTCAAACTGAAAATGTGATGACGTTTTCTGAATCAGTTGGATCTGACTCTAACACACCCCTGATTAGACAATGTAACTAGCTTTAACAAAGCATATTGAAAATAGCCTAGAAATAGCATCAGTAAGAAAGTGTGGGGTTTGTGATGACAAGGACCAGTATTTTATAGTTCAACTTTATTCAGTACTGTTTCTTTAAGCAAAAATGAAAAACAGTAAACCTTACATAAGGTTTGTTTAATTGTATAAACACATAATTTTTTAATCAGAATGGTATTTAGAATTCCACCCAATACTCCTGATGGGGTGTGGACCAAACCAAGGTCTTCTGCCCCTTGTCCCAAAGGGAATCTGACTCCCATTTGTCTACAGGCCCAGTCCCCCATCTCCTTTTGAAAGCCTAGCCTTACCTTTTAACCTGATTCCGATGCTCCTTTGCCCCTTGCCCTAAAAAGAATCTGGATCCCATTTTAGGTTCCTTATGGACTGCCCTTGTCAACTCCCCTTATTTCCCTTTGAAATCCCTAGCTCCACCTTTTTGATCTCATTCAGATGCCTTTCAGTTACTTCATTATCTATTCCTATTGTCTATTCAGTCTCTTAAACATTCCAATCTGAATTCTCACCCAGACACCTTTCTCAGACCCTTTTCCCAGACCATTTTCCCAGACCCTTCCCTGGTCACCCGAAGTCACTTTAATATATAAGATCTACCCTGGTCCCCATTCAGGGCTGAGAATCTCATGCCCAAAAGGCTGAGACTTTCTCATGCCCACTTGTCCCCACAGACATTACTAGGCTGAGAATCTCATGCACAAAAGGCTGAGACTTTCTCATGGCCACTTGTCCCCATGGGCATTACTAACATTCAGCTAATGGGCTGAGAATCTTGTGCCCAAAAGGCTGAGACTTTCTCATGCCCGCTCATCCTTACAGGTGTCACTTGGCCTAAGTGTTTTATCACTAATAAACTTTTCCTCTGGCTGGAAGAAGATTTGAGTTGAATTCTTGCAGATAGGGCCTGGTGTCATGATCTTGGGGTTCCAGCACCCCAAATCTCTAGACCTCGTCAATCCCATTTTACATATTCAGAAACTGAGGCCAAACAATTTTATTTCTTTGACTATAGGCTTGAAATAATGAGTTGAGAGGTAATAGAACCAGGCAATAGAATTCATTACTCTCAATCTATTCAATCAGGATTCTTTCCAGTGATATCTTTTTTTTTTTTTTTATGAACTAGATTAGCACTTAAAACAACCAGTGGTGAACAATAGTGAACAATTCTCCATTAGGGTTTATATCTAGTCTAAAGACACATAGTTAAAGTTGAGTCATTTTTTTTTAAACGGAAAGAATTCTGATTTCACTACTCTTTTAAATCCCCTATTTACAGTTGAACATTCACAGAGTTTAATGTGGGAGGTATGCCAGCTTATTGTATTCATGCTAACTCCTTCCATTTATCACATCATATTCCATGTAACAATGAAAAAGATTAAATGATAAAATGATGCCCCATGGCAAAAGTTCAAAGCAATAAAGAGTTATTTTCATCTGGGAATGTTGCCATCAATTCATAAAGTGCCTTTTTTCAGGTGAAAATTTTGCACTGTGCTGGCTAATGGCAAACAGGAAGTTTGTTTGTGTTTTGGTATTCAACTCACCATCAAATTTATACCTCTAATTTGTGTTATTTTTTTTCCAAAACAGCATAATAAAATGATTTAGATAACTACATATGTGCCTGCAGAATATATATTGTGTTCCAATACCATTTCCCTTATACAGTAGATGTTATTATACCTATAAACTCAGAAAACAATTTGAAGGTGTCTTCCACAGAGCTCTATGTCTATATTGTTTTCTACCTCTTTTTCTCCCTCCTTTTCATGTCTCTATCGCTATAATTTATACATCTGTTGGGAGCTTTAAATGCTTTTGGTAAGGTATATAAATGAGAGAAATGTATCTACAGATAAGTTTTATACATCTATGCAACTATTTCTGTAGATATACCTTGCTATATATAGATGTACCATGTTATATATGTGCTATAGTTATAGACATAGTTGTATCTAGAATAGATAGAGAAATATTTTTAGATAGATATAGGTATCTATAGATGAATATATGTAGATATTTTATTCGTCAGGCTTACTTGAGACAATGAGATGAAAAGACAGGGAGATGATGAAAAGGTTGTAGAGATGTATACTAAGCAGCAATGGGAAACTTTCAGATTATGGTTTAACTTCCTGAACTTCTACCCTGTTCAATCTCTTACAACTAAATATCCCCTCAAAACTTGAAAAGAGTCTCAAGTCATTGACATTGGTTGCTGGTCTCCTGAGCATACATGACCATGAGGAGCTTCAACACTGTCTCTAAAACTTCTGACCATGGATGCATAGCTTGTCTGAAGTCAGAAAGCTGTGTTCAGCTAATTCAAGGTGTTGTCCTCACTGAATATTCTTGTTAAATACCCATCTTCCGCTATGGCTAGGTAAACATTATTTGGTGAACTGTTCAGTGACCTGCAAGTATCTTCGTATATAAATATAAATATATGTAAATATATATCTTATAATTGAAAGACTTATAGTTTTCCAATTCTGGACCTGAACTAAGACAGGTTCGCCTTGACCTAGGCCTCACCTTCAATAAGGCATATTGGGGATATCTTCGCAGAATTTTTTTTAAATGATAGGGTTAAAAAAGTAGTTTAAAATAGACTAAAATAGACTAAAATATAGAAGGGGAGAGTTTTTAGTTAAGCAGCTCTAAGTCACTCAGAATCTACTTTGATAATTGCCCATGTGAGCCCTGGCATAACAATATCCAGCCTTTGGGGATAAAATCAACCACAGAAAGTGGAGTTGAGCTTCTGAACTTGTGAACACCTCACTATTTGGATAGAAGAATTGCTGCAATTCAAATATAATAAGTCTCTCAGGAGGGTCAGAGAAAGGTAAGGGGAAGCTGTATTTTGATTCCTTTAATCTCTGATTATCCTCAGTAAAGATATCAATTAGTACTGCCGTAGTTGGTTGGCATACATTCTAAGCTACTTACACAACCCAAGTCCTCTCAGGGCTTATTCAGGTCCCTTGCTAGTCTGATATTGGATGATTATATTAAGTATTTATCAGTGTGTAAACAGATTTTGGAATGATTACCCATTGGTCCATAGAACTGGTTCTGAAATCATAACTATGAATCCTGAAAGCTTTAGCACTTGAAGGGCAGGAATCCCTCCCAGATCTTGAAACGACTAGAACTATTATGTATTTTAGGTCAGCAAGGTAGTAACCCAGGAATCTAAGCTAGCTAGATGGAACAGAGCAGGGAGAGAAAAATGATAGAGTAAAGAAAGAAGCATCTTCAAGTGAAAGTAGCAATAGACACTCTATAGAGATTAAGTCCTTGTAGGTGCCTCTGGGACTGGGAACAGTGAGTAATAATGACTTAAAACAAAACAAAGCAAAACAAAACACATGTTCACGCAATGATAGAAAGACTTAGTAATGAAGTAGCCAGTTGTTTCTGCCACTTTAAAAACTGAGCAAAGTCTTCTAACATTCTCTAGCCAGTGTCTTCTACTAGCCTGACCTTATGTGCAATTTTTCTACTTATTTCTTCTACTGTTAATATTTTCCTTATTAATTTATCAACTTATTGTCAAGATAATTGTGCTTTCTTTTTCCAAAAATCTTTGATAATTTCAGTCTTTTCCACCTTGGTTTTTCTTATAGCTCATTTTCTGACTCCCTCTCCACTGATAGCAGTTTGCGTAGGGCTCCTCCACTCATGATCTTCAATTCACAGTTCACTCTCTGGGGTTTCTGCCTCAAATGACTTTACTTTTTTGAGGGTGGGGAGGATGTGGAACTGGATTCTACTAGATGCTGAGCTCTTTCCTTAAAACTTAGGAGGTTGCCACACACATGCTATCATGGTGGTTTTTTTTTTTTCATGTTCTGTCATATTACCTTTGTTTTTTACTTCTCTGTCTGGACACAAGCAGGTAGTTCAGAGACCTGCCACATGGTTGTTATAGAGTTGGCATCTGTAGTTTGAGTCTCTGAGGCTCTGGCAGGAAAAGGGTGGTATGTGATGTTGAAATCTATTTCAAATCTGGACATGTGTCCTGCACCTTTCCTGTGCTCCTCTAATTATCTTTCTGAGATCTTTTGCATACAAAATTTTGCTTCCTTGGCACAGTTGTCATTTACGGCCCCAGCAAGCTTCTGTAGTCTAAAGGCAAATTCTCCCCCACACTGGAAAGAGATAAGGGATGGTAAAGTATAGGGTTGAGTTTTATTGTAAGCTTTTATATGGTGTCCTTAGGTTTGTTAGTGCAATCTTACTACCAGCAATGTGATAGGAAGTGGGGGGAGGGGATCTGAGTGAGCTCAGGCTAGGTATAAATTCATGACTTTTTTAAACCTTCTTTTGGATTTTGGGTATCCTAGAGAAAACTGAATTTGTTTTATGTTTGGTTGATAATTGATATTTTGGAGAGTTTAAAGTTTGTGGGATTCAGGAAAAAAAATATCATTTGGATGGGGTATGGGCCCAAGTGGAGACTTTTGCCTCTCACCCCAAAAAGAATTTGGGTCCTGTTTGTCTATGGACTCTCCTTGAACTCTCCTACTTGGTCAAGGAAATCTCTGGCCATTGCCTGAAGCTATAGTCCTATTGAAAGGGTTGGGATCTGGACTCCAGAAAGGAAAAATCCTGGACTTTTCCACTAGGCCAAATTTCTGGCATTCACTATAATCCCATCAACTGGCCTTTCATTGTGGCTACAATTAATCTGCCCCTCATTGTTTTACCTCCCTATGGCCCCTGGACATTTCCCATCCTTAATCCTAGCTAGGCTCCTTGGTCACATGGTCCAGGTCTCAGGAGTTCTGTTCACCCCAGCTCCTAGGCCACTCCTAGGTCCCTCCCAGTCTTTCTGTATATAAGGTCCACCTTGTCTCCATTAAGAAGCTCAGATTCTTAAAATCTAGCCACTGCTCAGATTCCTAAAATCTAGCCACTGCTCAGATTCTTATAATCTAGCCAATGCTTATCCATGTTCAGGCTCCTTAAGAGTCTGTCCATTATGACAGTGTTCTAATAAACCTTGTCTTTGGCTGAAAGAAAGCATGTTGTGATATTGGGGTCCCAGCACCCTTAACCACTAAACCACATCACTACCAACTGGCCTTTTCTTATCATCTATGCACATCCTGACCCCATCTTGTTTGGGGTTAACATTTTTTTGGGGGTGCTGAGACCCCAAAATCATGACACACAGGTCCTACCCAAAAGAATGTGACCCAAGCCTTCTTTCAGCCAAAGACAAGGTTTATTAAAGATCAGCCATATAGGCCGGACCCTTAAGGAATCTAAACATTTATGATCCTCATAAAGGTGAGCGGGCATGAGGATGTCTCAGCCCCTAAATGCAAACCAGGACAGATTTTATATACAGGAAGACTATAGGAGGGATCTATGAGCGGCCAAGTACTTTGGGGTGACTGGAGGAGGGGCTGAGAGAAGGTCTGTTTGATGACAGTGGCCAGTAAGCTGGAGTGAACAGAGTGCCAGGGACCTGGAGCAAGTGGCTGAGAGAATGGAGTCTAGATAGGATTTAGTGTGGGAAGTGGCCAGGGCAATTGGGAGGTAACTGACAATAGGGAGATTGGCTAAATTAAGAGAAACAAATAACAGGGAGATTGGGCATACCTGATGAGAACAGGCCAATAGATAGGACTATAGCTTCAGAAAATGGCCATAGACTTCCTGGACCAAGAAGGAGAGTTAAGGGATAGTCCCTAGACAAATGGGACCCACATTCTTTCTAGGGTGAGGGGCAAAGGTCTCAGCTTGGGCCCATATCCCATCATTCTCCTGTCAAATAAATCGGACCTAAATTCTGGGGTAAAGGGCAAAGGTCTCGGCTTAGGTTCATACCCCATCACAGTACTCCATCTTGTTGGTCACATGACCCCCTCTATTTCTTTAAATTACTTCTATTTTTTAAATTGCTTTGCTAAAAATAAATCCAGTGATTAATCATAATTCTTTTGAACTGGATGTCTACATATTCCCCCCACCCCCAGGGAAGGAAAAGGAAAAAAAGCCAGCTAATATCAGGAAATAGACAAATTTTAAGAAGAACAGAGATTTGTCCAAAATTTAGAGCTTTTTCCACAAATGGGCTTCAGGGGTTATACTGAGATTGGAAAAATGGATATGATGATTCATATTTTATTGGCAATCTTTATTATAAGCTCTTAAATATTGAGAGATTAAAAGAGAGAGAGAGGGAGAGAGATTGGGAAATTGGGCTGGTATTCATTTGCCCCTCAGCTAAAGAGTAAACCATTGTTATAACTAGTGCCAAGTGTTTTACAGAATCTCAGTGCCTCTGGGTGCCTCAGGCAGATTTCTTTTCTTACTAGTGAACAACCAGGTTGGAATGTGGACTAAAGGGAGAGTCACATACTTCTTTAGACACCCGATTGGGTAAGGAAGTTTGGGGTTTGGAACAAAGCATTACCTCTTCTAGTCCAGTTTGGAATGTTAACAAACAACTTTGTGATCAGGTAAATTTTGTTTCACAGTGGCCCCTGCTGTTTACAGTTGGGATTCCAAATAATGTGGTATTTGGTTTTAGAGACATTTATGGCACAGATAATGTTACCAACATCCTGCTACTCCCTTGTACCACAAGGGACAATATTCTTTAAATCATGCCAACTGAGTCTATATTAGCATAAATGTCATAATGTTCAGAAAACACTGAAAAACCTCATAAAAATGAAGCTGACCATATTTTTAGCTGATGTGGGAGTCATTCCTGCTCAATGAGAATTAGTCTACCAGAGATTTTTGGCTGGAGAAAAATTCCTGGAGGCAAATAAACCTTTGTTGTTGGTGGTCCTCCAGGCATCCCAGTGTATTTGGAGAAGATGTGAATTAAGGAGAAAGGGATTGTAAAAGCCCTTCCCATTCACTTTTGAGCAAACTGAGACCATTGAACAACCCACCCAGAGAAGCTCAAAATCTCAAAGGTAAGCCCAAACTGGCTTGATTGTGGGGGGAGAATGGGGGACATAGACAATGCCTTGGTTTTGTTAAAAAAAAAAAGCTTGCATTTTGTATAGATTTTATGGTAACCAAACACTTTTTACACCCATTATCAAGCTTCATTTAATCTTCAATACTACACTGTAAGATTTGCTGTTCATAGTAATAATGACTTATCCAAAGTCAAATCTTCATTCCCACTCCCCAGAAAAAAGGATATGATACATATCATTAATGCGTAGGGTAAACAGAATGCTCTGCCTGGTCAAGGGAGAGCTTATAAAATCATACTTTAGTGTAGAGAGCTTTGAAATTGAATGTAAGAGATTTTCCCACCTCCACCATTTGGGCTCTGTCCCAGAGTACCTGTGTGGTAATGACAAACTCCTTATGGAACTACATCGCCTTGCTTTATGTCTTACTATATATTGTTAATCAGAGGAATATAGAATAATGTTACCTTTGTTGTTACATCATTTCAAAGTATCTAGTATGATTTTGACATATTTATGATATAGCTCTTGGAGGAAAGAGAGCATTTCATTCTACTGAATCTATAAAAAAAAACAATAACAAATGTTTGTAAACAATAGACACAGTGGCATCTTCCAGTTTTTATACTTCAGTTGATACTGTGGCTGCAAATATATGACCTTCCATATAATATTCTTTGCATAAATGTGTCTCTTCTTTACTCAAATCTTCATTAGTGATGTCCTCAATAAGTGTGCATATTATTCTTATAGCAGTTTTGTTGAGATAGGAATATAGACCTACAGATTTGTAATTATTAATGGTGATATTTCCTTGATGTTTTGGTAGTAATAACATCTATATCACCCAAAAGTCTTAACTGTGCTTGTCATCTGAGGATGAAAATGCACATGAGTTCTTGAAGTCTGCATCATCACAATATCAACTTTTAGAGGTTAGACTATGCTGGAAAGATTGAATCTAGCCTCAGCATTAGACTCAATCTGCTCAAGGAGGACCACCCTTGCTACAGATACTAAAAGGTTGTTACCATCAGGCTGATCACTTTGTGATGAATAATTTGGCCTTGGAAACCAAAAAAAAAATACAAAATGCATCATAGTCCTATGGAGCTCCTTTCTGTGTATGCATTGATAGTGTTGGAGTGGTGAAAAGGGGGACAAAAGGGGCTAAGAATCACCAAGTTTTTAGACTTTCTATACATTTTACTTTGCTTTTGATATTCTAATCATGAGATCTTTGTCTAGTAACCAACAAGTGAACATATGGATGGAAGCCCTGCATTTTAGCAAACTTAATATTTTTAATAAAGAGAAAGGGCATAGAAAAGAGACACTTGAAGCTAAGTGGAAGGAAAACATATAGGTCCTTCTCTGAGAGGCAAGTACAGAGATTTGCAGAGTCATTTTTATTTAACATCCAAAGGCAACAAGATAAGTTGTCTTGTAGGATTTTTGATCATAGCCAATTGAAGTGCTCATGGTAAGCATGTATAAAAACAATCAGAAAATAATTGGAGCTTGTATACCAACATCTTTTGCTGAAAATGAAGGGGTTGAAGGATTATATAAAGCAATTGCTAAGAAAGCTCTGAATTTAATCTACTTATTGTATTATCAATGATATTCATCCAAATATTGAAATAAGTGAACCTGATGAAAACAACATTGGAAAATGATAATCAGGAGAAAAGAAGGACGAGAGAAAAAGAACATTTGTTAAGCACCTCCTATCTTTGCCAGTTACCATAATAAGCATGTTACAAAAAAAAAAAAAAACGTTTAACTTGTCCTCACAATAACTCTGGGAAGTAGATGCTCTTATTGTTCCTATTTTACAGTTAAGGAATTTGAAGCACGTAGAAGTTGCCTAGGGTTAATTTGTTTTTTTTTTTGTTTGTTTGTCTGTTCTGTTTTGTGGGTTTTCTTTTTGTCTTCAGGCCTACACTTCTATCCATTTCAGCACTTAGCTGTCTCCAACTAGCTGCCTCCAACATTTGGCGCAGTGCCTAAAACATAGTAGGCCCTTTACAGATGCTTATTGAATGACTGACTGAAAGACTGACAGAGCCACAGACCTTTAAACAACACTGAAGCCTCAAGTCCAGATGTCATGAATACATTTTTCATGAAGATAATCAGCAGATACATACTAGATATGGTAAGTATTGAGTAACAGCATACAAAAAAGAAAAAAGAAAGCAAGAAATACTCTTTTTTAACTAAGGGTGGAGTCATTTTTAAATAAGCTATCTGTGTATAGTCAGAACACAAACTAAGTCATCAAATTTAAAACAAAAGTAGGAGGAAAATAAAAAATGAGAAAAAATGTATCATGTATCATTAAAATAATTCAATTGTGATTGATTCAAACAAGTTATTAATAATGAAAAATGAGTAATGGGTAAAAGAAAGGATGCTGACAAACTATATATACTTCATATAAATTTTTAATGTTTTGAATTCAATTGTCATAATGAGACCCAAAGAACCCCAAATGCAACCTAATTAAAAGAAATTAATTTTACTGCCAAATAGTGAAAGATGTCAGCCAAAGGTAATGCCAGTTTTTGATTTAAATTTGTTTGCAGGTTATCACAGAGGAGAATGGATGAAGATTATGAGCAGTATTGCCTCATAAAGCAGAGAAAAACAATAAAAGTAAAAATCAGCTTACATAAAACAAGGTGAGAAACTACTTAAACCAATTATAATAATATTAATAATGAATAATATTTATATACTGCTTAATACATGCCAGGCCTTATGTTAGCCTGAGGGCATTTGAAGATAAAAGTGGAAATTAAAAAAAAATAAGTGGAAGAAAAGAAAAAGTTATATTAAGTTATTTGTTTGTTTGTTTTGAAATCTATTTTATCCAGTTATACATTTCTCATTCGTTCATTTTTGCCAGCAAGTATTTATGGTAACCATACTTGGATTCTAATATCACAGCCTTCATTGTGTTTAAAGAAGGGATATAAATGGTACTACAGAGAACAAAGGCATGAAAAGCAGCTGGATTAGAGGAAGTATACATAGAGGAAAGCTATGACAAAAAAAAATCTAAAAGGAAATCAAGTTGTCCCTAATACTTAATTGTTCTTTGTATCCCTTGATTTAGTTTTCTGTTCATTTAAATGCATAAAAAGTCCCACCCATGAAGTCTCAGATTCCTCCCCATTCAATTTGGGTCTTTGACTGAAGACTTCTTTAACCACCATACCCAGCTCTTCTGACCAGACTTCTTTTCACATATAGATTCAGAGTGGGTGAGTGGAGGGAGTGTTTAAATATAGCTTCTACTATTTCCTCTTCCACCCCCAGTTTCTCACCCTTTGTAACTACTATACTGGCTTCTAATTCTGCTTTTCAGGCCAAATATAAAATGTCAAGTCCTTTCTCCACTTGATAATCTTGAAAAGAACTTGAATATGCTTTAATAGAAATATTATATGCTCCCTCAGACTCTCTTTTCTAGGCAAAACATGCCCAGATGCTTTCATCAATCCCAAAATTATATGGCCCACTAGCCTACAATTTTGAGACTTTTTTTTTTATCCCCTCTGCCCTTTTTTAAAAGGTAGATGGTTTTTCCTTCTCCAGTTTTGTGGCATCTCTCCAATTTAATGGTCTTTTATATACCAATTGTATGGTCTGAGCAACCATGTCTGCCAGTTATTTCAGTACTAGAGGATGTAGTTCATTTGGGACAGATGACTAAAATCAAGCTAGTCTAACTAAATCTTGTCTATCTAACTAAATCTATCTATCTCCTTTTCTCTCTTGTGTTACAAATCCTTATAAGGTCTTTTTGTTTTGTTATTTCTAGTGCACAGGTGATTCTCTTTTGCAGAGAAAACAAAACAAACAAGCAAACAACAACAAAAAAAGTCAAGCAGCTCAGCCTTTCTCTCAGTTATCGTCATGTCCGTGTGTCCCATACAAATGATCTAATACTACTTTGATTTTTTTCTCTCTCAAATATAGCTAAAATATCCAATCAACCAAATAAGAGCAACAAGAACAAATCTTTTGTTGTTCTTAGTTATCTTCATCAGCCTAAGATTATCTTGAGCTTCAGTAAACCTCACTATCTTTACAAGTCTGTGTCACATTCGTATTCATTCTCAGCTACTTGGCCTTGCTTCCATGTTCTAGACCAGGGTTGGGGAACCTGAGGCCTGGAAGACATATGTCCTCAAGTAGGGCTCTTTGAATCCAAACTTCAGAGAAGAAATCCTTTTATTTAAGGGGATTTGTTGTGTAAAGTTTAGATTCAGTCAAAGGGCCACACTTGAGGACCTAGAGTGCCACACGTGGCCTCCAGGCCTCAGGTTCCCCTCCCCTGTAGACATTTTTAAGAAATCTAAATTGGTTGTAAAACCCTATTTATATACATATCAGTCTCTTCAGATGAATCCTATTTTGTCCTCTATTTTATAATGTCTTTCTTACATTTCAAAACTTCATTCTTTAGGGTTTACCATCCTTTCTAAACTGACCTGCCCAACATCATTTAAGTCCATGGGATCCCACCTGTCTTTCCTCTAAACCCTTTGAAATTTACCTTTCTCAAATCTAGGATACCTTCTAAATTATGCCTATGATTGTATGTTTATCAAAAACTCTAACAGGGAATGGTATGAAAACTCTAAGATGAAAGAACTCCTGGGGATTCTTATTATTTCTAACCAAGATACTAGTTCCTCTTCATTAGAAAGAATCAGATTTGGAAAAGAATTTTTCCTTCAATTTTTGGTTGATGAAATTATCACCAAGGCAAGTCAAGTCAACAAATTATTAGCCTCTCTGCTTTGGCAGTGAGATAGCTCAGGGAGATGTCTGGACAACTGTAATCTCTCATCACTAGTGTATTGTGATTCTGTGTCAGGTATATGGTCTATTTCTTTAATTCATCACCTTTTTTTTTTTCCCTACTGAGATGCTCTAGACTATACTCTATCAACAAAATCACTTCAGTTTCTTCCTCTATGGACTGTCACCCAAATTCTCTCTGTCATACTTCTGTCTCTGATTCCTGGATGACTCATGAGTATACTGTAATAAATACAAGGCTACCTTGCCACATTGCTGTTACCAATTCTTTTTCCTAAATATAAAAGGTATTTATCAAGAGACATTCCAGCCATGAATTTTATCCCAAATCTCAGGTGATATGTGCTGAGTCATATTTGTTTCCTCACATTCAGACTTTCATTTCTTCATCTTTGCTGCCAAAACTTTTGTTAATCTATATAAAGACATCTGAAACCTTGTTTTTTGTTTGTTTGTTTGTTTTTGCTGGCTCTTTTTTCATATAAAAGCCAGAAGTAGAATGCATAGGAAACACTGCTATGATAAAATTATATGGCTTACTATCAATCAACAAACATTTATTAAATGCCTATTATATACCAGGCAATGTGCAAAGCATTTAGGATACAAATACAATAAATGAAACAATCTCTACTCACCAGTATCTTATAACATATAGTTGTGCTGAAGGAGCATAAAGATAGAATAACCCCAATAAACCAGAGAATTTAACGTTCTTATAATTACATTCAAACATAACACATTTTGATATTCAGTATATTGTTAACGTCAATAAAACTATTCAATCAAGTAAAAGAAAATTGACAGAGACTTCCAGGGCTTTTAGTAAATTCCAAGTAACCTAGATCAAATAGAAGAGTGTGCCAGTTCAAAGATATAGAAAAGCTGAGAAGTTGATATAGATATTTATTGTATAGTACAGCAAAAGACAGTGGTTGTAGTAAGCATGCAGCAAATGTGGTCACTGTGTATATTTATGTAATACTATGCTAATAATTCCAATCTTACATAATTAAGAACACATTATGCTCATTAGAATATGGTTATGGAAGTTTTTAAGACTTTTAAAGGAGGATTAACACCAGAAATATTAAAATAAGAAGGAAATATTTTGGTGCTTGGAGCAGCAAGCTTTGTCTAGTGGAAACTTTCATGTATAAGGAATAAATCATTACCTGGGAATGTTCACATAGTAATTTAGTAAAAAACAAAGAAACAAAAAGAAAGACTACCCTTTGATGCAGTAACATTTAACATGATCTTTTGTTACCATAGAAAACAAATATCCGCATTCCCTTAATGATATGTGTTTTGCTTCAATTTTTAATATCTATCTACAAAAAAAAAAGCCTAAGTTCTGGCATTCTTTGCTATAAATCAATTGATCAGTTAGTTAACATTTATCCAGTGCTTAATATCTGCCAGACACTAGCATGCTTCAAGTGTGTTTCCAGTTACAAATTCCATCTGTGGACCAACTTAATTAAAAGATGGTGAGTTGTTTCAACAGAATGAATGATGCTAAGTGCTGAACTGTTCGGCAATGGCAAAATAATGAAAAAAAAGTAAAATAAAATAACCTTCATTTTTGTGTGTATCCAAATTCCTTTTGACATGAATGAGTTGAATGTCAGAAATGGGGATAAAATGTGGTGTGAAATATATGTGTACATACACATATATAGGCCTGTGAATATACATATGCATATGTGTATATATACAATGCATGTGTGTATATATGTATAAATACATATGTGTGTATATATGTGTGTATATCTGCATTAATCTATACATAAGCATTACCTTAACTACTAGTACTTTAAATATATGATCCCAATAAATAAAATAAATTAAAAAATCAACTCTTTGATATACTATTGGAAGAAAAGATCTACATCAGTATTGATTTCATAATAATAATAACAAAACAAAACAAATCAGAAGACCACAGAATTTAAGCTTGCATAGAAGAACAGCTGCCAGACTGTTCTTATAGAAGCAAAAAAAGAAAAAAGAAAAAAAGAAAGATTGATTTTATATCCTAGTTCACCAAATAAATCCCTGAAATACACTCCCCCATAGTCATACCAAGTCAGGAATCATATATCTTCCCCTCTCCTATCTTTAATGACTTTTTCTCCTAACTTTAGGAATAGCCATCTGTCAACCAATCAATCAATTGATACTTATTAAGCATGTTTCAAGCATTCAATTAAGTCCTGGGCATACAGAAAAAGCCAAGTCATACTCCCTGCCCTGAAGGAGTTTACAATATAAGGAGGAGATAACATGCAAACAAATATATGCAAAGCAAGCTATGTGCAGGATAAATAGAAAATAATTAACAAAGGGAAGTTGGTACTTAAAGGATGCCAGGGAATTCAGTAAACAGATTTGAGGAGGAAGGGTATTCCAGAGATGGAGCAAAACCAGAGAAAATTCCTGAAGCCAGGAGTTACTGGATCAAAGGGTACATAATGGGGGAGATGTAAAAGGACAAAAAGACAGGAGGTGGCAAGGTTTTGAAGGTCTTTGTACGTGACAGAAAACATTTGCTATTTGATCCTGGAGGCAATAGGTGACATTGGAATTTATTGAGTGGGGTTACTGGTGGTGAAGACATGATTGGACTAGTGCTTTAGGGAATTCATTTTGGTGGCTAAAAGGAGAAGGAATCGGAGTAGACAATATGCCAGGCAGGAGCTAATAAGGGTTCCATTAGAATTATGACACTGTTAGGAAGAAAAGGAAAATATACAAGAGACATTTTGAAGGTGAAATCAACAAGCCTTGAAAACAGATTGTACATGGGGTTGGGGGGACTAAGAGATACTGAAGAGTCAAGGATTACTTCTATGTTGTGAGCCTGAGAAACTGGGAGCATGGTATTTCTCTCTGCAGTAAAAGGAAAGGGGGAGAGCTTAATAGGAAAAAAAATGAGTTCCGTTTTGGGTGTGTTTAATTTATCTACTTGATATCTAGAGCAATCTATTTGTGTATGTATATGCACACACACACACAGGCAATCTGTATAATAAATTGACAGCTGTCATTTAGATTATCATTGTTCTTCCATATAACCACAGTTCACCTTGACTTGACAGTTTCTGAAAAACTAAATAATCAACTTCATTGGAATTATATGTTAAACAAGAATCAGAAAGGTTCTAAGACTTAAAGAGTAAAATGTATGATCAATAGGTTTTAATGCAAAATTTTGGTAACTATGATTTTGAGTACAATGAGGCATTTGAATCTCTTGGTTACCTCCTGTTTCAGATTTAATTTTATTTACTTCCAGAGTCAAAACATATACATGCGTACCTACATGAATGTGTGTGTATGAATGCACATGCAAGCTTGGATATACATACACTTGAATATGAGTCAAATTGTACTTTGACCATTTAAAGTATTAAATTGCATCCCTCAGAATATAAACTTTATATGTCAAAAAATAATTTTACTTATTTCTTCACTTATATAATAATTTCTCTAGCACAGCATTGAAATTAATTTCCACTGCATATAGGGCAACAATTTTTGTTTACTATATTACACAGGTTGGCTGTCCACATTGCTCAAAACAACAGGACAAATATACACCTCTCATAGTATCATCCTTCCTTATACAAACACACAGACACACATGTATCCCAATACACACACACACACACACACACACACACATAAATTAATCTTTTTTCTGTGAGTGAACTAAAAATGTCCCTTCCTGCATCAGCAACTACAGGACCAGATGAAACTGACCAGCATTTTTCCTGTTTTTGATTACTAATGACAAGATACCTGGGACCAGACACTGTCTTGAATAGTGGGACTGTTCTTATCTTGGTATTCTATGGATATATGTTGCGTAGGGGAAACAGATATCCTGGGACTGTAATTCCAATTGACACTTTGTTACTTATCTTGTCTTATTGTATTTGAAACCTATTGAACTAAGAAACTTCCTTTGTCATGTTATGTGTTAAAAACACATGGAGGCTATACATACATACATACATACATACATACATACATACATACATACATACATACACACACATAAATATCCATATATGCTTATGTAAATATATGTGTGTATATGTGTGTATTTGTGTATGTATGTGTATGTATGTGTGTGTGTGTGTGTATATGTGTGTGTGTGTGTGTGTGTGTGTGTGTGTGTGTGTGTGTACACACACACACACATAACATAGACATCGTGAGTGAGAGTTTAAATGTCTTCCTGAAATTGCTCGAGTCAGTTAGAGTTGAAGCTCTGGCTCCATGTACATGTTGCTGACTTAAGGGAATAAATAATATGAATTTACTTATCACCTAGTTTGTTGCTTCTTTAACCAACTTTCAGGTCAATAATACATATATATATATATATATATATATATATATATATATAATATGTTTGCCAATTGCATTCAATAATATAAAAAGTTTTGTTTGGAGGTTTTAAGAAAGATAGAAAAGTAATTATCTTTCCTCAAGGAATCTGACATTTTATGGGGCAGATCTAGCAAAGAAAAATGAATCTTTTAAAAAAAAGTACATTCTGAGGCTGAAGCCAAGATGGCAGAATGAAGGAAGTACTATAGCCAAGGTCTACCTATGTTCTACCTTAAACTACTTTAAAATAATACCTCAGTTTGAATTTTGGAGGGCCAGAGGCAACAAAGTGAGACTTTTTTTTGTTTGTTTTTAGTCCAAGACAAATTAAGAAGTTAAAAGAGAGGTCTGTGACACTGCAGTGGTCACTATCTAAGAATTCATATAACAACTATACCAGAAGCCTTAGAGGTGGCAATATGAACAGCATTTTGGGAGCTCTCAAGTCAGAGATGGCATGAGGATTGGGCAACTGATTAGAAAAAGATTGCAGGAGCTGCCTGTGCTTATACTAGGCACAGGATCAGGCACTATTTGGCAACTTTATTGCCTATACCCACTTTTAGGTCACAATTCCTAGCTGAAAAGGAGTGCTTGCCATCTCAAAAGATTAGAAGCCCTGAGGAGCAACAGCACTTGCAGGTGCAATAGATCTGAGCTCTTTCTTGGAGAAGGACCAGACACAGACAAGGTGAGTAGTGACCAAACCTCTCCCCAGATTATGTGAACCTAGGACCTCTGAAAACTCCAAATCCCAGAACTAATTCTGAAAACAGGACTATGAAAAAGCCTGATGTTTGGGAAAGTGCCTCACCTCACACTTGAAAACAAAGCTGAACTTTAACATACAATTCAAAGTTAAGAAATTGTCTGGATAAATGAGTAAACAACAACAAAAAAAAAAAAGAAACTGACTATAAAAAGTTACTATGGTGTTATGGAAGACCAAGGCACAAAATCAGAAGAAGATAGTATCTTAAAAATTATCTAGAAAGAAAACCTAGGTGGTGCAGTGGATAGAGCACCAGCCCTGAAGTCAGGAGGACTTGAGTTCAAATACAGCCTAAGACCAAAATACTTGACACTAACTAACTGTGTGACCCTGGGCAAATCACTTAACCCCAATTGCCTTAAAAAATATAAAAATGTAAAATTTTTTTAAAAAAGTAAAAAAAAGAAAACCTCAAATGAAAAAAAATGTGAATTGGACACAAGCCTCACAAGAATTCTTGAAAGACTTCCTAATGTGTCAATACATTCCTAATGGTGCAAGCAGGTACTGTAGGCAGAAGAGTAAGTCCAGAACACTGATATGGGGGCCCCCAGGGAGAAAGGGTAGGAGAGAGATAAGCAGAGTAGTGGCAGGATGGTGAAAGTCAGCCTCATGTCAGATGATCACCATGCTGCCTTGCTCCTCTGCACACTTAGCTTGTTCCCAGAGGAAGCCTTCTTCTCTGTGGCCCCCCTCGTGCTAGACGGCAAGGAGAACACAGGGCAGAAGAATATTCTGGTACCTACCTCCCTCTAAATACAGTAAGCCTGACCATCTTTGTCAGAGGCTCTCTTTAATAGTTCTCAGGCTGGACTGATGGAAGGATGGGGCAGCCCAAGGGAGGCCATGGACTCCCCTGAGCTAAACTATCCCAGCCCCAAACTGTCTACTTGGAATTTATCCATGGATATCACTGACCCCCTCCCACCCCCTGCACTCATTTTTTTACCTTAGGGGCCACAAGGACTTAAGAGGAGTGACCCCTACCCCAGCTCTTAGGAGAAGGAAAGAAGGGGAGAATGGGGTATCCTATTTAAAATTAATATACAAACTACTTCCTGAAGAGCTAGTAAAAGGAAATTTGCTGGGGATTATTTTGTCTAGTTTGTAACTGTGGGTGTTTACAAGAAGTTGGCCCCAACAATGCTTTTTCCCCCCTCCCTTTCCCAAGCTCTTGCTTTATGGAGATATACTAAAAGTAAGAGCTAATGAAATAGAAAATACTTTTTTTTCTGCATTCACTTACAGTCCCCAGGAGCCATTACACTCTGGTGTCTAAATAAACATCTTAAAACTCTTCCTTAAAACAAAGCTTAACCTTATTTACCAGAACAACAAAACTGGCAAATTAAAGGTAGATAAAATGAATCACTTTTTCTTCCTTATTATATATTTTTTGCATTTCCTGTACTTACTGGGTTATTTTTACAAAATAAAATGCTGAAAATAGTATTTAGGAATAGAAATTGACAAATAAATTAGTTAAATATTACTTAATAGATGGAAATTTTCATGTTATAATAAAACCAGAAAACAAAATTGTGTCCTATCTTTATTGTACTGTCCTACCACTATAGCTATGTGGTTACTTTTATAATCTTTAAAATGGCATTTGTTTGTTTTGTTTTCCTTGACTGGAATCAACATATGTAAATAATGTTAACTAATTGGGACTTCACTTGAGTGTTTGAATAAGTATATAATCTATAAACAGGTGAATACCATAACACAGGGTTGGAAAAGTAGGGCAATAGTAGGGGTGTTTTTTTAAGACCTTGAAGGCCAAGAAACTCGATTTTGCAGAAATGAAAGCTTCCTGAAGATAGATAATCAAGAAACCAAAAATACAAATTTCAGATTTGAATCATTAAGATCCATTGAACTTGATATCTGTTATTGCCTGATATTAAGGTACGAACCAATGTATTTTTGATGCATTATTGTTGTCCTTTACTAAATGATGAAAGATGTTTTTACTTTTCTGACACTAGAAAGAACTAAATACTGGCCAGAAATACTTTAGTACAATTCTTGTACCATTCTATCTGGTTGATGTAAAGTATTTCTCACGTATAATGATAATTTTCCAATTTGTTGGACCAGCAACTCTTCACTAAATCTTCTATATTCACAGCATCATTAATCTGGAGGAAAAATGGAACTTAATCACCACCTAGTCAAAACCCTCAGTTTACAGAGGTGAAATTCACTAAGATCCAGAAAAGGACAAGAAATAGTAACTAGATTCAAACTCATTATCTGCTTCCAAAATCAGGGTCCCTTTGACTCTCTCATGTTGGTGTCTTAGTTAATACTTATAACATTCAGTCAATAGTTGTTGGGCTTTTTGTTTGTTTGTTTTAAACACATATTTCATCAGTATTTTTAGGTCTGCAATGAAACATCTTATCAGTATCAGCTTGGCCTCAATGATAGAATGTTCAAATATTCCAGAGAGTTTTTTTCCAAATCATCTTATAATTTAAAGCTACTGACACTTTAGTTAAAGCACTATCTTATCAGACACTTTAAATGACAAAATATATAGCTTCTTGGACATTTTATGGTTGTAAGAAACTAAGTATATAATTTTAAATAATTAAAGAATTTTAAGCTCTTTAAAACAAATGACAAATGCCTTATAGTTAGTACCATTTATGTCCCCAAAGTTGGTATAGCTGTGTTATTTTTTTCTCTCTTGAATAAGGATTGTAGTATCATGTTTTTCTCAGAGACTCACAAATAGCTTAACTTCACCTTTCAACTTGGGCTAGTTTTCATCACTATCACAATCTATCCAGGCCTCTTACTGATAAAGGCAACAAAGAGTTATCTTCAGTAGCACTGCTATTCAACAATTTCTATATATGTCAGAATTTCTCATAGCATCTAGTGGAATGGATTAATAGTACTGTAAGCTAAGCTGCCATACAGGACAATATAGGATAAGAAACCATAAGCTGAAAGGGACCTTAGAGATATTATAGTTACATAAGATATCACCTAACCACAAATCCAGACTTGGAAGGGAAGTCAGGGGCCATTTAATTCAACCTCCTCTTTTTGCAGATGAAGAAACCGAGGCCCAAAGTGTTTTGGTAACTTACCAAGGGCCACATAGTAAATCAAAGAATACAGATTCAAACCTGAGTCCTCTGACCTCATTTCATGTGATCTTTGCCTTGGCTCCCTACATCAGGATCCTTTTTCTTCCCATTAAACTCTCATGTAGAAAAGTTTCCAAGACTAGAATTGTGAAAATGGGGCAACTTGATGATATAGTGGATAGAGACCTAGTTTGGGAGTTTGGAAAACCAGAGTGCAAATCTAGCCTTAGGTAGTCACTCACTGTGTGAATCTGGGCCTCTATTTGTATCAGTTCCCTCACTTGTAAAAATGGAGACAATAATCGCACCTATATTCCAGATTTTTTTGTGATGATCAAATGAGATAATAATTGTAAAGTACTTAGTACAATGCCTGACATATAGCAGGCACAATATAAATTTTAGCTATTATTAATTTTTATTATGATATCTGAATTTTCTTGTAACATTTTTCTTCCCTCATAATGTGTTCTTTAAACTTGCCCTGGAAGAAAACCAAACTGAAAAATAAAAAATGATTAAATTTAACTAGAAAAAATTATTAGTATAAGAATTCATTTCTGTGGTATTTCTGTTTTTGTGATTTGGGCTAGTATATGAACAAAGCTTTAAAATGTGAATTACAATATGGCAATATAATGTTTTGCCACCTAAATAGTGTATTTGGTAAACTTAGGAAATATAGCATACTAGTTTCACTATAAACACACATGTGTGTGTATGTATAAACTATATATATGTATGTGTGTATACACCATATATGTGTGTGTCTATATGTATATATGTATGTACATGTGTATACACACATGCTATTGTTTTTCAATCATTTCAGTCATGTTAGAAACTTCATGAATCCATTTGGGGTTTTCTTGGCAAAGGTTCTGAAATGATTTGCTATTTCCCTCTCCAGCTCACTTCGCAGATGAGAAAACTAAGGCAGAAAGGGTTACATAACTTGCCCAGGGTCACACAGGTAGTAAATGTCAGAAACCAGGTCTTCCTTACTCTAAGCCCAGCATTTTATGCCCTGAACCACCTATAGTTGTCCCCATATACATAATACACACACACACACACACACACACACACACATATATATATGTGTGTGTGTGTGTGTGTGTGTGTGTGTGTTATATATATATATGCAAATATATGAACATATACATACATACATACACATAATACTCAAGATGGAAGGATACTTTTTTCCTTCCAAGATAATGAAGATTTTCAATTTTCAAAGTAAAACACTCAGAAGAGCACTAAAAAATTAAATTAAACAGGAGTGGTATAGGAAAAATTTGCAAAAGAAATGAGAGCAAGGTAAAGAAATTATGAAAATACAATTAACAGCTTGGAAAAGGTGACATAAAAATACTGAAGAAAATAACACCTTTAAAAACAGAATTTGCCTAATGGAAAAAGTACAAAAGCTCACTGAAGAAAATAATTTCTTTTAAGTTAGAATTGGATGAGTGGAAGTTAATGACCCCAATGGGACATAAACATATGATAATAAAACAAAGTCAGAAAAATGAAAAATAGAATAAAATGTAAAATATCTCATTGGAAAAAAACTGAAATTGAAATGACTTTGAGAGATTATTTAAAATTATTGGATTACATGAAATTCATCATCAAATTAACAACTTAGGCATCATATTTTAAGAAATTATAAAAGAAAACTTTCCCAATATTATATACCAGAAGGTAAAATAGAAACTGAAAATATCTGACTTCCAGGGTGAGGGCTAAGATGGCAGAATAGAAAAAAACACTGAAATGAGCTCTCCCAACATTTCCCCCAGAACAATTTTAAAATAATATCTTACATCAAAATCTGGAGTGGCAGAGCCAACACAAACTCAAAATGAGAGATTCTTCCAGTATAAGACAACTTAGGAAAAAGAGATCTGTGACGTCTTTGTGAAGACTAACCAAAAGCTCATGTGGATGAAACACCAGTGGTGGGACCAGATAGTGCTAGGCTAAAGGAAGCAGCAGATTGACCTTTCAAGCAAGAGATAGTAAGTGGATCTGGCAATGGCCAAAAAGAGATTACAGGGAACTACTTTGCTATAACTTGATGCAGGACCAAATGTTGTTTGGCAATTCTATCATTTATGCTCATTTCTGGGTCATACTTCAAGTGCAGAAACGAGTACTTTTGGTTGAGAGGGAGTGGGAGCTTTGAGGGAAAAATGATTGGATACTGCCTATGCCAACATTTGAGTCATAGTTCAAGGGTGCAGAGGAATACATTCAGTTAAGAGGAGTTCCAGAACCCTGCCGGGCAATATTACTTTTGAACATAAGGGATCAGGGACATGCAGAAAAGTATCACTTCTGTCCCAAAGGTGCAAGAGCCCTTTATTTCCATTTCTGTTCTAAGAAATCAGGGGCTTTTTCTAGATAAGGACCAGAGTTCAGACAGGAGAGCTGTGACCAAACCTCTCCTTAGATCCCACGATCTTGGAAGCAATAAAAACGTTCAAACCTCCATAACTACCTCTGGGAACATCAGTGAAAAAAGGCTGAAAGCTTGTGAGAATAACCATTACTCCCCCCTCCTACACACACACACACACACACACACACACACACACACACACACACACACACATACACCCCACAAACAGAGCCCAAATTATCAAGGAAAACTGCCCCTGTATCCTAGAACAAAAGGGTAAAAAATAAATTAAAAGAATCTACCAATCATCAACTCAATGAGGTCCCAAAATGAAAATTCCAGGAATATTATGGCCAAATCCCAGAGCTCCTAAATCAAAGTGAAAATATGTCAAGGAGAAAGAAACTATTCAAATACCATGGAGTCACAGTTAAAATCCCTCAAGATTCAGCACCTACTACCTTAAAGAAGTGGAAGGCTTGGAATATGAGACTCTAGAAGGCAAAACAGCTGGGATTGCAACCAGAACTAAACTACCCAGAAAAAGTGAATATTATCTTTCAAGGGAAAAAAGATATTTAATGAAATACAAGACTTTCAAGCAATATGGATGAAAAGGCCATGGACATAGAAATTATTGGTTGAAGAAGAATCTATTATACCTCAGCTGAAGTAAAAAAGGAAGAGGTAGCAATCATCATCTCAGATGAAACAAAAGCAAAAATAGACTTAATTAAAAGAGATAAGCAGGGATACTACATATTGCTAAAAGGAATTATAGATAATATTGGAATATTAATACTAAACATATATGCAGCAAAAGGCATAACATCCAGTTTCTCAAAGTTAAAGTCACATGAGTTACAGGAGGAAATAGACAGTAAAACTATATAAGTGGGGACCTTAACTTTCCCCTCTCAACTAGATAAATATAACCAGAAGTTAAATAAATTAAAAGTTAAAAAGGCGGGTAGAACTTTGGAAAAGTTAGATATAATAGACTATTGCAAACAAGTGAATGAGAATAGCAAGGATTGTATCTTTTGCTTATCCATAGATGGCACCTTCAAAAAGAATGACAAAATTAAGGCATAAAAACTTCACAACTAAATGCTGAAAAGTATAATTATTAAATGCACCCTTTTCATAGCATAATATAAAATATTACATTCTGTAAAGGATCATGGAAGCATAGATCAAAAAATGATTGGAAAATAATTAATTATAAAAATGAGCAGGTAAAAAATCATATTAACAATAAATAATTTCATTAAAGAGAATAATGAGATGACATTTAAAAAGCTGTTAGATGTAGCCAAAGAATTACTTAAGGTAAAATGTAGGTCTCTAAAACTTACATGAGTGAAAGAAAGAGAAGATAAATTAATTGAGCATCCAACTAAAAAGTGTAGAAAAAGAATGAATTAAAAATCCTTAATTAAATACCAAAATGTGAATCCTGAAAATCAAAGGAGAAATTAATAAAATTGAAAAAAAAATTGAGTTAATATATTAAACTAGGTGCTTGTTTTTTTTTTTGGGGGGGAAATACTATACTACAGATAAACTAATGGTTAATTTGATTATGAAGAGAAAGAAGACCAAATTACTAACACAAAAATAGAAATGATGAATACACCACTAATGAAAATGAAATCAATGCAATTATTAGGCCCAAATATATGCCCTCCAAAGTGACAATCTATGTGAAATTGATGAATACTTATAAAAATTTGGATTGACCACATTAAAAGAAGACATGGAATATTTGAATAACCTTAAAATAGAACAAATAAATTGAAGAAGCTACAAATGAGTTCTCTAGCTAAAAAAAAAATCCTTTGGAACAGATGGATTTAAGAGTGAATTTTGCCAAACACTTAAGGAAAAAATTCATTTCAATATTATACAAAATATATTTTTTAATATGGAAATAAAAAGTCCTAGCAAATTGCTTTTATGACACAAATATGTTTTTGAAACCTAAACCAGGTAGAACAAAAATACAGAAAGAAAATTATGGGCCAATTTTCCTAATGTATATATATATATATATATATATATATATTCAGAAATATGTATTTCCTTACTGTTTTTAATGTGGCTAATATGGAAATACATTTTACATGACTTCACATATATAATTCATTTCAATGTCTGTGCCTTTCTAATGCATTGGGGAGGAGCAGGAGGGAGAAAGAGATTTTACAACTCAAAATTTAAAGAAAAAAGAATGTTAAAATGAATGAATTAAAAATTATGGGAAAAAAGAAGCAGACATGGTGTGATACAATTATAAAATGCCCAATATAAAATACACATGTCAAGATAATTATTAAAATGATTAGAGTGATTGAGGCAGCAGTACTATGTAGCAATATACTTCCATACATCTAGCATGAGATTCACTGCAGGCTCTACCCTTTATAAGTTATGTTGCCTTGGTAATGTCAATCACATTTCTGCTCTTATTGTCCTTAAAATGAATGATTCATCTAACAGCAAAAGATTTCTAACCTTGTTTTATTTTTAGTCAATCACAAGCTATTCAATGCTTCCTATGTCCCAGGTACTGTCCTAGGCCTGGTGATCAAAAGAAAAAGCAAAGACAGCCCTTGCTCTCAAGGAATTTACATTTTTTTTAATTAAAAGAAATAATAATATTTTATTTTTCCCACTTACATGTAAAAATAATTTTCAGTGTTAATTTTTGTAAGATTTTGAGTTCCAAAATTTTCTCTGTCCTCTTCCCTGACCCTCCTTAAGACAATAAGCAATCAAAATTTGTAATCAAATTTGTAATTTGCAATTTCTTTGTAATTTGTAATCAAAATTATCCATTTTGCCTTTCATAATGTTCTCTGTCTCTTGTTTGATGGTAAATTCTTTGTCTCCACAGATTTCACAGGTAAGCTATTCCTTGCTTTCTTAATTTCCTTATGGTATCACTCTTTATGCATAAATCATGTACCCATTTTAATCTTATCTTGATGTGCAGTGTGAGATGTTGGTCTATGCCTAATTCCTGCCATGCTATTTTTCGTATTTCCTAGCAGTTTTTGTCAAATAGTGAGTTCTTATCCCAGAATGTGGAGTCTTTAGGTTTATTGAATAGTAGATTACTATAATCCTTTAGTACTGGGTCTCCTGTGCATAATCTATTCCATTGATCCACCACTCTGTTTCTTAATCAGTACAGAGTTTTGATGATTGCCACCTCACAATGTAGTTTTAGATTTGGTATGGCTAGGCCACCTTCCTTTACAATTTTTTTTTCATCAATTCCCTTGACATTCTGGGACTTTTGTTCTTCTGGATGAATTTTTTTAACTTTTTTTCTAGCTCTATAAAATAATTTTTGGTACTTTGATTAGTATGGCACTGAATATGTGAATTTAAGTAGAATTGTCATTTTTATTATTTTAGCTTGGCCTACTAATGAACAACTGATATTTTTCCAATAGTTTAGATCTCACTTTAATTGTGTGAAAAGGGTTTAGTAATTGTGTTCATATAGTTCATGGGTTTGTCTTGGCAGGTAGATTACCACATATTTTATACTGTCTAGAGTTATTTTAAATGGAAATTCTCTATCTCTTGCTCCTGTGCATTGTTGGTAAGCTATAGAATGTTGTTGATTTATGTGGTTTATTTTATATCATGCAGCTTTGCTAAAGTTGTTATTTTTTTTTGAGTTTTTTAGTTGATTCCCTAAGATTCTCTAAGTATACCATCATAACTTTTGCAAGGAGTGATAGCTTTGTTCCACCACTGCCTATTCTAGTTTCTTCAATTTCTTTTTCTTCTCTTATTGCTACAGCTAACATTTCTAATACAATATTGAATAATTGTGGTGATAATAGACAACATTGTTTCACTCCTGACCTTATTAGTAGTGTTTCTATCTTATCCTCATTACGTATTATGCTTGCTGATAGTTTTAAATAGATGCTGTTTATCATTTTGAGGGAGACTGCATTTATTCCTATACTCTCTAGTGTTTTTAAAAGGAATGAGTGCTGTGTTTTGTCAAAAGCTTTTTTTCTTCATCTATTGAGATAATCATATGATTTCTGTTGATTTTGTTATTTACACTGTCAATTATGCTAATAATCTCCCTAATATCAAAACAGCCCTGCATTCCTGCTATAAATCTCACGTTGTCATAATGTATTATTCTCATGATAAATTGTTGTAATCTCCTTGATAATATTTTATTTAAAACTTTTGCATCAATATTCACTAGTTAAATTGGCCTACAATTTTCTTTCTCTGTTTTGGCTCTTCCTAGTTTAGGTATCAACATCCTTTTTTTGTGCCATAAAAGGAATTTATGCCATAGGACTCCTTCTTCAACCATTTTTCAATACAGTCTAACCTTCTTTTTTGTTTCTTATTCTATATTAATCTTTCATGGAGGATATGCTGCTTAATGAAGTTTTGTTGTTTCTTTTTTTTCTTTTTTTCAAAGTTGAGGTCCCTGGGCAAAGAAATGAAAAAAAAAAAAAGTAGGAGATAGTATAAACACAAACTTCAAACAGGAAGAACATTTTCAAGTCAAGAGCAAGAATCAGACAAATGGAAGAGAGGGTATTTCAGTGTAGGAGAACTAATTGAAGAGTCCTGAAATTTAGATATTTTATTTGGATATTGATGGAATGGAAAAAAGCACATACACCTGAAGTCTAGTTATTAGTTGTTTATTGATGAAAAATAAAATACCTCAAAATACTGTATCATTTGGCAAAGAAAAATGTTTTGTACCTTTTGTAACTATTTAATATCTCTCTTTGAAATTCTGAAAACTAATAAAAAAATATACGTTGGCGCTTGTACAAAGTTGCCAAATTTATTCCTTGATCATGTCATCTAACAAAGGTTGAGTGTTTGCCACATACAAGGTTTTGTACAGAAAATATGATGTATGTAAAGATAGACAAATTAGACAAATCCTAATTCCTATTTTTCTTGAGTGAATAGTATAGTGGATAAAACCATATATGCTACTACAGGTTTAATTGGAAAAAATAAATGTGTTTCCCCAGATTAATATGACCACTAAAAAGAAAAAAGAAAGCATTGTCAAAAGAATATAAACAAAGATACTGAATCAATCCATCATGTAATGGAGTGAAGACAAACATTCCAGCACATTACAGGACATATGCACAGTAAATCAAAGCTTTGTTTTTGCTACCTGTATTTGTTAAAATATAAGGCTGCTAACTTTTTAAACAATGCCTATATATTTAGAAATATGACTTCACTGCCAAGTTCCTATTGCTTAAAGAAATAAACTTCTGCATTTCATGTTTGAAAATATACTTCTTATTACTTTAGCTTTATAGAAATAACCCAATATATTGATGGCTTTTATTTCCCATTGGTACAGTATAAATAGCTTTCATATATATCTTGCTTATATTCATAGCAATATATTAGAAATATATGCAATGCATTTGCATAATTTTCTTGAGTTTCAAATGTTAGGAATTTGTTACTGTAGTGGTAAATATAACTTACTGAAAATATTTAACTACAAAACATTGTAAGAAATAATATCTGTTAAAGCAAAATTAAAAACCATCAGTTTTTATCCTAAAAAGAAAAATAATACAGCAAAAACATTAATACAGCTAATGCATTACTTCTAAAATTCTTATTATGTATATATAATATATTTGTATCTAAAAGTCATTTGTTCAAAATAATGTAATAAAATAATATTTCCACAATACTGTACTCTTCTAGTACACATACTAAGGTACAGAATAAATTCCAATATATGGCTTGCACTGAAATTAAATCAGTCCTTTGGAGTAGAATTTAAGGTGCAATTGGACCACAGGAAACGCATATATAGCATGGAAGGGCCCCACAAAGAGATGGAACAAATAAGTAGCTAAAAATTAAGATGAGAAAGAAAGAATAAACCAAGAATTTTCAGGCAAAAATCATCAAAGTGCAACTCATTTCTCATTACTAATAAATGGGGGAAAAAAAATCTGTGTTTGGAGGTAGAAATCTAACTTATCAGTTTCTCTTCCAATAATCCCTCTTGAGGACTTATTAGCTCCCATGGTTTCAGTTACTATCTATATGTAGATAATTTCTAAACCAGAGCCCTCTTCTCATTTCTAAACTCCAGTTTTGCGTAAACAACCATCTGTTGGACATCTCTGCTTGAATATGTCAAACTCAATACATCTCAAACTGACATCATTATGTACCCTTAGCAAATAATTCCTCTTTTTAATAATCATAACAGTTTCTCTATTTCTATTAAGGGCATCATCATCACTCTAGTCTAGGAAAAGAAACAAGCTAATTTTTGTCATTTTCCCTCACAATGTTATTTCAAGTTATCATCCTAGAAGGATTTCATATTATTCCAGACAATCTCACCTGTTGATTCTCACAATTATACATCATTTCACTCCCTCACTATCTGCCTTTGACTTTTTCCTTACCTGGAATCTGTCCCTTTAGTACCTCTGTCTCTTTGAAACATCAGTTACCTTCAAATCTAAGGTCAAGTATCATCTTTTGTACTAGATCTCAGCTAATCTCATTTATTGTTAATCTTGTAGCTCAATTAATTTTTATTTACTTTTAATATAGAAACAAATGAGAATAGCCTCCTTGGAATGACAGCACTCAGCATTAAAAAATGAAGAATAAGGGGCAGCTAGGTGCACAGTGGACAGAGCACCAGCCCAGAAGTCAGGAGGACCTGAGTTCAAATCTGGCATCAGACCAAACACTAGACACTTGATAGCTGTGTGACCCTGGGCAAGTCACTTAATCCCAATTGCCTAAAAATTAAAAAAATGAAGAACAGAGGAAACTAACACTAGTAACTAGCATAGATGAAAGGGTTCACCACCAGGCATCTAGGTGGGTCCAGTCCTGTTGTTCCAGAAATAACTTGGAGCAAAGAGTGAAACTGTGCAAAGTGAATTCTCCAACATGGCAAGTATTTGGGAAAGCTTTGAGTCCTAGTTCCCAGGAAAACTCTACTAAAGGGATACTCCCCAAAAAAGAAAAACTTGGAAAGACTTACATGGGCTGATGCAAAATAAAACGTACTGTGCAAAAAATAACACCAGTACTGTAAGATGATCAGCTGTGAATGACTTAGCTATTCTCAGCAATACAAAGATTCAAAACAACTCTGAAGGGCTTATAATGAAAAATGCTATCTATACCCAGAGAAGAAACTGATGGTGTTTGAATACAGATTGAAGCATATTTTTAAAACTTTCTTTATTTTTCTTCATTTTTTGTCTATATTTTCTTTTACAACATGATTATTACAGATACGCCTTTGACAACTATCCATGTATAACCTATATCAAATTGCTTACCATCTCAATGAGGAGTGTTGGGGAGGGAGAAAGGGAGATAATTTGGAACTCAAAGTTTTAAAAAGGAATGTTAAAATTTATTTTTACATGTAAGTGGGAAAAAAATAAAATACTAAATAAAAGCTAAATAAAAAGGAAAAAAAAAACTCCATCAAAGGAGGAATTAGAAAGTGAGTGATAAGGAAATATGGGGGCAACCCACTAAAGTCATCACGTGTCTTAGAGGGAAATAATCTCAGTTTTTAAAAAATGGAACATGAGGAGATAGGTGAAAAAAGGAAAATATGAAAGCAGAAATGAAGACGGTTAACAAGACATCTAAATGAATGTAAAGTCTTTCAATTAATATTGCGAGACAACAGAAATTGAATCAATACCTGACAAAACAGACTAACCTGTAGAGGGCCAGCTTTGGGAAGTTGGAGGTCTTACCTGTAGCTTGTACTAAGCCTGACAGCTGTGAAACTCAGGATGTTGGCTCACCACTCCCCTGTTCCATCCCTTGAGAACAGGATGCAGGAAGGGAGGAAACGGATGGGGTACAGGACAGGATGCAGGAAGAATGTAACAGACAAGGTACAAGGAAGTAAGGAAATCACCTAATTAGATTTGTACTTTTCATGAATAACAATGTTACTATTGCTTGATCCAGTACTATATAAGCCTGAGCCCTCAGATCAATAAACAGAGTCTGTTCTTCACTGCTCTCACCTGACCTGTGATTCTTTCTCTCTTCACACTCTGCTGGCAACAGACCACAGCCGGGGACGCAGGCGCTCCTGGCAGTAACCTATGGTTTCCCAAGAGATACTGAAACCAATGAAAAGCTTCCCTAAATGTCGAAATGAAAAAGTAAAAAAAAAAAGTAGAAATTAAAAGAGGAACAGTGCAGTTTATGGCCTGCCTCAGAAAATGATTAGCAGAAGAGAAAAACAAAACAATGGCAAGTTCTTCTAAACCAGCAAAGAAAGAACAAAACTGATTGGGAACACAAATATAAAAATTATAATTGCATCTAAATATCTAACAATACCTAGCATTTATGTAGTACATTAAGGTTTGCAAAGGACCTTACAGCAGTATTTATTTTTATCCTGATAACAACACTGGGAGTTATGTGCTAGTGTTTTCTGATTTTCCAGATGGTAAACTGAGACGGACAGAGGTTGGTTGCTTCTGACTCCAGATTCAAGATTCTATACACTGACCCATCCAAAACCCATACACATAAATCTTGTGGACAGGATACGTATAAACAACTTAAGGATCATAGAACTCCCAGAAGAGGAGTATAAGTTAAAGAAACTGCTAATACAAGAAAAAAAAAAGAATCGATAGAAAGGGGAAAAAATCATAATTGCCTTCAAAAAGAGAAAAAAAAATTGTATATAATTTTAATAATCAATTATTTCTCTGAATACATATAACAACTTCCTTCACAGGTACTTTGTAGTTACTTTTTGTATTTATAATAGTCAAAAAGTCACTCAAGGTTGTTTTTAAAATACTATTGCTTTTCCTGCATACAATGTTGTCTTTGTTCTGCTTGTTTTACTCTTCATTATTTTGTACAACTTTATCAATATTTTTCTAAAATCATGTGCTCATCATATTTTTTTATAAATAATAGTATCCCATCACAATCATATGCCACAAGTTGTTCAGCCATTTCCCAATTGATTTTCATCCCTGTAATTTTCAGTTCTTTGACATAGCAAAGAGAGCTCTATAAATATTTTATAATGTAAAGTCTTTCATTTTTCCCCAATCATCTTTAGAAATAGACCTATTAGTAGTATTTCTGTGTGAAAGGGTATAGGTAGTTTAATAACAATTTGGGAAAAAATACTGATTGTTCTCCAAAATGGTTAGATCAGTTTACAATTCTGTCAATAGTGAATTAGTGTCCCAATTCTTCCACACTCCCTCCAACATTTGTCACTTGCCCCTTTATTCATTTTAGCCAATCTGCTAAGTGTAAAATGATACCTCAAGTTTGCTTTGATTTACATTTCTCTAATCAACAATGATTTAGATAATTTTTTAATATGCTTATAAATTAGTTTGATTTCTTTATCTAGAAACTGCTGTTCTTATGCTTTGAAAAATTTTGAATTGAGTAGTGACTTGTATTATTACAGATTTGACAAAGTTCTATATATATTTGAGATGTGAGACCTTTGTCTGATAAACTGTCTATAAATAATTTCTCCAATTTTTTGCTTTCCTTCTGATCTTGGCTACTTTTTTACTTCTACAAAACCTTTTCAATTTAAGGTAATCAAAAGTATCTATTTTATGCCTCACTCTACTCTCTATCTTTTGTTTATTCATAAGTGATAAGAAATATGTTCCATGTTCTTCAAATTTTCTCATAATATCTCTCTTTATATCTAATTCATGTATTCATTTTTATATTATCTTGGTAAATGGTGTAAGATATCAGTCTATGTTCAATTTCTGCTATACTGCTGTCTACTTTTCTCAATAATTTTTGCCAATAATAAATTCTTATTTCAAAAAAACTTAAATCTTTGCACTTGTCAATTACAAAGTTACTATATTCATTTGCTGTCATAAATTATATGTCTACTCTATTCCACTAATCTACCTTTCTATTCCTTAGGTAGCATCAGATGGTTTTGATAATTACTGCCTTATAATATAGTTGAAGATTTGGTATTGTTAAGCCTCCTTCCTTTACACTTTTTTCTTTGGTTTCTTTGATATTTTTGACTTTCTGTTCTTCCAAATTAATTTATTATCATTTTTTTCTAATTCAACCCTGCCTACTCATGAACACTAAATAATCCTCCAATTATTTAAATCCAATTTTAATTGTAAAATTTTAATATAATGTTATTTCTATAGTACCTGTTTTTTTTTTTTTGGCAGGCCAAGTATTTTATACTGTCTAGAGATGTTTTCAATGAGGTATAGCTTATTATCTCTTTTTGCAGGGTTTTGTAGGAATCCTGATTATTTAATATGGACTTACTTTATATCCTACTACTTTGCTGAAATTCTTGATTATTTCAAATAACTTTTTAATTGAGTCTTTGAGATTTTCCAAATATATTATCGTGCTTTATGTTTTGTTACCTCATTTCCTATTGTGATTCCTTCTATTTTTCCTCTCTTATTGCTATTTCTAAGATGCCAATACAATACTGAATAATATAAGTGCCAGTTGGGATCCTTGTTTCACACCTCATCTTACTGGGAAAGCTTCTAGGATATCCCCACTAAAAGGAATGGTTGCTTTTGGTTTTAGATAAATGTTTTTTATCAGTTGAAGGAAAAATCCTTTTATACCTATACTTTTAAGCATTTTAATAGAAATGAGTGTTGTACTTTTTCAAAAGCTTTTCTGCATTTTTATAATCATTTTTTACTTTAATTATTTATTTAATCAACTATTAATGGTCTTACTTATGTTAAATCACCCCCTGAACTCCTAGCATAAATAGTTTCCTAAGGCTGAAGTATCAGAACCAGATGGATTTTATAAATGAATTCTATCAAGCATTTAAAGATCAATCAATTCCAATGTAAATAAATAATTTGTAGTAATAGGCAAAGAAAAGGTCCTACAAAACTCTTTTTGTAAGACAAATATGATAGTGATACTAAATTTGGCAGGGTGAAAACAGAGAAAGAAAATTAAAAATCAATTACGTTAATGAATATGGATGCAAAAATAATAAGTAAAATGCTAGCTAAAAGATTACAACAACATAGTACAAATAGCACACTTTATGACAAAGCAAGAAATGGCTTTATATATAAGTGAAAGAAAATACAAATATCATGAAGCTAATCTATACCTATTATAAAGCAGAGAAGGGAAAGGAATACTGTATTTGGAAAAGTAAAGGAGGTCAAGGTACAACCAAACATTATATACTTTGCAAGTCTTATTTGAAACCTTTATGAAAAAGATAAATACCAAACTTGAAACTTTCCTTAAAAAAGATATATATCTGACTTCTAAGCATCTTAAAGTACACAAAGAATAAAGGTAAGTAAACATAACTATCAAAATCACAAAGAAGCATAAGGAATAACACAATTTCTCTGTCTATAGAGTTTATTAAAAGTAACAAAATCTTAGGGGGAAAAAACTGCATCTGTGGGGAAAAGGAAATAACAATGACCCATTATTTTTTCCTAAGCTACACAAGGAACAAAATACTGTAGTAGATGTTAAAGAAACAACAAATGTAACAATAGAGGAAAAGCCTAAAACAATATAGACTACACTACACACACACACACACACACACACACACACACACACACACAACACACAACACACACACGTGCACGCATGCATGCACACATTGACACATACCAGATAATCAATCTATTTTTGGGGACTCAACTTCAGAATTGTTAGGTCTACATAATGAATAAGGAGAGGATAGAGACAGACAGCAATTTTTCTTGCCCTAATTGAATGAATGACAAAAAATGGAGAAGGAAAAAAAAAAACTCCTGTAGTCTATCATCAAGAAGAGGGGCTACAGAAAATAAGTGAAGTGACAAAAGTAAATGTTGAAATGGGGGAAAGAAGATCTTGACTTAATGTTGGGTGGAACTCTCAATGAAGAACACTCACATTAGTTGGGGGAGACATTTTGTAATAGGAGAAGAGGAAATTTTAATGGGCAAAATCTTTAAGGATTTTGTCCACTGTCTTTATTTTGTCCACTGCTCTTCTTCCATGGGGGCGTATACTGTCTCAGGAAAAAGGGAATTGAGCTCCTTGATGCAACTGGCAACCAGAACAAATCTAGGGGATGCAAAACAAATTGTTAGAACTTACTATACATAATTATATGCTAATAAACCTAAGAATAAGAAAAAGACTATTGCCTTTAAAATATACACATACATGCATGTATATACATGGATACATACATATACACATCCACACACACATATACATATACAACACACACACATGCCCACATACATACATGCACACAAAAATATATAACAATGTATTTACACACACACACACACACAGAAGACTAGAGATCTTAAGTAACCCAATATCAGAAAAAAAAAAAAGAAATAGTATGATGTGTAAAACTAGCAAAGGAGGGAGGAATCCTGGTCCTTATGGATTTACACAAGAATTATATGAAGCAGAACAGATACTGCCAATATTACACAAAAACATTCCCCCCAAAAAAGAAACAAATCACTCTAATAGAATCATTTCACCTAACAAACATATTCCTAATTCCTAAATCAGGAAAGGATAAATCAAAGAATGTAAAACTATAGGCCAATATTATTAATTCACATTCATTCAAGTTTTTAAAAATAAAATCACACAATATAGACTTATCCATTCATCAAAGGCAAAATTTATGACCAAGTTGGATTTATACCATAGATGTAATGATAGTTCAATATTAGGAAGACAACCACTGTAATTAAGCATATTAAAAAAGCAAAAAAATCCATATCACATGATTAACTTAATAGAGGCAGGAAAAAAACTGACAGCATACTGTATTCATTTATGATTTTTTAAAAAATCCCACAAAGAATAGACATATGGAGTTTAATGTAATAAAAAAATCTATTTAAAAAAAATTTAAGCATCACATGAAATGAGAATGCAATTGTAGTTGTCATAATTAATTCAGCAATAAACAAGGGTTCTCTTCATAATATAATGTGAATGTTCTAGAAGTGATAGCAATAAGAATAACAGAAGAAAATTATGTTATAAAGATCATCACAGAGGGAAAAAATCAAATAAATAAACTTTTCCTTTTTGTTGATGATAATCACTAAAAAGCAATTACAAGGAAATGCTCAAAGATACTAATCAAGGAAATCAATAGTTTTAGAAAAGTTGCAGCGTACAAAATACACTCAAATAAATTAACATCAATTTGTAAGATTTTCCTTAAAAAATATAATTGAATAAGCCATAATAGAAGTGGAATTCATAATAAAACAACTACAAATTCATAAAAAGAAATTGAGAGGCAACCTACAAAAACACAATATATCTGTATAGATTTCAATATAAAATAATATAAATTTTCAATTATAAAATATTTAAAGGTTAATGAACAATTTAAAGAAGTGGATGAATAATTATTGCTCATGACTGAGTCATGCCAAAGTAATAAAAATTGACAATGCTCTCAAAATTAATTTATATGTTAAAGTTATACAAATCAAACTTTCAAAGTGATTCTTTATTGAAGTTGATAAATTAACAAAATCCATCTGAAGAAATATAGGATCTAGACTATGAATTGACCTCAATAAAATAGTTAGAATTTAAAAAATAAATAATACTTTCAAAACTCAAAATATCTTATAAACTATATTATAAACATCATCAAAATCATTGGTTAAAAAAACAGAGTAGAACAATGGAATGAGTAAGACAAGGGAGAATAAGAAATAATAGATTTAAATAATTCAGTGTTCAATAAACTCCAATACATAAACAATTAAAAATCCAGACCTGTTCATGTCAAATCCTTACTCAACAAACTCCTGTGTTTTCTTTTTACCTTCAGGATCAAATATAAAATGCATTGTTTGGCATTTAAAGCCCCTGTATAACTTCGTCCCTTTATATATAACCAGTATTCTTTTGCTTTCCACTCATCCACAAATTGTTTGATCCGCTGACTGGCCTTTTAGTTGTCTAGAAAACTAAAAAATCTGGAAAGTGGTTTGGAAGAAATCAGAGCAACATCTTACAAAATATTTTATAAACATTGAAAATGCATCCATGATGGTAATATTAAAGCTCATGACAGAAAACAAAAGACAGAAAGATCACATATTTTTCACAATTTTATATAGGACAAAAATAGATCCTGTTCCTCTCACAACTATGGGTAGGAGATGCGTTTTAACCAAACAATGAGTAGAGACAATTTTTAATACAAAACAGATAATTTTGAATATATGAAATTGAAGTTTATGTATAAATGAATATCTATAGAGTAAAAAGGTGAAAGGCAAATGAGGAGGACAAAAAAAAACCCCTTTATATCAAATTTCTAAGAAAATTTCCTGTGCATGATATATTGTCAACTAACAGATATAAAGAGCAAAGATTTCCCCAGTAGATAAATGGCCTAAGGATATAAACAATCCTCAAAAGAAAAATTACAAACCATTAACAACCATATGAAAGAATACTCCAAGTCAAAACCAATAAGAGAAATGCAAATCAAAACAAACCTGAGGTTTCACATCATGCCTAGAACACTGTAAGTATAACCGAAGATGGGGATAATCAATTTTGGAAAGGTGGTGTAAAGATTAGGTATTATTGTTATTCAGTAGTGTTAGACTCCTGATGACTCAGTGTAAGATTGTATGTGTGTGTGTGTGTGTGTGTGTATGTTTTATGCAAAGATCCTGGAGTGGTTTGGCATTTTTTTCTCTAATTGGTTAAGGCAAATAGAGGTTAATTGACTTTCCTGGGATCACACAACTAGCAAGTGTCTGAGGCTAGATTTGAACTCAGGTCTTCCTGACTCCAGGCCCAGCCCTCTAGACATTGAGTCATCTGCTACCTCTAAAAACTGGGCATCCTGATGAATAATTGGCAGAACCATTTATTACTATAACCATTTTGCAAAGGAATTTGGAATTATGCAAACAAAGTAGCTAAAGTATCCATATCCTTCAAACTATAGGGTTCACTATTCAGTGGTACCACAATATCCCCCAAGGAAGTTATTGATGAAAACAAAGTCCCAAAAAAGAGACACACACACGTGAGTGTATATATGTGTGTATTATATATGTAAAATATATATACATATTCATTTTCATTATATGTGCATATGTATACATGTATGTGAACTCTTTTCATCATAGCAAAGAACTAGAAACAAAGTAGATATCTAATGTTTGGGTAATGGCTAAAAAAGTTGTGGTACATGAATATAACACAATATTGCTGTGTTGGGGGGAAATGGCAAATGTGATATATACAGAAAATCATAGAAAGACTTACATGAATTGATTTAGAGTGAAGTAAGCATGGCCAAGATGGATAGCTAGATAGATAGGCAGACAGACACACACACACATACATGTATGTATACATATTTACACACACTCAATGCCTGCAACATATAAACAGAAAAAGATCCAAACATAAAATATTCCACAGTAAATATTTCAAATTGACAATGAACAAATATGGACCCAAAGAAATTACATGAGAAGACACTCCTCCCCCCACACACACTCCTTTAAAGAGGTGAAGGTATTACAAATGGTGTCAACAATGGAATAGATGAAGGTTAGTGGTGGGGGGGGGATATGAGGAATATCATCTAAAGTGACCGTCAAAATATTAAGAGATACCCTGTTTTCCAGAACTAAGGCCCAGCAAGCAAGCTGTGCCCTGAGATTGGAATACCAGCAGTCCTTTGCACTCACCCTCCAGATGATCTCAACCACAGCAAAACCCCAGAATTGGGATTTATTATTTTAACTATTTAGCCCTATTTCACAGGGGATCCTGACCTGAGAGATGAAACTGCAGCCAACATACTGAAGCAAAAAATAATCAATCATATCTCCTGACATTCTGAACAATTTCTGTGCCTGTAACTACTAAGTGAACTAAACCAGATGCTGCAACCCTTCCATGCTAACTCTAGTTCTGTATCCCACTGAATGATCACAAGGCTCAATGACCCTGAAGACTTGAGGCAATCATAAGGTTCAATGATTCTAATAACTTAAAGACTGTTTCCACAGGGCACAAAAAATTCCAATAGTGGGAACTCTTTACTCAAGACCTGAGAAGAACTATATTGGGTGCTTCCTTTTTTGGTTTTCATTATTAAAAACCCTACACCTGCTGTAACAGCCATAAGCTATCCTTCTCAGGAGGACTTCTGCTTACAAGTATTTTTCTCACTTTGAAATTAAACTTCAATTCTAACCCAGAAGTTAGAGACTGGTTTTGGTCCAGTTGACAGTGACTGAAAAGAAAAAAAGTCATTGAATGAGACAGGAGAAACAGTATTCAACCCCCACTTCTTGAAAACTCTAATTCCTTTTAAAATTCAGCTCAAATATCACCATGCTCAAAACGTGCTTTCTTTATCCTGGCACATAATACATGCTAATAATGTTGCAATTATCTTGTGTATTTCTTACATTTTCTGACAGCACATTCATGAACATGTTATATCTCTCCACTCCACAAAGAACATAAGTCTTTTTATAGAAGAGACTGACTGAAATTTGTATTTGTATCCTCAGCACCTAGCATTGATACAGTTGGTGCTTAATAAATGTTCATTGACTCATTAATAAGACATGAGAGAAGAAAGAATGGAGTAAGAATGGAAAGTCAATTGTGCCAAATACTACAATAGGTTCATGTTAACCAGAAAAAAGGATTAAAAAAGAGGTCACTGGGTCTCAGTGATAGTCTTCAAGAGGTCACCATTGCCCCTAGAAAAGTATTCTTTGGGAAATCTCATCATCTAGTAAGAGCCATTCAGCTTTGGTACACATCAGTACCCTCCGTACCTCTGATAGGAGGGTAGAGCCATGAATTTCTGTTTAAGGAGCAGGGGAAGAGACACATCTCCTTGGACTTCTCATTTCTCAACCAGAAGCATTCATTTTGCAATCTTTGGAAATCTCTACCATGCCCCCAAGTTGCTTCAGCTCTCGTTAAGTTTATTTGTTTGTTTTTTCTTTTTTTGGTGCATTATCTTCCTCCATTAGATTGTCGTCTTCTTAGGGTAGAAACTGTCTTTCTTTTTCATATTTGTATCCCTAGCATTTAGCATAGTTTCTGGAACATAGTAGGTACTTAGTAAATGTTTATTAACTTACTGCCTGGGAGTGCAGTTTTTGTAAAGTGGTAGAGAGAGACAAAACATTAAAAGGATTGAGGGGTGAGTGTGTGTTGAGGAATATGAACACATTTGCAGACTGCTTTTTCAAGAAGTTTGTTAATGAAAAGGATAGAAATGGGGTTGTATATTTCAATAGGACAGAAGGGCTGAGCATTTTGTTTTAGTTTGGTGGAAGTGAATCTGTTGTTAGAAAGGGAATGGAAAAAAGACAGAGTTATATCATCCTTGAGAGAGAGAGAGGTAGTCGTTTATGGAGCAATGTCTTGGAAAAAAAGAAAAGAGATTAGTTTAGAAAAGAGAAAGGTCACTACTTTCTTTGAGAGTAATGAAATAATGAGAATGGCTAAAATACATGAGTTATTACTGAGGTCTGTTGGTAGAAAGTAGAGGAGATTCAGCACAATGGTCTCAGTCTTTTCAAAGAAGTGTGAAAGGAGGTCATCCACTGTGTGCAGACGGTGAGGAAGGATTTGAGGATATGAGGAAAGAGGTAAAGACTCAGAATAGGCTGTGTGGAAAAATGAGCTATGTAATCAATAAGAATGGAATAAAGGAACTGATTTCTAAGTAGGTATAAAGGTCTTGCTCAGAGTATAAAGAAAAATTTATAGTGAATGAAATCAGCTGGCTTTCAAGACTTTCTTTAGCCTGAGGTGTTTGCTCAGTTCAGTAATTCTTTCAATATTTTAACTTTTTTGAATCTCTTAGTGGAGGAGAACATTTCTCAGACTTTCTTTCTGTAACCACTTCAACTATCCAGTTATGAATCCCAGTTCTCTCTCTGCACATGATGTCTTGGTAATCTCACAACTCTAAGTTCAAATGATTATCTATGTGTATATGACTCCTAGATCTACATATCAAGATCAAGTCTTTATCCTGAGTTGGTCTCTCTGCTTTCAGTATCTCTTCTCTCTAATTCATCATGCACAAAACTGTGAAATTGATATTGATCTAAACTTTAGGTTTGACCACATCACTGTCCTGCTTAATGGTTCTTTATTGTTTTTCGATAAAATAGCACTATGTGGTATTTGAAGGTTGTAGTCCATTTTGAAGCCATATATCTACCCTGTTTTATATTACTCCTCTATATACTCTGCATTCCAACTCAAAAGGTCTATTTGTTACTCCCAGTATATGATTTTCCAGTTCCTATCTCTTTACCTTTGTATAAGCTATCTCCCATATTGAAAATGTCATCCTTCTTACTTATAGAATCATGAACTTCTTTCTTTTTTGGTGAGACAACTGGGGTTAAGTGACTTCCCCAGGGTCACACAGCAAGCATCAAATGTTTGAGGCAGTATTTGAACTCAGGTTCTCCTGATCAAGGCTGGAGCTCTGTCCACTATGCCAACTAATTGCTTCACCAACTTCTTTCAAATAACATTATAGAGGCTACATCCTAAGAGGCTTTGCCCAATTTTTCAAGTCTTCTTGTCTTACCCTCTTAAATTATTTTGTATTTTGATTTCTTTATTTTGGCTATATACTTATGAGTTTAATTCAATTCAACCAATAATTGTGAAATGCTTTGTCCAAGAAATTACTTACGACATAAACATAAAACTTAAGTCCTGTCTTTAAGAACCTTGATTGCATTTGATAGAAGGAAGAAAGCAATCTGTTAAACAAAAGAGGAAATTCTAAATATTTCACAAATTAATTACAACAACAACAATAATAATCATATCCTAGCAGCAAGAGGAAACTACTTCAATTGATTGGGTAGTTGAATCAAGCGGTCATATCTGTACTTAAAGAACATTCACAGTCAAATGGAGTAGAGAGAGATGAGACAAAGAAAGCAATTAAGAAATTACTGTAGTAATTAGGTAAAGTGGTGAGGGCTTGAAATAAGGTTTTAGATTTATGAGTGAAGAAAAGATTTTCAAGGTAAAAAATATTAACTAGGTAGAAGTGGCAATATTTGACAACTATTGGATATGTGGGGCAAAGGAGAGTAATAGAGGATAATGGAAATGTTATAAACTTGGATGTCTGGAAAACGGTGTCTTTGAGAAAAAAAGAATTGAAATTAGCAGTTGGGGGGACTTAAGTGGGAAAGATACATCTATATCTATAGTTTGAACTATATCTCTAATTTGATAAGAAGACATGGTCTAATGAAATTTTTTTTTAAAGGGGGAGATGGTCATTTTTGTATGTATCAGAGAGGGAACCACTAGATAAGGAGTGACTGAAGATTTGAGAGAGAAGACAGAAGATGGAATGCTGTGTACAAAGAACATCAAGTAAGAAAATTTGGCTTGAACATCGAGTGAATCAGGGGAATAATAAATGAAAGACCTTGAAGGAGAGTTTCGAGCAAGATTGTGAAGGGTTTTAAATGCTTAATGGTAATAGAGGGAATAGAAAGTATTTTTACAAAAGAGTAATGCAGTCATACTTATACTTTTAGGTCATTATCAAGCTGCAGGTTTGCAGAAGATAAATAAGAGAGGGGAGAAACTGGAGTCAGGGAGACCAATTAGGAGGCTATTGCAGTATTTCAGGAAAGAGATGATGAGGGCCTGAACTCAGGAATTCACTATGTGATTATTAAGAAGGTGATGGATACAAGATAAATTGTAAAGGTAGAAGAGACAAAATCTGGAAACATTTTATTTGCATTTTAGCAGTAACCATTAGTACACTGACTGAAAGCTATAATGTGAGGATTTCAGACACTGTGAGAGGAAGAGATTTGTATTACAAGAAACCATTGGGTACACCTTATGCCATGCCATATAAGAAAATTCATACTCTTCCTATCCATAAAGCCAACAATGGAAATAGATATCACATAGAAATTGAGTATGAGTTTATTTAGGATGTTTTCATGAAATGGACTCTAATTCAAATAAGATAAAATAAGCAACTCTTAAATTTTTCTTAGTCATAAGATGCTTCAATGTCTTATTTGAATAGTTACTTGCTGAAATCAAGTGACCCATACTTCACGCTACCTTTCCACACATACACATATTTACTCTCCAATGGAGCTCACTTCGGTTAATATATTTTGGAGGGAAGGATGGGACTTTGCTTACTTGAAATAGGTAATTCTAGCTGAGAAAAAGTGATGTATCAATGCAGGCTGGCACCATATTCAGTTTTACTCCCTAAAAGTAAGTTGTTTAAATATACTCATATATCTGTTCCATTTTCTATGAATTGTCCTCCAATGAGTTTCAAATATGAATGCTCTTGTAATGAGGTATCTAAGTTGTATCTTATAGCAAGTTTTGTATGTAAAGTTGCATTTTGCCTCCACTGCTTTCACTGTTTTATGAGGAAATCATGTTCATAATCTTCTGACAAGTTCCTCTTAGCATTTCACAAGTGAGTACACATTCTGAGTAGTCTACAAAAGCAAGTACAACAGCTCCTACCTTTACTTTTTGTTGTTGTTGTTGTTATTCCAAATATTGTAATGAGGTCTGTGCAAGGCATTGAAAACACCAGTTTGTGAGGATAAACTCCGTTGGGGAGAGAGAATATGGAACCAGGTAGCCATGAGGCTGAGAAATTTTCTTAATTTGGAGCAGGATCTGACAGTCCATTGTTTCTTGATCACCTTTGCTGCTCCGCAATCTCTTATTTCCCTTTTCCTGTGTCAAAAAATCTCTCCTTGGTGTTTTGGTTTACAGAGCCTCTTCTTCTTGAGGTAAGCATCAGTAAAATGATTTCAAACTTTTACGCAGGAAAGGTTAACCCTGGTAGAGGTGGCAATGACAAATTTCTGATGGGTCTTTCTCGGAGGAACATGGTTGATGGTCAGAGGTCCAGTCACCAGTAGCAAGCCACCAGCCAGCTGCTTCAGGATAACCACTCGCTTGCCCCTGTGGCATCCAGTAAGCATAATCAGAACCGTGCCCGGGGTAATGCCAGATCGAAGTCTCCTCACATGCTGGCTGAAGGGCTTTTTGTCATGACTTATCAGCTTTCTAGGCACATCCTCAGTAGGGTAATACCTCGGAATCTTACCACAAGGGTTCCTCCACTCTTATCACCACCAACTGGATTTGAGACAGTAGCAGGAACCTTCTGTTTCATTTCCCTTTTAATCGGGTTTTCAGCGCAGCGTATTTCCGCTTGTACATGGCTCTCTGGGAATACATTGCAGACCTAGAGTATCTACTGATTCCTCGGGCCAGGACTGGGTTGCAACTGAAGTGCTTTCCAGGCTTTTTCATCACCTTTTGAGCCACATCTTCCTTTTTTGCTTTTCTCCTTTTTTTTTTCTTTTGTACTTTCTTTTCCTTTGGTTCCTTTGTTTTTGTGGTTTTTTTGTCTGCCATCTTGAGAGAAGGAAAAGAGTCTACCTTTACTTCCGAAAGAAGAATATGATAGTTATTCTTTGTCTTAAATGCAAATTCAAATACTCTACTTATATTTATTGAAAAATATCTACATTAATGTGGTTTAGTTCTTCCACTATTTGTCATTTCAATCATTATAGTACAAAGATCTGAACTTTAGCAGTTCAATAATTACTTGGATATTTATAGATAGTTTAAGGACTTGGTGATTTTTAGAACCTTCTGCTTCCTCACTTACCACTTTATTACCATTTTTGAAAAATCAAAAATAATCCATAACACTAAAGGTTATTAATTTTTATTTGTTTTATAAGTTTACATAATTAAAGAATTGATCAACTAGAAGCCAACCTGATGATAAGGAGATCTTTTTACTTAGCCAAGGTAATCTTTAAAGTCTTTCACCCCGGTGATTCTCAAAGCCATTCCACTAGAATATACGATTCACTTGCATACCCTTCAAAAACACAGTGATTACTTTTCTATCATCATGAGGAATTACAGCAGAGCCCTGAAGGAGGAATTCAGAATCCTGAAGACTTTATTATTTCCTCATAATTTTATATGATGATATGCCCCTCTGGGCCATCACTAATTTCTAAGAAATTTTGTTTGGGCATGCTCTGATCTTCACTAATTCAAATAAACACACATATATTATTCTGCAACAATAGACTGCCCACCAATAAAGACAGTAATTGCTTTCTTCATTTATTTTGACAGAATTATTTGCTGGTTCAGTTTATTGGTATTTAGATAAAGATTATTAAGATGACCAATAGAAATGAGGTAGTCTACATATCTACATATCCTATTCAGAAAGCAGAATTTTAAAAGAAAGATGGAAGTTATTTAACAGCAGAGTGAGCATTGAATTCAAATTGCTTATAATTAGTTAACAAAATCATTTTGACTCCACTATGTATTTTGAAAGTAAAACAGACTAATATTTGGTGGAATAAAAAGCACTTAAGCTGACTATGAATATATACATATATACATGTATGTTTATTCACTGTTTATTTGAAATTTAAGGATTACCTGAATTCTAAGTTCCAATTCACACTCAAGCAAACTAGAATAGACTTCCTTCTTTAAACAAACAACTGGAATTTTCAACCTAAATTATAGGATTATAGAGCTAGAACTGAAAGGTACCTCAGAGGCCAACTAATCAAATCTCATCATTTTAGAGATGAGGAAATTGAGGTCCAAGGAGATTGTGACTTGCTGAAGTTCACACAGATAATGAGCACCAAATATAGGATTTGAATTAGTTTTCTGAATCTAGAACCAGTATTATTTCCATTGTATTGCATGTATATTATCTTCCAAGTAAGAAGGATAATTTGTAATTAATGAAACAAACAAAAAGACACATTAATCATGGCAAAACATGGTAAAAATTAAATATTAAAATTCATTAGGAGATAGTCAATCAACTTCATGAAACATCTTCAACCATTTATAGAACCATGGACCCTATGAGATATGGAACCTCATAGAACTATAGTGTCTGTTATGTTACAAAAATTAAGTAGTGCTGCAAGAATGTCCTAGCCACTGGCTGTAAAAAAATCTTTTCCCTTTCTCATTGCTATGGATTTCACTGAGTTTCACTCTTTTCTAAGTCTTCCTGAAATTACTGATGATGTGAGGATTTGTGAATACCCTTAATTCATGGAGAAATCAAAATATTTAACTAAGTCTACCCAAAAAAAGGGCCTTGTTTTTGTTCCCTTTAGGTCAAATATTACACACTCATAACACCATCCCCACCATCATCACCCCTCCTACAACAAAACAACAATAGCAGTAGCAACAACAGCAACAGTAAAAGCAATAACTGTACTTTTCTCCTTCAGCTGTCCAAATTTTCCTATTGTTGTTTCATAATTAAAAATGTAATTTTAAAAGTTCTTTAATCAAGTTCTTTGTCCAGCAAGAGGTTTACATGGGCCAAATATCTCTCAAAGCAAATTGCCTATATATCAATAAAGATATCTCTTACAACAAAATATTTAAATGCTAAGTAAAGATATTTTATTCCACAGAAGAAAATAATGGCTTAGGGCCCTGCTCTCTCATTGGTGGGAGTCCTCTCTTATTAGCCTGATCCTCACACTCTGTACTACTGATCTCTTGAAAAGCTTCATGCAATTTCTGTGACTTCCTAATTCCCACCCGGGAACCCTTTGCTCTGACAGTTGAGTTTGCTATGATTGTCCCCAGTGAAGAAACATAACATTTACGTTTCACTGGAAACCTTCATAGCTATGTTTCCACCAGATGATATATTGTTGATATCTCACCTCACCTGTATTTCCACGTCTAGCATTGGAGGCAGAGATCAAATCAACACATCTATTCCCGGAAAGGACAAATCAATCAAATGCCATATGACACCATTTATCATCCCTGTGATTTCCAATCCATACCTTTCCTCTCCAGTCACCACTAATTTACCTTTGTTTTCTCTACTTTTCAGAGTGCAAGTTCTTCAAAGACAGGTAGTATTATTACTTTTCTATATGTATCCCCAGCACATATTATAGTATCTGGCACATAAGCAGTGTTTAACAAATTTTTTAAATGCTATTTTTTTGTTTTCTAAATCCACACACTTTCCCCCCTCCTCAAAAGTCATCCCACATAAAAATAGCATTTTAAGTAAAAAGAAAAGAAAAGAAAAAGAATAATCATCACAACAAATTTATATAGAAAAATGTGTGTAATGAGCAAAAATTGTGGACCACTGACTTCTATGAAGGACTTAATTGGGCTTGTTCTCTCATATCTTTTCTTTCAAGTAATGTTTGTTGTTTATAAGCTTGCTATGTTCATGTTTTATTTATTTTTTCAGTTCTGTGGTTGCTCTTTCCATTTACAATGTTGTATACAGAGAGTCATGTATTCTTTTTTTCTTAGAACTACTTCATTCTGCATCAGTTCATGTAGAACTTTCCATTTTCTTTGTCTCTATGAACTGTGCAATTTCTTATGGGACACTAATATTTCATGTGCTTTCATGTAATTTTATGTATCACAATTTGAATTTCAGTTCCCCAATCAATGAGCCTCCATTTGTTTCCAATTCTTTGTAATTAAAAAGTGCTATTGTAAATATTATGAGATATATATGTATATGAACTTTCTTTTATTGATGAATTTCTTGGAATATAAGTCTCAATGTTATCTATAAGTAATAGGCCATGGATAGTTTGGTCATTTTACAAAATTCATAATTATTTTATAAAATAGACGTATCAATTCACAGCTTTACCAAAAATATTTCAGTGTGCCTATCATCCCACAACCCACCCATGAATGTTGTGTAATGCAATTTTTTGATATCTTTGACTATTTACAGAGTGTGAGGTGAAACCTCAGAGTTGTTTTAATTTTTATTTCTCTTATTATTAGTGATTATGAGCATTCATTCATGTGGTTGTTTATATTTTCCTATTCTTTTGAATACTGTTAAAAATTTGGTAATTTATCTATTGGGGAATGGACATTAGAGGAATATTCAGTTATATAGCTCTTGTGCCAGGCACTGTGTTAAGTGTTTTATGACTATTGTCTCATTTGACCTTCCCAATAACCATGAAAGGTAGATGCTGTTATCATGTCCATTTTACAGTTGAGGAAACTGAAGCAAAGAGAGGTTAAGTAACTTGTGCAGGGTAACAGATTCAGCAAGCATTAGAGACTATATTTCAACTCAGATCATCCTGATACCATGCTCAGTGTAATACACCATGTCAATTAGATGCATCTATTTGTCATCTGTACATTTTTATCTCATATATGTTTATAAAAATATATTAGTCACAGTTATTTGTAGAATCTATTAGTTATATATGTCATACATGCCATATGTATATATGACTAAGATTTTATAAATATCAATATATTGTGAAAATGTTAAGATAGAAAGATAGATAGATGATTAATAGATATATCTTGTTACAAATATGGAAATGACATCAGGAAGATCTGATTTTAAATACAGATTTAGACACTAGCTGTGTGACTCTACACAAGTCACTTAAGTTTTCTTTCCCTTTCTTTTCTCAACTATAAAATGAACCTAATAACAGCATTTAACACTGATGGCTATTGGGAGGATGAAATGAGATATCAGTAAACAAGTTAAGGATAGATAGATGAGATAAATAGATATAGATAGATGACTACTACATGCAACTAATTGGCACAGATATGTCTATACACACCTTTTTATTGTGTATATATCTAGGATGTTAAGCCTTTATCAGGGAAACATTCCCATTTGAACACTTGCCTTCTACTGGGTAAATTAAATTTGTGTGGTGCAGACATTTTAGTTTCATGTAATCAAAGTTATTTCATCTTCTTAAATGACCTCTATCTCTTCTACAATTAAGCATAAATCTTCTCTCCATATCTATAGGGAAGTATGATCTGTTTCTCCTTTTTTATTTAAGATTTTCAAAATTCATTTTGTACATGTATTTAGAATGTATTATGAAATGAGGTATAAGGTATTGGTTTAAGAAATTTTGCCAGAATTCTTTCCAATTTTCCCAGCATGCTTTTTTTCATGATATAGAGCATTCTTTCCTAAGTAATTTATGTTTTCCATTTGATCAGTGAGCAATCGAATTTCATTGTTTCTGATTCCTCCTTGTATAGTCTGTTTGATTGATCTGTCTCTCAATGTTTTAACCAATACCAGACAGTTTTGGCAGCTACTATTTTAAAATATAGTATGAAATCTGGAAATGTTATTCCTCTTTTCTCTCTATCTCATTTTACTTGATATTGAAGGGATTTTCTCCCAATAAACTTTGTTATAATTACATCATTTTCAATTAAATATTTCCTTGGTAATTTGATTGATGTAGCATTGAAAGTGTAAATTAACATTAGCAGTATTGTCATTGTATTATAATGATTCAGCCTAGGCATGAGCACTGAATATTCCTCCAACTATATAATTTGTTCTTCATTTCTTTTAGGAGTAATTAAATATATGCAAGTGTTTGCTATGCTTTGGTAGATTGATTCCCATGTATGTTATGAATTTTATAGTTATGTAGAATGAGATTTTCTACTATTGCTTTTTGGATTTTGAGTAACTACATATAAAAATGCAGCTGAGTTTTGAAGATTTATTTTATAACCCATAACTTTGTTGAGTCTATTGTCTTATTATATTATCACTCTATGATCAAGTAGGGATAGTTTTATCTGTGTTTTACCTGTCTTTAGGTCTCAATTTTTTTTTCTTGTCTTACTGCTTTTTTCCACTTAATAGTATTTTATTTTTTATAATTACATGCAAAGATAAGTTTCAACATTCATCTTTATAAGATATTGAGTTCCAAATTTTTATCTTTCACACTCTCCTTTGCTCCCTCCCCAAGACAGTGAGCAATCTCATATAGGTTATGCATATACAGTCCTATTAATCATATTTCCACATTTATGATGGAAGAATCAGAACAAAAGGGAAAATCCATGAGAAAAAAAATAGTATGATTTGAATCTGCATTCAGACTCCATATTTCTTTCTCTGGATATGGACAGCATTTTTCATCATTAGTCTTTTGGAATTGTCTTAGATCATTGCATTGCTGAGAAAATCTAAGTCTATCAAAGTTTGTCATCACATAATGTTGCTGTAACTATGTACATTGTTCTCTTGGTTCTGCTCACTTGATGCAGCGTCAGTTCATGTAAGTCTTTCCAGGTTTTTCTGAAATCGACCTGCTCATCATTTCCTATTCCATTATATTAATATACCACATCTTGTTCAGCCATTCCCCAACTAATGGGCATCCCCTCAGTTTACAATTATTTGCCACCACAAAAAGAGCTGCTGTAAATATTTTTTTATGTATGGGTCCTTTTCCCATTTGTATGATCTCTTTGGATAAAGATCTAGAAGCAACATTTCTGGCTCAAAGGGTATTCACATTTTTAAAGCCTTTTGTATGTAGTTTAAATTGCTCTTCAGAATGGTTGGATCAGTTTGCAACTCCACCAACAATGCATTTGTGTTCCAATTTCCCCAGTATTTGTCATTTTCCTCTTTTGTCATGTTAGCCAATCTGATAGTAGTGATATGGTACCTTGGAGTTGTTTTGATTTGTTGTAAACAAAATCTTTGTATATTCTTAAGTAAATATGAAATATCACTACTCTTACTGCTACCATTCCTACTGCTATACATTTTGATGTATTCTTTAGTTCATCAATTACTCTACACCAACCCATTGAAGCAGACAACAATCCATCCATGACATCTCACTCTTTTGCAGTTCATTTCCACCCTTTTCCATAAAGATTTCAGAGAACTACTGAGATAAAAGTTCTTTTCTATATCTTAGCAGCTTTAAAGTAACATTGAGGCCATCTATCTGTCATCACATCCTCGCTATGTGATTAGCTTACCTGTTTTTCTAGTTTTATGAGCCCTGTATAAATGTCTTTTATGCCACTCTTTTTGTTGAAAGTTGGCTTTGGTAACCACTGGCCTCCTTTGGTTATCTCCATATAGTTTCCATTCCTCTTTCGATTATTCAGAATTTTATAACTTCCAAGACTGGAGTTCTGTGATGTGTAGCCCTATTGAATAACTGAAACAATATTGATGAAAAACAGATGGACTTTTGTGGCATTGGATAGTTGGGGGTCATTGAAAATGACCTGTGCAAGATGGGCTAATTATATGGACTGGATGTTACAATCTGAGGAAAACACATTTTCCAAATACTTTTCTCTTTTACTGTGACTGGTTAAAACAATCTCTTGCCATGGTTATAAATTTCACTGTGAGAATTTTACAGCATTCTAAGACTTACTGAGGGTCATGTTACCTGTCAATAGGGACATTTGGTGGATCTTGTCACCAAGACAGAATCATTTGGACTGTGCGCAAGACATCTTCTATTGCACTAGTATACAACTGATATCAACTTCTATAACCGTCAGTGTTAGAATTCTGGTTTATTGTCAATACACAGCAGATGGTGGAATAAATTTATCTCTGCAGTCTCATTTTTTTTAAATATGGTTTTCAGTGATTTTAATGTGTATATAGGAGATAGAGGATGACCTGCAAACCTGCATTTTTTTCTGAAAATCTATAATAATAAATACAATACCTCTCACTTTAGTCACTGAAAACAATGTAATGTACTGTAAAAAATGAGTTGTAAATCTTGGCCTGCTCCCTCCTATGTTTTCATTGAGGACATTCTTCATGCAAAGATATCCATAGAGTATGTCTATGCCCCTCAGAAGAGAAACATTATGGCAATACTCACCACTGAGTGATATAAGAAATTCATTCTTAGTTCTGTGCAGTCCTATTTCTCAACATATATCTTTATCTATTGATATAGATATACAGATACATAGATATAGATATGTCTCATAAAATCTTTATAGAGTTGAGAAAAAAGATATATAAATCAATATTTGCTGAAATATTCTAAATTTTCTTTTATTGATTAAAAACTATCTATGAACCTATGCAATTCCCCTGGAAGTATCCTCCCTTAAGTGATATCTACAGAAGTTTTTTGAAGCATACATTTTTTGATATTAATTTGACAGACCTACTGGACCTTCTCAATTTCATTATTCCCACAAAGTACATTTGCTATAAAAAGGGAAAGGTTGGAATATGGTAGTTATGCTGTTGTGTTAATATGTTACAATAAAAATAGTCAAATGTACCTGCTACATTCCATACATTCCATGTATGTATATAATTTTCCCTCTATTTTCATCTAAAACTTCTCTCTAGATGATCTGGCTTAATTTATATTATCTTCCATTGACTTTTCTTGCTGTAAAAAATGATAATCTAATTTCTCTTAATCCTCATTTGCAATATTTTGCAAGTGAACTTCTACTCTAAACTTGGGTTTCTTTTCAAAAAAATATCGGTTGTTTGCTGCAGAAGGTGATTCATACCATTTGTCTCCCTATTATGGTATCTCTTTTATTGTTATCTCTCTGATACTTCTTCTGTTCATTAATCCTTTCCAGAGAAACCCTCATGAGTTGTGTGGATATACACCAATTGCAGAGTAGTGGTGCAGAATGGTAGTGTACACTTCAACTCCTCTTACTCCAAAGCTCTAAATAACTAAAAGGTCAAGGTATTTCTGTTTTATTGAGGGGAAAAGACTATATTTTGTTCTAAATTGTTCTCTCCCTTATACAACCAATTATCTCTGTGTAAGCATAAGTACCAAGGATTTCTTTGTCCCTGTGTTTTTTTGGGGGGTGAAGCATGTCTAGTCCTGAAGGCTTTTTTTTTTTAACATGTTTATTCTTTCACTTCAGCTTTCCAGTCAACTTAACCCTCTGGACACTGTAACAAATTCGCTCATAGCTGATCGCAAAAAATTTGATATAGACAGAACACTCATTTCAGATCAGTTATCTGTGTATAGTGTGAAAAATTATTTCTGTAGATAATCTATGTCTTAAAGACTCAGATCCCCCACCCTCACCCCATAACCTTCTGTCCAAAGTTCTTCAGAAGGACACTGAGAAAATGAGATTGCATTAAATCTTCTTATCTTGGTCAAACTCCAAACCTAGGCCTGAATTGATTTTATCCTACTCAGGTTTGGTTGGAGACAGATTCCAAAGACTGGAGGTGGTGTTACTATTTCCAAGATGGCAGGTGAAAACAGCTCTGTTGACTAAGATTGAGTGACCTGGGTCACATATTCAAAGACCCTTATAATATATCCCACCTCCCAGTATGTGAACCACAGTTGATTGGCATCTCTTGGGAACACCTACTCTTTGAAGAGTATACAACTCTGGAACCCAAAATCCCAAATTGAGCCATTTCTGAAAGGGCCCCCTTCGGGGGGGCAGTTTTGAACTGACCTCCCATACAATGCATGTTAAGCCAACTGGAGAGAAATTAAACTGTGGACACATGCATCCTAATCTCATTTGCCTCTTTCTTAGAATATACTCTATAATAAATCAATTGGGACTCACAACAGTAAGATCATTAGCTGGTTACAACAAAAGCCAAAACTAATGCAAAATTAGAAAGAAAACTAAAAAGGGGAATAATGCCATTTATGCTAATGGTAGCTCTGGTCTCATCATTCAAATATTATAAATTCTAAAGTATAGGAAATTAACAAAAGTAAAGACACTTTACTATATCTTAATGATAGTTAGTATATTAGAATCTCAATAGGGACTTTGGAAGGGACTTTGTGAAACACACACCTGATGGGGAATCCCTTTGTCCTCTTGGAAATCTATAGGAAAGAGAAATTCTCTGCCACCTGATGAAAAAAAATAGTTTTTTGATAGTTTTCATTATTTATTTTTTCCTCTTAAATGACCTAGTATTTGCCTTTTTGCACCTTCCACACATTGCTCTTTCTTTTTAATTCTGCAGTTAAGCCAGAATAAGTTTGATCCATCTTATTTAAGACAAAATTTTGAATACTTCAAGATAACTATCATACATCCATTATCAATTAATGTAATTAAATATATAATGAAACATATGCATATATTACAATTATTATTATAACAATATAATATCAATAATTCTTCTCATCTCTGGCTTAAATTTTAAGTTTCTTTGACCAATGGTTGCATGGCATTGTTTATTATTATTATTATTATTATAAAAGTGAGAATATTTTTATTATGCTATTATCATTACTATTATTCCACATGAGAGAGGTTCAAATATTTGAAGATAGATATTATTATGCCCCCTACAATTAAGCAAAATTTCACAATTTATTTTGATCATTAATAATATCATATTGTTTCACAACACTTTTGTGTTGTTTTCTGGATATTCTTCATTTTGTAAATGTTCCACTTAACATTGGTAACACAGAATTTAACATAATGAAACAAATTTTTATGGGCCAGAGTCAATACAATTGGAACCATCATTTTCCTACTTTAATTATTAACTCAGTTTCTGATTGTATTACTTTTATTTGTCATCATCATTCTCTATCATGTATTGAGTTTCTAGTCAACTTAAATCTGAGTTTATAACACATGAGTGAAATGTAGTCTCTTCCTTGGTGGCAGCTTCACCCTTTTCATTCTTGATACCAGTAATTTGGTTTTCTTCTTTCTTTATTTTAAATTAAATTAACCAAAACTTTATCTATTCTATTGTTTTTTTTCCCATAAAACCAGCTCTTAGTTTTATTTATTAGTTCAATAGTTTTCTTAATTTTAATTTAATTAATTTTTCCTTTGTTTTTCAATATTTCTAATTTGGTGTTTAATTGAGGATTTTTAATTTGTTCTTTTCTATTTTTTTTAGTTGTATGCCCAATTCATTGATCTCTTCTTTTTCTATTTTATTTATGTAAGCATTTAGAGATATAAAACTTTCCCTAAGAACTGCTTTCGCTGGATCCCATAAGTTTTAGTGTGTTGTCTCATTACTGTCATTCTCTTGAATGAAATTATTAATTGTTTCTATGATTTGTTTTTTGACCCAATCATCTTTTAGGATTAGATTATTTAGTTTCCAATTATTTTTTAGTCTATCTTTCCATGGCCCTTTATTACATATCATTTTTATTTCATCATGATCTGAAGAGGATGCTTTTAATATTTCTGCCTTTCTGCATTGGACTGTGAGGCTTTTATGCCCTAGTACATGGTCAATTTTTGTGTATGTGCCATGTATTGCCAAGAAAAAAGCATATTCTTTTCCATCCCCCTTCAGTTTTCTCCAGAGGTCTATCATACCTAACTTTTCTAATGTTCTATTCACTTCCTTAACTTCTTTCTTGTTTATTTTGTGTTTAGATTTATCTAGTACAGAAATGGGGAGGTCAAGTCCCCCATAGTATAGTTTTGCTGTCTATTTCTTCCTGTAATTCCCTGAACATTTCTAAAAATTTGGATGCCATACCATTTGGTGCATATATGTTTAGTAATGATATTACTTCATTGTCTATGGTGCCTTTTAGCAGGATGTAGTTTACTTCTGTATCTCTTTTGATTAGATCTAGTTTTGCTCTTGCTTTGTCTGAGATCAGGATTGCTACCCTGCTTTTTTTACTTCAGCGGAAGCATCATATATTCTGCTCCAGCCTTTTACCTTTATTGTGTATGTGTCACTCTTTTCAGATGTGTTTCCTGTAAACAACATATTGTAGAATTATGGTTTTTAATCCATTCTGCTCTCCACTTCCATTTTATGGGAGAGTTTATCCCATTCACATTCAGTTATGATTACTATCTGTGTCTTTTTCTCCATCCTTTGCCCCACCCCATGATTTTCTTTCTCCTTTCTCCTTCCCCCCCACTAGTGTTTTGCTTATGACCACCGCCTCCTTCAGTCCCTCCTCCCTTCTATTATCACTTCCCCTTTTCTTCCCCTTTACTCTTACAACTTGTTCCCTCCCTTCTATCCCCCCTCCCTTTTCTTTCCCCTTTTCCCTCCTACTGCCTATAGGGCAAGTTTGATTTCTATACCTGACTGATTATATTATTCCCTTCTTGAGCCAAATCTGATGAGAGTAAGGTTCAAAAGATGCTCACCCAACCCCTTCTTTCCCTCTGCTGTAATAGGATTTTGTGTCTTTTCCTGTAATGTATTTTACCCTTGTCTGCCTCCTCCTTTCTCAGTACATTTTCTAAGATCAGACTAATCCACTTACTTAGATTCATTTAACTCACTTGATTAGATTTTTTTTACCATTATATCAAAGTCAACTAATATCCACTCCTTTTATGTATACTCTTTTAACATGGTGTAATAACAATACAGTTTTCAAGAGTTGTAAGTGTCTTCTTCCCTTGTAGGGATGTCAACAGTCTGCCCTTATTAACAACATTTGGTATCTTTCTGCCCCATTTACCTTTTTATGTCTTTCTTGATCTTGTACTTGAAGATCAAATTTTTTGTTGAACTCTGCTCTTTTTATCAGGAAGGTTTGAAAGTCTCCTATTTCACTCAATATCCATCTCCTCCCTTGAAAAATCATGCTCATTTTTGCTGGGTAGTAGATCCTTGGCTGCAGTCCAAGCTCCTTTGCCTTATGGAATATCATCTTCCACACCCTGTGGTTTTTTAATGTCGAAGGTGCAAGGTCCTGTTTAGTCCTTACTGTGGTTCCATGATATTTAAATTGTTTCTTTCTGGCTGCTTGCAGCACCTTCTCTTTCATCTGGTAATCTTTGAATTCTGCTGTTGTATTCCTTGGCATATTCAATTTGGGATCTCTTTCAGGTGGTGAGTGGTGTATTCTTTCTATGGTTATTTCATGTTCCAGTTTTAGGATTTCAGGTCAGTTTTCCTTTATGATTTCCTGAAAGATACTGTCCAGGCTCTTTTTTTCATCATGGTTTTCAGGTAGTCCAATAATTTTTTAATTGTCTCTCCTAAATGGATTTTCCAGGTCAGTTGTTTTACCAATGAGGTATTTTACATTTTCATCTATTTTTTCATTTTTTGTTTCTGTCTAATTGACTCTTGCTCTCTCACAGAGTCATTAGTTTCCCTTTGTCCAGTTCTAGTTTTTAATAGACTGTTTTCTTCTGTTAGTTTTTGTACTTCCTTCTTCAATTGGCCAATTGTGCTTTTTAGGGACTTTTTTCTTCAGTGTACTTTTTTCCCAATTGGCCAATTGTATTTTTTAAGGACTCTTCTACCTCTCTCATTAGACTTTTAAAATACTTCTTGAGCTCTTCTAAGAAGTCTTTTTGGGCTTCATACCAGTTCATATTTCCTTTTGACATTGTAGATGTGGGTTTGTTGACAATGTTGTCCTCTTCAGAATTTCTGTCTTGATCTTCACTCTTCTCATAATATGAATCTATGCTATGTTTCTTTTTACTCATGGTGTTTCTTTATTCCCTACTTTAAAGAGATTGAGCTCTCCTGCTGGGGACAGAGGGCACTGACCCAAGGTTCTTGTATTGGGGCCTAGGTCTTGGTCACTGGCTTTGTGTGCTGGGCCCTCTTAAGTTGGCAATTGGAGGCTGTAGTTTTCTGGCAGCTTACCTCGTGTTTGGCTGGAGTTAGCAAGGCTGGAACTTTCAGGCAATTCTAAGTTGCCTGCTTTTTCTTTCCTTTAGCTTTCTTCAGGTCCTTTTAGATGAATGCTGAAGGGTGCTTATCTGCCTGGGGCCCTTTGTAGTTCTGCCTCCTTTATTTTTCTTGAGGCATTGGGAGACCCACTTGCTGGGCTTCTGGCCCCATTTTTCTTTTAGTTCAGCTGTTCCAGGTTTTTTTTTTTCCCTGAGGTGATATTTTCTGGGTTTTCAGAGGTTGATAGGAAAGAGTGAGAGCTACTACCTTTTTACTCCACCATCTTGGCTCCTGGAAGTGGAAGTCCCTGAAATCTAGTCTCATTTCTCCCATTCTGTACTTATTCATCTAATTGTGCTCTTCCTTCTAAAAATCTAACTGAAGATCACTGCATTTCTCTACTAAATTTCATTTGTCTTAATTAGGCCAAATTTTTTTAAAGAATATCGAGATATTTGTGGATCCTTATTCTTCTATCCTATGTATTAGCAAATAAATTTGATAAATATGTGATCAATGCCTTGTCTCAGTCAGGGGTTTCACTGTCACTTATTGCTGAGCTAATGACACAGCCCTGTAGGATTACTCAATATAATTTTCCCCAGGTAGACATTCATTCACTATTGAAACATTTTGTGTATAATCACCTTTAGCAATTTGATTGATGGCCAGTTAGGTCATTACTTTTTTGGAATTTATCCAAATGAAGAGATTAATCAATTTTTATTCCAGAACAAATTCATCAAAATTATTAAATAATTTTGTGCATGAGAGTAATCACATATACTAAATTTTTTTGAAAATCTTATTTAAAAAAAAAAACAACTTGTATTTGTACCACTTCCCACCTATCAGATTGGTTAATATGACAAAAAAGGAAAATGATAGATATTAGAGGAGATGCAGAAAAGCTCCAACACTAAAGCAGTGTTGGTAAAGTCGTGAATTGATCCATTCATTCTGGACAATAATTTGGAATTATACCCAAAGGGTTAGAAAAACCATGCATATTCTCTGATTCCAGCAATACTATTGCTACGTCTATATCCCAAATACATAAAAAGAAGGAAAGGACTATTTGTACAAAAATATTTATAACAGCTCTTTTTGTGGTGGCCAAGAATTGGAAATTGAAAGGATGCCCAATAATTGGTAATGGCTAAACAAGCTGCGGTATATGATTGTGATGGAATGTTATTATGCTATAAGAAATGACAATCAGATAATATCAGAAGAACCTGGAAAGATTTACATGAACTGATGGCAAGTGAAGTGTGCACAACCAGGAGAACTTTGTTCACAGTTACAGCAATATTGTTATGTAGAACTGTGAATTATTTAGCTATTCTCAGCAATACAAGGATCCAAGACAATCCCAAAGGACTAACAATGAAGTATACTGTCTGACTCCAGAGAAAGAACTGATTTTGATTGAAAAAGGCTGAGGCATGCTATTTTTCACTTTATTTCTTTCTTTAACTTTTATTAGAGTCTTCTTGTACAAATTACTAGCATATAAATGTTTTACATGATTGCACACATATAACTTATATTTCATTACTTACTGTCTGGGGAAGGGAGAAGGAGGAAGGGAGGGATATAATTTGGAATCAAGACTTTAAAAAATGGTAAAAATTGTTTTAACATTTAATTGGGGAAAATGAAATATATAAAAATATTTAAAAAAAACTTTTGCATGCCTGTAAAATTTATAGCTATCAAAATTTTGCCAAGCAGAAATTTAAAGATTTGTTTTATTAAAGATAAAGTAGCATGACATTAGTGTTTCCCTTTTTGCATATAAATATTTCTACTGGGATTTTGAGAGTACTCAGTGCTACTTTAAAATAGTTTGTTCTTTTGGGGGGGAAAAAGGCAACATTCTACTTATATAATTGGTGATCAACACTTTTTCTTAAAATGCCCAGACATATCCAAAATTACTAAAAGAAATAAGGTTTTAGAACATGGGGTTGAAAAAATTCACTCTATCCTTGGAATTTTTATTTAAGAAGTACTTTTTCAAATTTCTCCTAGCTGATTCACTTCATATGGATAAAATTACATCCAGATAATTCAATATTTAATATTTAAATTGCTATTATGATGAATAATTTATTTTAAAAATGTAGCAGCCCCTGGATATGATAAATACCAAATAACATAGCAGAGATTAAATTAATTTTATTTTAGAAGAGACTCATTTACATGGATTTCATCTCAAATCATAGATTTTTATATATAGTCATATCAGAACTGTCTTAGAACACAGATGAGAAAAATTATAAAAGTATGAGTAATAATGACATCATATATCACATTCAATTGGAATTATTCAAAGCTGATCAAGTTTTAACATTACTTATAATGAAATACAGGCAGTGATACCAGGGATAATACTGATAGGAATTACAATAATTTTAAACAGAGCAATACCCTTTGAGAATTAGTTAACCTAACAAAACCCAAATAATCATAAACCCACCTTAGCCAAGAAGATTTATTTGATAAACAGAAAGACATTGTGGCCAAAAGCAACACCAATGTATAATACAAAACTGATTTTAAGAGGAGATAAAGAAAAAAATGCAAAATTATAACTACTATTGTCTCATAAAACCAAGAGAAGTAGTGCAGAATAAAAGCAATTTAAAGAAAGGTGAGCAGCAAACCTCACTGAATACTTCTGGGTATTTAAAATGAAAAAGGGAGGACAATAGTAGAAGAAAATTGGAAAAAAACTTCCAAGATTTTTTTCTAACAAGGTGTTTTATTATCAAAGAAAGTAGAACTACGATACTTGGGTTCCCACATCATTTGACTAGATATTCAAATGGAAGAGGTAGAAATGGAGCTAAAGGAAACAAAGATGGGGAAAGCAGCCACATTATAACAAAAGTATGAAGAGGAAATGACTGCTAAAAAGTTAGGCAATTGTTAGAGTGATGGTAAAATGATTCAGAGACAGAGAGAGAGAGGAGAGAGAGAGAGAGAGAGAGAGAGAGGGAGAGAGAGAGAGAGAGGGAGAGAGAGGAAGAGAGAGGGTGATGCCAAATACATAGAAAATGTTGGTCCTTATTAATACTTAAAAAGGTAAGCCAGAGGACATCATGAACTACACACTTGTATGGTTTCTTTTCCATATATCTATCACTTTTTTTGTTGTTTTAATTATTGGCATATACCATAGGACTTCCTCCATGAGAATATTAGTAAAAAAGAAGTTGGCTTCAAAAATTCATATCACACCCCAGATCACCTCATTACTATCATATATTTTTTTTAAGAGGTGAAGATAACACAAGGCTCCTATATGTTTACTGCTTATAAAAATGTCATTTAATAGAGCAAAGCACTACCTTAAACTATTTCTTCCAACAAGATGTCTCTCATTTAGATATCAGAATCATGTAATAAGCTTTGAAAGATCTAACATTGGAGATTACTTTCTTCAATCATCTTCTGGTTATAAATTTCAAAATAGGCCTAAAACAAGAAGATCTGTTAACATATTCACCACTCTGACAGAAAAGATGCAGTGAAGAATCCAAGTTAATAATGATTACTTGTCTTTGGTGAGATCCTCCATATGCTACTATTTGAAAATATTTTCATGCTAATTGCATCAAGCCTGCAACAATAGTACCCTGGAGGAAATACATAATTTTTCTAAAGGGTTTGACTTGGTCATCCAGTGAGGAAAAATCAAGTTTATAGACCATACTATAACCTCCACTTAAATGAACAATTTATAGAGCTTTTCAATCAGCATGTTTATCTGGGACAGAAAATACAAATAGCAAGGAGTTGGGGTCAGAAGTAGTCCATAATAGTAAAGAAACATTTATTAAGCTCCGAATAGGTTTTTGTCACTATGCTAAGCACTGCAGGTACAAAAAAAAAAAAAATGGAGAACATGGAGAAGGACATGGAGGAGGAGAAAGGAGGAGGAAGAGAATGCTTACCCTCAAGGAGTTTATAATCTAGTGTTGGAAGACAAAACACAAATGAAAGCTAACAATTGGTAGCATTAAGATAGACAGAAGGTATTCATACTTAATGCTGTGGCATGGTAGAGAAGTCAGTCAGAGAAGCCCCAAGGTAGTGCAACCAGGTGAAAAATGAGGGGACATTTGAGCAGATCTCTTTCCTTAAATGGAGTTCATCACCCCACCCTTCAGTCTGGGGCAGTAAGCAATGATGAGATGACATACAAAACCTGATGACATCTCACAGGATGATGTCAACCCAATAATGATCTTCCTGGGGCATGATGGAGAAATCAATCAGAAAAGTTTCAAAATAGGGTAGATAGGTAAAAAATGAATAGTAAAAAAAAGAAAAAGAAAAAAATAATAATAAAAAGAGGTTGCAATATATAACAAATTAGTAAATGTATTCATCTGGCATAAAGGATATCATCAAGTTAATATACAAACATGGATAGGGACATTGATGAATGGATTATGATGTGTATCAAAGTAGAAAATATGTGTATCTAGAATATTGGATGATAAATTGGAAAACACTGGAATTTTATTTTTGTTTACTAATACTTTATGGGATTTTTTAATATTTTACTTTGGCTTTAAAGAAATTTTGGAAGTAAAATGTTGAAATAGGTTTTCTAATTATTTGTTCCCTTTCCACTTCCACTTCTTTTTCCTTCTTTGTATTGCTGTCAGCCAAATAACAATGTGTCATTGTGTTTCTTGGGTCCAGAGACAACTGTTGTAATGCTTAACTTAAAAGTCTCTTCTTGGGGCAGCTAGGTGGCACAGTGGGTAGAGCACTGACCCTGAAGTCAGGAGGACCTAAGTTCAAATCTGGCCTCAGACACATAACACTTACTAGCTGTGTGACTCTGGGCAAGTCACTTAACCCCAATTGCCTCACAAAAAAAAATGGTCCCTTATACAAAGTTATTTTTCCATACTTCTATTATTCTTTATAGTAAAACTACCCACAATGTCAATTATTTTCTCTAATGTTGATAAATCACCAACTAATCTGATAAACTAATGAATTTCAATGTGGTAATGAATGATAATGCATATCCTCCTCTGTAATAGTTTTGTTTTAACAAGATTGTCACTTCCAGTTTTAAAAAAAGGCAGCATAACTGTAGTTGTCAGTGGTACATTTGGAATGAGAAAGACTGTTACTTCAAACCTGATTCTGACAATTTAGTCACTTCTTTTTGTTCCAAGCAACTCTCTATGATTTACAACATTATGATGTTATAAACTTATCTTTTCCCCAACCCCAATCCTCTTCTAAATTTTCCTATTTATTTGGAGACCACTATCATCCTCCAAGTTATTCAGGTTAATAACCTTGGCGTGATCTTCAACTATTCTTTCTCAATTTTCACACATGTCTAATCAGCTGGCAATCAGTACAAATGGCTTTTTTGGTCATTTATACCTCTAAAATATCTTTTGTTTCTGTTCCCTTTTTCTCCACTAACACAACTACTGTGGTTGTTTTGGCCTCTATCATTTTTTTTCCCAGGATTATTGCAATAATCTCCTAATTACTTGCCCTGCTTTATCTCTCACCACTCTAAACAATTATATCCATAGCTGCAAAAAATATCTTCTCTGGATTGACAACATCCATCCTCTAACCAATAAATTTCAAAGATTCCCTCTTTTATGTAGGTACAATATTAACTCCTCATTTTTGTATGTAAAGCTCTTCACAATCTGATCCTTTCTTATCATTCCAGGGTTATTATTATACATACTCACTGTCATGAGTGACTCACTCTAGAATCCAGGCAAATTAGCTTCTTACTGATCTTTATAAAGGATCTTCCGTTTTCCACCCCAGTGTCTTTGAACAGGATGGGCTCTGTGCCTAGAATGCACCTCCTACTTAAATTCTCTTTTAAAAATATTTTTTTTTAGTCTTCCTTCAAGGACCAACTCAAGTGCTACCAACTACAGTACAATCCGTAACATATTTCCTAATCTCCTAAACTGCTAGTATCTTCCCTTAATAAAAAAAAGAAAAAATAAAATAAACAAATACACAAATAAATAAATGTATGTATGAAAAAACAAATAATTAGATTAAACAAACATAAATGAGTTAATAAATAAATACATAAGTAGGTAAATTAGCTTGAAAAATCAACTAATTAATGAATTAATGAATAAACAACTGAAGGGATAAATGAATGAACAAAATAAATCACCAAAAAAACAAAACTACCTTAGATTAATTTATATACATACATACATATATATATATATATATATATATATATATATATATATATATACATATATGAACATCCTAACAACTCCTACCTCTAGCCCTCAGCCCCTTTACATAGAATGGAAGCTCATTGAAAGAAGGAATTGTTTCATTTTTGTCTTTGTATCCCCAGTACATAGTATATAGTTCTTGGCATAAAATAGGTACTTAACAAACACTTGCTGGTTGATTATCTTCTAAGTCATTTATAGTTTGATAGCAAAAATTAAATAATTTTCCTCATCTAGGAGTTCCCTAGGCTGAGGAAAACTAAGGTATGACAGATTTTTGGTGTCATAACCTCCCCCCTCCCAAATCAAGGAGAACAAACAACAACCTCTGTGAGTAGTAGTAGGAATTGACCCACTGGGGTCCAAGCTGGAACTGGCCAGTTGGGCAATACAGCTCCTTCACCCCTTCCTTCCTTCCTTCCTTTACTACTGACTTCAAACACATATTAGAGACACATATGTCCATATATTCATTTAAAAGAGACCAGAAATAATATGACAACTCTTAAGAGTGTGAGATGAAAATGACTCATTAGATCACTGATTTGGAACTGGAAAAGGCTTTGGAAGCCATTGGTGAAAGATGTAAAATGCAATCAGGGGAGTACATTTTCATGAAGTATAAGAAAGGAGAAAGTAAGAAAAAAGGAAGGAAGGGTCAGAAGTATACAATACAATATGGGTTTTTAAAAAAAGGAAGATTCAACTTGGGGAAAGAGCCTTAGGTTTGACAGCAATTAGATCATGAGTGAGCTTTGGGAGAAAAGTTTTAGCAAAGGCTTGGAACTAGAATTCAGATAACTATGAAGTAATATGTAAGAAGATAGTAAGGAATTGGGAAATGCAAGTCTATATTATTATTTCTATATATTTTTTAGTGAAGGAGATGAAGTGGGTTTGGCTATAGTTCAATAAGTTAGCTACATCAAAGAAATTTCATTTTGTTTTGTTTGTAGGATAGGGTAAAATTGTTGAGGTTTAGAGTTGGGGGAGCTGGTTCAGGTGTCAAACAATTCACTTAGACCTTCTCTGTAATTGTTCAAAGCTTTATTACTTGAAAGCTTCAAGGGCCTCAGGTTAACAAGGAGCTAAACAAAGACCCCCATATATAAAAAACCCAGACTTATATAGCCAGAAAGTTATACAGCTATAGAATGATGATGTAATTTTAGGGTTTCTTATGGGGGTTGAAGATTAGGGCTTACTAGATTAGGAAAAATTGTCATGACACTGGATGGGGAAGAGGAATGACAGGGTAAGGAACACATGATAAGGGAGACAGAGGCAATTATTTTGGTAGAAGTTGTATGGCATTTCAAGATAAGGGGAAAATGACTTGAGAAGCGCTCAACTTTCAGGATCTCAAAGTACAGGATGAGCTACAGAATGAGCATCAAACCCTCTCAGAGGGCCTGGGAAAATTAACCCTTAATATCATTTTAATACTAGGGCACCCTTTGTACTCACATCAAAACTTTGGAAGGCATTCATTACAAGATCACTGATGTTAGGCTGGACAAGCTGACATATTTAGCAAACTTGGATTATTTTGTAACACTTTGAGAAACAAAGCCAATCTAGATCAATTTCAAAATTTGTCCTTTATGTTCTGAATAACTAACCCTACCCCACTCTGAGCCCAAGGGCTATTAGGAATTTACTACCCTCTTTACCCTTTTACATTCCCATATATTCATTTCTATATTCCTCTTTGTTTTCCATATCTAATCCAATCCATAGCAGAAATGTACCAAGTCTTTAATGACGATGAGAAAAGGTAAAGCTATAAGCACATGCCATTGACACAAGAAAGCTAGAGAATATAAAGTTACAGAAATCAGTAATATATAGAGCTCAAATCCCCATCCAGGACCTCTAATGAGTAGAAAAATTCAGGACATAATTATAGCACTTGTAATTCTTTCATTCATAATAGCAATTTCTTATTGATTTTCTTGAAAACTCTTTGATGTTGGGAATCCTACCTCATACTTTAGCCATATCTTTACAGCAATTAATCATAAAATCATAGGATCACAATAGAGTGGGACATAAGATAATATGATAATAGGTTTTGATTTAAAAGGAATCTCTAGAAGTCATCCAGTCTAATGTCCTCATTGTACAAATGAAGAAATACATGCAGAGAGACAAAAGAAGGAAAGAAATGAAACAAGCATTTATAAAACACTTACTATGTGCCAAGCACTGTGCTATCCACTTTACAACTATTATTTTATTTGAACCTCATAAGAACTTTGCAAGGTAGATGCTGTCATTTTCCTAATTTTACAGTTGAGGAATCTAAGGCAGTCAGAGATTAAGGGAATTGCCCAGCATCTATGTCTGCAGTTGGATTTTAAATCAGGTCTTCCTGTCTCCAGACCCAATACTTTTTTTCCTCTTCAATATTTACACTCCTCTGGGTAAGGATTACGCAACCTGCAGCCCATGGGAGCCCAAAATTCTTTGGCATGCTACAGTTTGTGCAAGCCTGCTCTAGGTTTATATACATAATTAAGTATTTAAAAATATGAAATACTGATTACTTCATTGAAATATATCTCTTCCTCCATTCAATGGAAATTCATAAAGTTTAGAAAAATAAGCTAAATTTGCAGACTTAAGCTACTCTACTCCTGAACAAGTTGATGCATAATTATTTTCTTGCCTAGGATAGACAGATAAATTGCCTAAACTCCAATATTTTCTTGAAAAGTTGCCCTGAACAGGCCCTGGATCTATCTTCCTTCTGATAACTTTTGACTCTTTCCTTTTTTAGGATTTAAACAGCTTTTAAATGATGTTACTGCACAATAATCCATGCTATCACTACCTCCATAAAATGAGATCATGGAAACATGTCTATAGTATGTCTATAGGTTATTAGCAGACATGACCTAGGAACACACTGTTTCACCCTAGTTGAATACAATTATAAATGACTGATAGATCAAACCATCAACTGTGACCAACAAAAAGAAGGCAAAGTTGATTGACTTAGTAATATTTCAAGCAAAATGTGCCTTGTTGAGGAATTTGGAAATTGTACTCTACAAATGGCCATTTCCATTTATCATTTTGTCTTGAACAAATGCTTTGATTCTTTACCTGCTTATTATCTTTTCTGCAATGACAACAACAGTAGAGTCTTACTAGTCACAAGATCATAAGGGAGTAGATCCAGATCTAGAAGTCATTTTTAAGTTCTCTAATCCAACTCTTTCATTTTGTAGAACAGGAGACTGAGACCCATAGAGAGGAGCATGATTGTGTTAAGGTTATTTATGCCTTTACATATGGCAGAGTAGATATGAAAAGCTTGGGGTCCAAATACTATTCACTTGACCATGCTTCATTATTGTTCAGTGGAGACACAGGATACCAATTCAAACTAGTTTTATACCTCTTCTGCTTCAAAACATTGGCTTCAGACAACTAAAGGAAATTTATCTTACAAAATCCTTTATTGTTTTATCCATAAATCCCTCCCACTCAGCTTCAGAGATCCAAGCATCTTGTTTTCCTGACAGAGAGAGATATTTGTACCAGTTTTCTCTTTAAGATCCTTTTTTGAAGCGTGTGGTGGTCAGTGAACAAGGGCAAGAAAAGAAATTTTGGGGACAAATGCATACTTCCTAGGGAAGGCAAAGGATTTTTACATAGGGCCATGTATATTATAGCACAGTAACTGAGACTATTTTAAACTTAACATGAAACCGTGTGTGATTTGGAAAGGCAAATGTGACATTGAATTTCTGGAACACTTTTGGAATTTTTGATTCTGCCCTTTGTAGATTATTGATATAATAGAAGCCAGTTTAGAAAAGAAATGAAATGAAACAAATTCAACAGAGTGGGTATTTCAGAAGTGTTCATCTCTAATGGGTGTCAACTGTGGCAAATATAAATGATGAGCATAGATGATGGACAATGTTTGCTGGCTAATAGATTGAGAGAGTCATAGTTTTCTATAAATCAATAAAGAAAGATTTTTTTTACATCAACACAGATTTTCAATTAGAGTATCAATTGCCTTGTAGACATGATTTAGAAAAGGTAGATTAAATACTGTATTAATCTCAATATTGTATTAATCTCAAAGGATGTATCTAATAGAATTAAATAGATACTGCTACTTACAATAGATGTATGTAAAACCTAAAATGTTTTAGGGTTAATTGAGTTAAAATAAGATAATCAAAATACACTATGGACGGGTTCCTATGTTTTGTGTTAATAAATGCAATCTTTCAAGTACAGACAACTAAAATAAGATACTGCAATAAACTAGACTCACAGGCAATGGGCTTCAAGGTGTTGATCTTACTGGGAAAGATGTATCAATCAGTAATCAAAACCCAGAATTTGAAAGGTAATCAGTAATACATGTCTCCCTCTCATGTATATGTATGTATGTGTATATATATATACACACACACACACACACACACACATATATATGTAGTTATATAATTTCAAAGGAGAAAGTGAACTAAATTATTATTTCTTTAGAGCATATTGTAAAATGTGAGTGTAAACTTTTAAAGTTGGAATAGATCTTAGAGATAATTTCATTCAACTTCATCATTTTATAAAAAAATCCAAGAAGTCTTGAAGATTTTAATAATTTGCCCAAGATTAATGTTAGAATTAGGATTAAGATTGAAGCAACTTTTATAAGTATAATTAACAGCTAGATTGTCATAAAGTATAGACTTCATGTCAGAAAGACCTGGGTTCACGTCTAGCCTGAGTCATTAGCTGTGTTCAATTAGCAAATCACTTGATGTTTTAAAAGTCATGTCTTCATTTGTAAAAAAAAAAGGAAATAATTTGAAAAATTAAAATAAATAGCCACCCCCCAAAAAGCTACACATGAATTCTGAATGAATTTCCTGGGGACCTAACCTACAGACTTGTGAATACTAAGTTGGAAAATAGCATAGAGAAGATCTGCCATATTATGTTATGGCTAGCTATAGCAGGTAGTGAGAACACTGCAGGTGTAGTTAGAGGGCATAGGTTTAAATTCCAAGTTTATCACTTACTCTTTGTGTGCCCTTGGATAAAGTATTTAGCTAATATGGTCATCAATTTTCCTGCTACCCTGAATTCCTCTAAGAAAGAGTATACTTTGTATATTTGTTTTGCATTGTGTTTAATCTAAATTTTTTTTGGTTTAAATTCATGCATCTTTTCATTAGTAGGGTCAGATGCCCTGATTACATCTCATGACCTTTTATTTTGATCTGAGGCTGAATGTATCTTGAACTTGGGGTAGATTTTTGAGAGAGGTAACAGATGATTATGTCCTTGGGGCTACTACTAAAATTATATTAATCTATTGGTACTTGGTATTCACTGTCCTTTACATTTAGAATAACCCCTGAAAGTCCTGTTAATTATAAATGACAATTACTTAAATATTTAACATATTTTTACAATTTTATATTTAATTATTTCCTAAATGGCATGTAAATGTGTGGAATCAAATAGTCCATGAAGAAGTAAAATGAAAGGTACAAAATTTGAAGTGTGTGTGTGTGTGTGTGTGTGTGTGTGTGTGTGTGTGTGGAGAGAGAGAGAGAGAGAGAGAGAGAGAGAGAGAGAGAGAGAGAGAGAGAGAGAGAGAGAGAAGGGGGGGCAATTTAGAACAGGAAGTGAACTTCTAAATAAGGTAGCCCACCCTTCCACCTTTTCATAGAAAATCAAATTAATGAATAGCAAGTAATTTGTCTGACATCACATAGTAAGGAAACATGGCTAGAACCCAGGTTCAAATCCAAGGTTTTTGATCCAAATTTGTATATTATTTCAAATTTATTTTTGTTCAGTCATTTAGTTATATATGAATCTTCATGACCCCTGAACCATACCATGGCAGGTTGTTCTCTCCTTCACTATCTTTCAAATTCTATCAAACTTAAAGACATAATTTGTCTGATTGGCATCATTTATATATTTTCATTGCAATATCCTGTAAAATACTAATAGGTCAAATAGAGATAGCATAGCAATACATTTCTGTGTTGTTGTGTTGTACTGAGAAATCAGCGAGCGAGACCCAGACATAATTTAAAATGTGAATTTATTAGTGCGCAGCTGCAAGGGGTATGCACATCCAAATCAAGCAGCCCCAATCAGGGGTCAAGCTAGGGTTTATATGGGAAACAGCATGGGAAAGAAATGCCAGGAACATTGATGAGGTAATCCAAAGGTGCAGGTGTCTTTGGGGGCTATGGATGGGAAAGTACAGGGAGTATACCAGACAGGGAGGGGGATGGATCTTTGGAGTCTGGCAGGAGGAAGAGTCCTTGGGCTGGCCAAGGACACCCCTCTCCCTCTGTCTTGTTGAAAGAATACTCTGCAACAAAGGAAATCTTTCTCACAACACAGGAACTTACTAAGGAATTGGGAGGCTTCCAGAGACATGATGTGAGGCCTGGGGCCTGAGCAGCCCAGCTCTGTGTAGCTTTATCAGGGAGAGAGATAAGGGTCATGCTGAGGCCCATGCATAAATAACTGTTAAGCACAGTGTCCTTGGGCTGGGGAGTGGTTGTCAGAGACAGTGTTGCTGAGACTAGGGAGAAATTGGGGCACAAGTACAAGCACAAACACCCAAGCACCCCATCATTACAGGTCAGAGAGCACACAAACTATACCAGGTGTCCTGGTCTCTCGTATAAACATAATTATCTAAAGCAATTATATTGCAAGCTTTCTTATCCACTTGCTTTGGAGTTAAGGGCTGTGCTGAGCTATGCAAGAGTACATTTCACTATTGTTTAGATTTAGGAGGAAAGAGATCTGGGGCAAGATTAAGCACCAACTTTTGCTTTCCATGGCTTAAAGGGCCGTAGTACCTAAATGGCAAAATAATATTCTGCATTACAGTTGTTGTTGTTGTTTTTAATTTCTTTGAATGGCAGCAAAAGAAATAGTAGAAAAAACTCTGAGCTGAGGCATATGCACTAATGTAGTACATCAAAACCCTTTTTTCTGCTCAAAGTTATACATAATTCTTTTTATTTTTGTAGAAATTGGCATTACTAAACATATTTTCTTCATGCTAAAAAATGTAACTTTTTTGAGAAGGAATAATAATCCACTTCATTTTATATGAAATGGACCAAAAAATATCAATTGTTTCTACATTTGCTATTAGGTAATAGAGACATGGAAGACAAGGAACTCCTGCAGAGAGATAATTTTCACAGTGCTTAAAAAAGCATAGGTAGGTAATGTGTCACTTGTCAAGAACAACATTTTAGACAGCAGAAAACTTAAAGGTAAAGCAATGGAGAGCATATCAACAGGAAGAAAAAGGAATATCTGTCAGTGACAAGATCATCCAAAAATTGTTCACAGCAGGAAAAGTTCATGGAAATATATCTGATATATTAGGGAATAAAAAATACAGTTCATTTTATAAAGATAGAAAAATAATAACAAAATTCATCTGAAGAACAAAACATCCAGAATACCAAGGGAAATAGTGAAAAGAAATGCAAGAGACGGTGGCCTAGCAGCACCAAATCTAAAAGTGCATTATAAAGCAGCAATCATCAAAATGACTTGTTACTGGCTTAAAAAAAATAAAAGAGTGATAGATCAGTAGAATAGGTTAGGTACACAAGACCTAGTAGTCCATGACTATAGTAACCTACTGTTTGATAAAGCCAAAGACTCCAGCTTCTGCAATATTTAACAAAAACTCTTTGGAAAACTGGAAAATAGTATGGCAGAAACTAGGCATAGACCAACATCTTACACCATTCACCAAAATAAGGTCAAAATGGGTACATAATTAGATATGAAAGGTGAGACTATAAGCAAATTAGGAGACCAAAGAATAGTTTACCTGTCAGAGCTATGGAGAATGGAAGAATTTTAATCACAAAAGAGATAGAGAATATTATGAAATGCAAAATGGATAATTTCAATTACATTAAATTACAAAGTTTTTCCACAAACAAAGCCAATGCAACCAAGATTAGAAGGAAAGCAAAAAGCTGGGAAACAATTTTTACAACCAGTTTCTCTGATAAAAGCCTCATTTCAAAACTATATACAGAATTGAGTCAAATATATAAGAATACTAGTCATTACCCAATTGATAAATGATAGAAGGATACCAATAGGCAGCTTTCAGATGAAGAAATTAAAGCTATCTATAGTCATGTGGAAAAAAAAGTTCTAAATCACTATTGACTAGAGAAATGCAAATCAAAACAACTCTGAGGTACCACTCACACCTATTGGCTAACATGACAAAACAGGAAAATTAGAAATGTTGGGAAAGATGTTGGAAAATTAGAACACTAATGCATTGTTGGTGGAATTGTGAACTGATCCAACCATTCTGGAGAGCAATGTGAAACTATACCCAAAGGGATATAAAATATGTGCATACCCTTTGATCCAGCAATGTCACTTCTAGGGTTATATCCCAAAGATATCATACAAATGGGAAAGGGACTACATGTGCAAAAATATTTATAGCAACTCTTTCTGTGGTGGCAAAGAATTGGAAATTGAGAGGATGCCCATCAGTTGGGGCATGGCTGAACAAGTTGAAGTATATGAATGCAATAGAATAATATTTTTCCATAAGAAATGATGAGCAGGTGAGCTTCAGAAAAACCTAGAAATACTTACATGAATTGGTGCTGAATGAAGTGAGTAGAACCAGGAGAACATTGTACACAGTAACAGCAACATTGTCTGATTACCAACTTTGATAAACTTAGCTCTTCTTAGCAATGCAAGGATCTAAGGCAATTCCAAAAGACTGATGATAAAAAATGCTATCCACATCAAGAGAAAGAATTATGGAGTCTCAATGCATATTGAAGCATACAATTCTCTCTCTCTCTCTCTCTCTCTCTCTCTCTCTCTCTCTCTCTCTCGCTCTCTCTCTCGTTTCTTCTTTCTGGTGATTTTTCCCTTTGGTTCTGATTCTTTTTTACAACATGCCTAATATGGAAATATGTTTAGTATGATTGTATAGATGTAGCCTATATTAGATTGCAAGCTGTTTTGGGGAGGGAGGAATTGAGGGAGGGTGAGAAAATTTAGAACTAAAAATCTTATAGATGTCAATGTTGAAAACTAAAAAGAAACAAATAAATAAATAAAAATTAAAAATACAGTTCATGCTCTAGTTGGCCTACAAAATCTATTGAATTTGTGTGAATAGCTTTTCTAAGGCTTTGGCACAGAAAAACTATATCTATCTATACATACATACATACATATATACACATATATACATACATATTTATCTATATACATGACATGTATAGTGTGTGTAGACATGTATGTCAAATTTCAGAAGGGTTAGAAAATATATAAATTACCTGAATTCATAGATTTCATGATTTACCATACCTTCTATGAGAGACTTACCAGTTTTCAAAGAAGAAAACATAATAAAGTAGAAGGTAGCTAAAATGTTATTGGCATAATTTATTCTTTCATTCTGAAAAAAGCCTGCTTGCAGTGCCTATAGAGAAAGGCAAAACTTATGAATAAAGATCTCTGATTTCCTTAAACCTAAGACAAGGCCTTATTCAATACCTTGCCTAAGTGAATATACATAAATCACCTGGACTGACATGATATTCCCAAATGAGCATTTATCACTCTTACCTGGTGGCTAAATAAGGATCATTATGATTAACATTAGTTATCATTGAATAGAATTGAAGTTGTAGAAGGTATCAAAAATTCCTAATGATGTTTTGGCAAATATTAGAAGTTATCTTTTGGAGTATATTCCTTTTATCTGCTTGAATACTTTTAGTTTGCTCCTTTCTCTGTACACGAGAGAGCAAAATAGGGCCAAAATCCTTGAATCAATGTTCCCAATACTATGTTAGATTAGTATTAAATGAAGTTGGAATCAATACATAACTCAATATTTTGTTCCTTCCATGGTGAAATAATTTATATTTAAATATTATTTGTGACTTGCAAAGTGCTTTCCTTACTACATCCCTAAAAGGTAGATAGTATAGGTATTTTTACTCCCTCTTCAAAGATGAAGAAACTGAGGTCCAGAGAGGTTGGATTATTTGTCCAGTGTCAAACTGTGAATAAGTGACAGGGAAGGGATATAAACTAATTTTTAAAAAGTATTTAATGATCATTATTCCATATCATACTGCCCCTAAAATATATATTTGGAAGCCTCTCTCCTTATTTCAAACTATTTTAAAGTTTGGAAATGGGGGGAAAGGGAGGATAGCAGCAGCTTTTCTCTCTCCTATACCTCTTGTCCTAGATCTAAATCATGAGCATACATGTATGTCATTCTTTCAAACACAGAATAGGCTATCTCTATGTATATTCATGTACACATACAGATAGTCTGTGCTATGCATACATATGTATCTCTATGTATACTCTTCCTCTACTCTCCATCCATTATCAGATATGAAGTAATTTTCTTTTAGCCTCAAATCTAGTTTCAGGAATAAAGTGTCATGTAGCCAGGGATACCCAATGATTTTTTTTTTAATATATATAATTCAGAGGCATATCACAAGGTATAGACTGGATGTTTAAGACTCAGTTTTGTCTCTTATAATATAACCACACCGCTACCAGACAAATGCAAGACATTAAGCATTTACAAGCTTAATTGCAAGATACAGGTTATAATACAAAAGATTTTTAGGGGTGAGAGATCATTGAGGCTTGCAGCAATTAGGGAAGATTTTATGGATGCATTGAGACTTAAGCTCAATCAAAGAAGATAGCCTGCATTTAGATATGACAGGAATAGAACGAAAAAGAGTACAGGCCATGGATATGATACAGGTATGACTATGGCCGTGTTAAAATATATATTCCTCCCAAAATGCCCCAGGAATTCTTAGGTAACTTAGACAAAAGAGAAGAAAATTATTTCAAAATTAAACAGATTAATTCATCAGTCAACTTAAAATAGCCTAGATAGTAGTTGAGAATGAACCACTGATTCTAATCACAGGCATCCTACAGTAGGACCTACGTATTTCATGCTAACTGCCTGCATCATGCCCCATTGCATCAAACTCTATCTCCCTTTCTTGCCTTCTGTGCCACAGTAGGTGCTGAAGCTTATTTGTGCATATGACTTATCCTATGTAGTATTCATAGCAATTAGTAGTATTCATGGCAAAATTATGGAGGAAATTAGAGAAGTCCAAAGGCACAATTGAAGAGGCATTAGGAAGCTCTTCATTGGGATAAGTTCTTTATCCTTTTAAGTTACCATCAGCCTTGGCACTCCACCTCTGCAACTCTTGATTAAAGTGTTGGCCGTGAACTCCAAATATCCATTTAAGGAGAAATTCCAGCTCAGACATCTCATTATATCTTACCTGACTTCACTACTTTGGGACTTCTCTGATATCACCATATCCTCTCATAAGGTATCTTCTCCCACTGCCTCCTCAATTTTTCAGCTTCCTTTTGTATTTTGGCTTTTCTTATGAAGTTGTAACCTATGTGTGGGCAGGTTCTTTCTTTCTTTCTTTCTTTCTTTCTTTCTTTCTTTCTTTCTTTCTTTCTTTCTTTCTTTCTTTCTTTCTTTCTTTCTTTCTTTCTTTCTTTCTCTTCTTCCTTCATTTTTGTATTCCCAGGGCTTAGGACAGTACCTGGCATATAGTAGGTATTTCATAATATTGAATATCTATTGACTATTTGACTGACTGCTTGCCCTCACCTCACAAAACACACAAATTCTATTCCATTTTCAACCTTGTATCCTTGCCACTGGAGGCTATCCTTCTGGTGGGGTAGGGTGGGTAGCAGAGAGGCTAGCTAACTTGTGTTAGTTTCTCCTTGGATCATATTCATCTTAGAAACTGAATCTATGTAGTTAATATACTTATTTAAAAAAAATAATCCTTCAAAATTTGAATAGAAATGTGTAAGGAACAATAAAATGGTTGAATAGAATAGAGGTTTGCTATTGGGAGGTAGAACCCAAATGTTTCTTTTACACCATGATTAACTGAAGACAGTCTAAAGTGTAATTGAGTAGTAAAGCATAATGTTCTGCTGGTACTGCAGGAGGAAGTTACAGAGGAATTTCTAAGCAAGGGAGAAAGGAATTTAGATTTGATGTGTCAGGCTATAAGAATTATTATAATTATAATAACAGATCCTTATAGAAGAATTAATATCTTACAAAGCAATTGACATATGTCACTCTTTCTTACTGTGGTCTGTGATGAAAAACTTTATGGATAGATATTATTATAACAATTTCACAGATGAAGAAACTAAAGTACACAGAGATTAATTGACTTGTTCAAATTCATACTCTAGTTAAGTAGTATTGGAAGTCAAATCCAGGTCTTTTACCTACAAATCTATTGACTTATCTACTAAAACACAGCTCCGTGAGTCCTAGAGCTGTTTTGGAGCAATAGGATATGAGAAGACTAGCAAAAGTTTAGGATTCAGGTCCGATTTTACCACAAAACCTAAGGTGAGATCAGTAAGTCCAATGTATCCATTTCTATTGTGTGGGCCCTCTGGGCATGACTACCCTATTAAGATTTTGGGGCTTGTAGCCTAATCTTAGATGAAAATGTCAACTTAATGAAGTTTGTAATATCTCAAACCCCAGGGATTTGCCAACCTAGGAACAAAACATTTTGAATAATAAATTTTCTGTGAAAGCAGCCCAACAACATACATTTTTGGAGAAGCAGAGGTGATATTGTCTCCTGTCCTGTCCATGTAATTTTTTCTTTTAACAGCTCCAAACCATTAGTGCCTTTCACCACTCTTGAATTTACCTAGGAACTCCTATGTATTATAGCTCCCAAATGACAGTCTACACACATATATGTATATATGTTTGTATTTCCTGATTGTTTCTTCCCATCATAACTGGATTTGGTTTCGATTCTCCCAATACCTTTTAGGTTATTGGCTACCTAATCTGGTACACTAAAGTGAGCTAAGGTATATAAATGATAATGAATTACTATGTTATTCTTTTTAGATAGCATCTTCATTCTAATGTGAACCTTGAATACATTCCTCAAGCAGCTGGTAGTACAGTTCAATAGAATACCAGTCCTAGAGTCAGGAATATTAGAGTTCAAATCTGGCTTTATGCATTTACTAGATGCATAACCCTGAGGTATATTACTTAACTTTTGTTTGGCTCAGTTTTCTCAACTGTAAATTGGGGGGGGGGAATCACATCTAACTTGAAGGTAATATTTGTAAAAATCACTTAGCTCAGTTCCTGGCACATAGTGGGTACTACAAAAATGTTTATGCCATTTCATTTTAGCCCTTCCCACTACTCTGCCTTCTACTTGCAGAGCTAATTACAATTAGTAATTTTAGGACCACTGACATGTTCAGGGTAAAAACTATTTTGTGGTATGGGCCTTTTGCTACTTATGAAATTAATTTAATGTAAGTACCCTCTTCCTCCGTCCACATTTAAGATCACTCCAATTTTGCTGCTGTTATTTAGTCATTTTCAGTTGTGTTTAATTATTTGGGGTTTTCTTGGCAAAAATACTGGAGTAGTTTGTCATTTCCTTCTCCAGCTCCTGTTATGGATGAGGAAACTGAGGCCAGAAAGGTAGTTTGCCACTATAGTTTACTGATCAAAGCTCTTTGGACCTCTATTTCCTAATATAAAAAAGAGTTGCTGATAGTGGTAGAATATGAAATATCTACAGTACTGTCCGTCTAAGTGTCTATTCAATTTGATTGACTTAGAGTGTTAAAAGCAAAATCCTAAGAACTGCATCAATGCGCTAAAGCCCCTCCACAACGTGATGCCTATGCAGGGGTAGCTGAATACATTTGAAATAAAATGTTATAATTTTCAGATATACCACTTTTTCAACCTACTTAATTCAACAAACATTTCTTAGGTGACTACTCTGAGAGATATTATGCTAGACTGCTAGAAATTCTAAAATAAAAGAGAATGCAGTTATGCTCAGGAAACTCAAAAGTGAATTGATAGGGCAGGTCAAATAACATGAAATCTGGACAGCATGTCCTGCTCTCCACCAGAGCTTGCAAGGATTCTGTGTAGTACAGCATAAACTGAAAGTTTAACTAATTTCAATTTTTCCCACTGTCATATACACTAAAATGGAGAGATATATTCATATGGAGTATTAGTTATTTGACCTTAGACAAATCTTTATATTTCTCTGGCTCTCAGATTTCTTATGTATAAAACATAGGTTTAGTACTAAATGATCTCCTCAAATTTAACATTGTATTAGAGGTATCAGTTGAAATAATTTAAAATATAATAAGCATGTTTGGGGACATGAGTTTAAACAAAACTGATTTTATATAAGCAATAGAATCTATATATTAGCAGGTTCCTAAAAGTTATCTCTGGGCCACTGACTTTCATAGCAAATCAAAGTTTTGAATAAAAGTATGACATCGGAAGAAATAAGCCTTGACTCCAGGACCTGCTGTCTTTTCAGTGATGGGTTCCTCTTCTAACTAATTGCTGATGGTAGTGTCCAGGCCATGACTATGGGAAGACTGGGAAATATCTTTCCTCCTCTACCTTCTGTACCTTGCAAACATTTATCGATGGCAATTGCACTTCTCCCAATGGCTCAAGTTTCAGCTCTGTGAAAACTCTAAATCACTTTTAGATAAAATGAAATAAACAAAAAGGGTGGCTTGATGAGGGTAGGAAGGCATTATAAGTTATAAAAATGTAAAATCACAAGACAGCCAAAGATAGAAAAAAGTAAATATAGTTTTAGAGTTGGTTTCTCTTCTCCATGGCAGCTGTAGAGAATACATTATGAAATTAGTGAATGGCCCAGGATAGAAATAATTATGAATTTCCTTTATCAAGCAAGATGTAAGTACTGGTAAGAATAAAATTCATTATTTTCCAATAATATTCATGTGGTTTTAAACATTGTAAATTTATTCATCACTATGGAAATGGCCTTCTGTTCTCCTGACTTTATGGCCACAATGTCATCAGGTAATCCATAGACAATTATGCCTATTATTATTGCTTTTGATACAAACTGACAAGAGCTGATTCTCAGGATGGTAGCAGGGTAGCTTTGGAGCAGAAAAAAAAATGTTGCTGTTGTATGAAAATACATTTAATGACATTATAAGCATGATTTGTTGAACAAATGCTTATTTAAATGTGTTGCTAAATTTTGACCTTATTTAATATAGTTGAACTTTACCACTAAGACAATCTCAGTACTATTCTTCATTTTCAAATATTTATAAAAGAACTGAAAAGTAATCATCAGTCCTAGTCAGACCATATCCAAATAAGTAGGTCCATTTGTGGAAGCTCCATTTTAGGAAGGACACTGACAAATAAGAAAGTATTCAGAAGAGGTTAAGTACAAAAAAAAAGAGTCCGAACACTGCACCAATACATGAAATGGTTGAAAGGTCCAGTTGTATACAACTTGAGAAATCCCTGGTTAGATGGGAATGGTGCTAATATCAAGTATTTGTAAGAGTCTCATACATAAAAGTGATCAGAATGATAGATTATCAGTCTTCAAAGAGGAGGAACTATAAGGTCATTTACTCCAATTCTATTATTTTATATATGAGGAAACAGAGGTCTAGTTTCTCTGTCCAAGGAACACATAGGAAAGATATATAAGTACTCTGTTTCCAAAGTTAGGGGCAGTTTTTATTGTACACATTGATTCACTATTTTACATGGCTCTAAGGGTCAAAATAAGTATACATTTCCAAACAGGAGATTTCAGCTTGATGTTAAGAGGGGAAATTCTTAACAATGTGAGCTACTTACAAGTGGAATGTCCTGCTTTTGGGAGCAAGAGGCCACCCTTCCCTGGAGTTTAAAAAAAAAAAAGCTGGACAATCATTTGTTGGAGATAGGTCACACACACACGCACACACACACACACGCACACACACACATGCAAACACACATACTTATTTATTAGGCATGTCTGAAAAGGGATGATTCACTCTGTTACTCTCACTGCTCATGGTCACTGGTTTCTGTGATAAGCTGCTCCATAAAATGCTTCCTTTTTGAATGCTAGTTAACTATAATTTCTACTGCCCTTGGTTTCTGACAGAGCTGCAGTCCTCTGTGTCTTCCTGTTCCAAATAGATAATTGCCCTGGAACCATGTGAACTGTCTTCTTTCTCTGTAAAGAGAAAGATACACCAGGCAATCATATGTCTCTAAAAGAGGCATAAGGAAAAAAGGAGAACAACTCTTCAAGAACTAAGAGCTGTTGCAGTCTGACTTCCTAAAGAGGGTATCCAGCTTGCTTTTTATAGGCCAAAATATTCTTGATTTATCCTTAATCAACCAGACTCTATAAGTTCCTTGACTCCCACCAGTGACCTTTTTCCAATGGCCAATGCCTTCTAATCCCATCAGTTTGATTTAAGAACCTAATGAAGTTGATCAGTTACTAAAGCTCCATATCCTATTATCAGATTATATAGGAAAATTTCACAATTTGATCAGGGACTCCCTTGACCTCTAGCCTTTTTGTTCATTACCCCTCTCCCCCAACCACACACACACAAACACTTAAATATCTGTTGCCAGAGAAAACAAAATGGAACTTGTGGGTAATATTTCATATTCCCAATTCAATAAATTTCATGTGGCTTAAATCTTAGACATTTTGAAAATTAGAAATCATTTATGAAGTTGTAGACCGACTATTTACTCATCCACAAATATGTAGCTTTACAAATTCAAAAACTAATAATTTAAAAAACATTTAGGCAATTCTAACAATATGTAAAAAGGCCTTTGCATTTCAAGTTCTGTGGTACCCTCTAGTTATGGAGGTAGTTACAACTGAGACAGGCCTTCAAGTAGGTACAGTAATTTTTCAGGTGAAAATTTGGGTGAAGAATATTGTGGCTTTAGGAAATCACATGAACCAAGGCATGGGGTCAGAAAAATCATCTTTTTATTTCTTTTTTTTAAATTAAAATTACTTTATGTAGACTTACCTTCCTGATATTCATAAAATAACTATTCACTGAGTTTCAAAGAATTATGCAAATCTAATTTCTACAAAAATATTTGGTAGAATACAAATGGTGTTAAATAAAAAATGTCAATGCAACCAAAGCCATATGCTACAATGGTAAAATCACTTCTATGCCAAAGTTACACTAACTAGTTTTTCTGGATATACCATACTCAGAGGCAGCTAGAATAGAGTTCTGGATTTGGAGTCAGGAAAATCTGAGTTCAAAACCTTCCTTAGATTTTAATTAGCTATGACATTTACTATCTGTAAGACCCTGGACAAGTCACTTAAACTCTATTTGCATCAGTTTCTTCAACTGCAAAATGGAGATGAGAATATCACCTGCCTCCCGGGATTGTTGTGAGGATCAGATGAGAAAATATTTGTAAAGTAACTAATACAGTGCCTGGCAAATAGCAAGCACTATATAAATGTTAGATATTAAGGAGGGGTGAGTTCCCTATTCTCTGAAATCAGTAGAAGGGAATGTGGGTAGCTTGAGGTCTGCCTGCTACTCACCCCCTACCACCTTGACCTTACCCATTCCTTCCCAGCTCACCCTTTCCTTCCTTTACCTTCCACCCCACCCCATTCTTCCTCTATTTTACCCACTTCCCCTCACCTGACCAATCCCTAAGATTCCTGTGTAAGCATGCATGATGATGTTTGAGAAAGGTAATAAAAAGTCAGCCCATCAGACAGGTGAATTAATGCAAACAATGTGTAACACTTGTAAACCTCTCACCTTCAGGAAGGGGGAAGGAAAAAAAAGTCATCACAACTATGTAAAACTAAAAGGGCAAGCTATTTGTGGTTGGAGACACCCTGAGCATACTGCAGTTACTATAAGCTTACTCTTTATGGAAAGAGATCTAGTATCAGAACACTCAGAAGACAAGATACTGTGGCAGGAGACATACTCTCTAAGAACATTTTGATTACTGCGGACTTTCTGTGTAAACACATGTAGTCTCAGAACACAGAGAAGACTAGATACTTGTAGCATAATCCATAGCATTTGTTACTATTTCAGTTGCTGAAAGCTTGGTCTCTATAAAAACTAATCTTGTTTGAGAAAACTCAGACCTTTCATCTTTGACATGTTCAGTAAGAAATAAAGACAAAGTGAGGCATACAAAAATGCTAGTTATTATTATTATTATTACTATATATCTCTGGATAAGGTACTTAAACTTTGCTTCAGTTTTTTTTCAACATGTAAAATAATATTACAATATCACCCATCTCTCAGGGTTATAGTGATTATTAAATGAGATAACTGGTAATCCACTTTGTAACTTTAAAGCTCTATGTACTTATTATCTCAAAAAATGACAGAATGATATCATTTTAAATCTAAAGCAAACCATTCAACCTAATGCTAATTCAAGTTACTGCTTCAACCACTAATGCTAAGGAGGTCAAAATAGCTCAGTTCTATGAAGACCTATATCTTCTAGGAAACACCAAAAAAGACATCACATTAATTGCAGGGGATTGGATTGCTAAAGCAGGAATCAAAAGATAATTGGAATAAGAAGCAAGTATGGCTGTGGAGTACAAAATTAAATAGTTTTGAGACTAATAAAGTCTTGTCAAGATAACTTCTAAATCATATCAAAGACCTTTTTTCAACAACCCAAAAGAAAATTACTCTGTACGTGGACATCACCAGATATTTAATATTAAAATTAGATTGAATGTATACTTAGGAGCCAAAGGTGTTAAAGCTCTTTACATTCAGTTAAAACAAGATTTTGAGACAACTGTGGTTCAGACCATGTGTTCTCATTGCAAAATTGAGACTTAAATTTTAAAAAGTGGGAAAAAAATTGGACTATATGGGTATGGCTTAAATAACAACCCTTATGAATATGAAGTGAAAATGATGCATAGATTTAAGGATCATATCTGATAAACAAAGTGTCTGAAGAGGTAGAGAAAGAACTTGAAAATATTGTACAAGATTCAACAACAACAACAACAAAAAACATTCCAAAGGAAAAGAAGAGCAATAAAGCAAAATGGCTGTCTGATATGGCTTTACAAATAACTGAGGAAAGCAGGAACACAAAAAGGGAGGGAGAAAGGGAAAGATATGCCTAACTGAATGCCCAAGAGAACAGCAAGGAGAGATAGGAAGGGTTTCTTAAATGAGTAATGCAAAGAAATGCAAGAAAATAATAGAATAGGGAAGTCAAAAGATATCAAGGGAACATTTCATGCAAAAACTACGTGTTAAAAAAATGGTAGGGACTTAACAAAAGTAGAAAGATTAAGATAAGCTGGTAAGAACATACAGAAAAATTATATAAGAAAGATCTTAACATTATGGATAACCATAATGGTGTGCTTACTGATCTAGAGCCAGACATCCTGGAGAATGAAGTCAAGTGGGCCTTAGTAAACATTGCTAACAATAAAACTAGTGAAGGTGACAGAATTCCAACTGAGTGATTTAAAATCCTAAAACACGATACTGTTAAAGTGTTGTACTCATAGGCCAGTAAATTTGGAAAACTCAACAGAGGCAATAAGACAGGAAAAGATCAGTTGCCTCTCTATCCTACAGAAGGGCAATGCAAAAGAAAGTTCAAATTAGCAAACAATTGCTTTCATTTCCCATGCCAGAGGGGTTATGTGTAAGATTCTGTAAGCTTGGCTTCAGCAATATACGACCCCAAATCACAGAAGTGCAAGGTGGTTTTTGAGAGGCAGATGAACTAGAGACCAAATTACCAACATTCGTTCCATGATGCAGAAAGCAATGGAGTTCCAGGAAAAACAAAACAAAACAAAGCAAAATCTATTTCTGCTTTATTGACAATACTGAAGCCTTTGACTCTGTGGATCATAATAAAATGTTGCAAATCCTCAAAGAGATGATAACACCATATCATCTTACTCATCTCCTGAGGAACCTGAATCAAGAAGCAATAGTTACAAGTGAACATAGAACAAGATTAGTTTAGGATTAGGAAAGAAGTACCACAAGATGTACATTGTCATCTTTTTTATTTAACTTATACGCAGAGTACGTCATGCAAAATGCAAGGCTGGATGAATTAAAAGCTGTAATTTAGGTTGCTGAGAAAAATATCAACAATCTCAGATATGCAGACAATACCACTCTGATGTCAGAAAGGGAAAAATTAAGAAGTCTCTTGATGAAATTGTAAAAGTAGGCTTGAAGCTTAAAATTTTTAAAAATGAAAGAAAAAGATCTTGGTAACTGGTTCAATTACTGATCATTTCCTGGCAAAAAGAAGGAGAAGAAATGGAAGTAGTGTCGGATTTTGTACTCTTGGGCTCAAAGATCACTGCAGATGGCAACCACAGCATGGAACTAAAAGATACTTGCTTCTTGGAAGGAAAGTTCTGTCAAATATGGACAGCACAGTAAAAAGGAGAGACATAATCTTGTCAATACAAGTCCATATTTCAAAGCTATAGTTTTTCCAGTAGCAATATTTGATCATAAGAGTTGGAGTATAAGGAAAAATGAGTGCTGCAGAATCAATACTTTCAAGTTCTGGTGCTGGAGAAGACTTTTGAGAGTCCCTCAGACAATAGTGAAATCAAATCAGCCAATACTTAAAGAAATTATTTCAACTTATTCATTGAAAGGACAAATACTGAAACTGAAGCATATTTACTTTGGCCACATAATGAAAAGATGGAACTCATTAGAAAAGGCCATGATGTTGGGAAGGATTGAAGGAGGAAGGACAAGGGGATGGCAGGGGGTGGGGTAGATAGATATTGTCATGGACACAATGAATATGAGCTTGGACAGACTTTGGGAGATAGCAGAAGATAGAAGGGCCAAGTATGCTATGGTCCATAGGGTCATAAACAGTTTAGACACGACTTAAAGACTAACAACAAAATACTTACTAGCAATGACTATTATTACCACAGCAAAACCCTAATGGAACAACTTGGATATGTTGGGAAAATTGTGAAAATGATAGTTTCACAACCTGGTAATCCAGACATTATATTATGTACAATCATGACCTTAATGTTGGACTTCAGTGTCTGCCAAAATTTTAAAGAAACAGTCTTGTCAAACTTCAGATTCATACAAATTTAATTGCTTCACTTAATCTTTCATCTTAAATCAACCACTGGCACTAAAGGCCTTGGTTTATTTCATGTAATAAATATAAGCTAGATGTCACTCAGAATGATTGCTAAGCCTGTCATTTCCCCCATTCATATTAATAACTAAAATTGGCTTTTTATGTGTCAGTATATTAAGATATATTCATATCTTTTTCACATAATATCATCCTTAACCATCTATCTTTAATGTAGCAGACAGTTTCACTGTGCTAGTTTCCATTAACTAGTAGAACAATTACACATGGAGCTGAGTTAACTAGCATCAGCCTCTTCTGGTGATATAGGCAGATAGATAGATAGATAGATAGATAGATAGATAGATAGATAGATAGATAGATAGATAGCTTTGCGTACATATATATACAAACATACAACACACATATGTATATACACATATAGATTTGTACATATATGTACACATATAAACATAAACACAAATATACACACACATACATACATATACCTACACATGTATACACTTACACCTATATATATATATATATATGTATATATACACGTACATATATATACATGTATATATATATATATCTATACACTTAGATATCTATAATCATACTCATATATAAACATATACATTCTTATACATCTATGTAAGACAATACTATACTTACTTAGTCCTCTGTTTCTCTGAAGGTGGATAATCTCTTCCTTCATAAGTTCGAGGCTTTCCATATTTTTTCCAAGTATGCCAACTCTTCATTTCCTAAACCACAACAATATTCCAACCTTATACTATCTAGTTGTTCTAAATAATCTAAAACAACATTGATGAATATGGCTGACATACAGTGCAGTTTACCTATTTTTCTCTTTTGATTAAATCTATTTTAGCCTTAAGTTTGCCTGAGATCACAATTACCACCCTTGATCTTTTATCTATAACAAATTCTACTACTGATCTATATTTTTTTGTTTGGTCATAATTCTTATTTCTGTATCACTCCCAACTCCTCTACCTTACTTCTACCCACTAATTTGCCCTCCTATTACTTAGCCTATCCCCCCTCCAAGCATTCCCCCCCTATCCTTTCATTCCCATTAATTGAAAAATTCTTCTATATTCCTTTTTAATCTATTCTCTCATCCTCCCCTCTAAAGATCCCTCCCTTATCCTCTCCCCCTTCCCTATTCCTTTAGCTTTTTATTTCTGAATTTAGAAGAGTTTTTATACACATACATAAGTATACATAATTTATACATATATATGTATGTATATGTGTGTGTATGTATATATAGTTCCCTCTTGAACCCATTCCCAATGAAAGTAGGTTTCTAAAATTACCAGCTCTCTTCCCCTACCTAATTCCCCTGAGTTCTTCTTCTCACATGTCATTTGTATAAAATAATTACTCCTTTCAGCTATTACTAAAGGGTTTTACTTTTTAGAATCATATCATCTTCAGGTCTACCTCAATTTTTCTTTCAAACTACCCATTTACTAATAACAGTCATAGACATACATTTTATATTTCCTCGTGAAAAAAGGTAAACAGTGTGTCCTTAGAGTCCATTGTAATTAGTCTTTGGCATATCCCTTATATTTCTCTTGGTTCTTGTATGTCAAATCTTCTACTAAGTTCAGATGTTTGTTATTTTTTTTTAAACAAAATTCTGAAAGTCTGACAATTCATAGAATACCCTTTTTATTTCATTTAGGATTATGCTTAGCTTTGCTGGGTATGATATTTAGCTGAAACCTCAGTTCTCTTGTTCTTCAGTATATAGTTTTCCAAGACCTGCAGTCTTTTAATGTCACCACTGCTAGAGCTTGAGTGATTCTAATTGTGTCACTGCCATATTTATTTTTTTTCTCCTTGTTGCTCACATTTTCTCCTTGAGCTTGGGGTTTCAGAATTTGACTATGACATTCTTATGGATTTTCCTTGTAAGATCTATTTCAGGTGGTAATCAGTGGATTTTTCTATTTCATTTTCCCCTCTTGTTCTAATGTTCCAGGACAATTTTCTTTAATTCTTTCTTTACTATTGTTTAAAGATTGTTTTTTTTTTAAATTATAGCTTTCAGGTAGTTTGATCATTCTTATGTTTTCTCTTCTTGATCTATTCTCCAGATTAATTGTTTTTCTTATGAGATGCTTCACATTCTCTTCTATCTTTTCATTCTTTGCATTTTGTTTTATCATTTCTTGGTATCCTGTTGCTCTGCTGGCTTCCCATTGCCCAATTCTGATTTTCAAGGAGTTGTTTTCTTCCTTATGATATCCTTTTCTAATCGGTTGACTTCCATTTATATTCTTATTTTTCTTGGATTGTTCTTATATATTTTTTTGTTTTTCCTCAATCTCTCTCATTTGATTTTTTAAAGTCTTTTTTTAAGTTCTATGAATTCTTTTTGGTCAGATGACCACTTGATGTTCCTCTTTGGGGCAGAAGAGGATTTCTTTGCATAGTAATTTTCTATGGTTGAATTCTTTCCCCTTTGCCCATTTTTTTTAAAATTTGTAGTCACTTTTTTTTCTATAATTACCTCTAGCCCTGGGGTATGGGGGATGGTTCTTCTGGCCTCAAGTCATCCTTTAGTTCTTTGCTCTGGCCTGGAACTGAAACTAAGCCTCCAGCTTCCAGTAAATACCCACACCCAGCAGCATTCCCATCTCACTGCTTCTTCATTCATCTGGCATATGCTAGTTCCTTCTCACCCAAAGCCACATCTCCACAGCACACCTGGGTCTGGTATTCCTTGTCAGCAGAGGTTCCCTTAATCTTCTCCAGCTCAGAAGCTCCCCTCCTTGACCTGGGTGGTAAAAATTCCTATAACTGAAGCTAAGGCTGCCTCTCAACCCAGCTAATCCCCATGGGTCACCACTTATTGTTTAAGAGAACTAACCTGGTGGTGTTTATTCTTCACAGTACCCAAACCTCCTCCTGGGATTTTTCTTCAGATCTCAAATTCTACTAAGAAGACCACTGTTCTGCCCCTACTTTTATTTATTTTCACCACTCTGTGTTTGCCCTAAGACACTCTTTTATCTCGTTTGTGAAGGAAATGAGGAGAGCTTTGGATTTTGTGACCTATTCCACCATCTTCCCAGTATCCACCCTGATCTCATTTTTTTTAAATGCAGAGCACTTTTAATCCTTACAGGTTCATCACTATTACATAGGTTCACATATTAACCACAACATTTTACTGGTGATCATGGATACAACAGTATAAGAAGAATTAAATAAACAAATGGCCCAAAGAATAAGGCAATATGTGTGGTGGAGGTTTATAGGCTATAAAACATTTTGCCAACTTAGTGTTGACAATAAGAATTAGTGTGGTCAAGTCAAATGAATAAGCATTTATTAAGTGTACATGTGCTGAGCACTGTGCTAAGCCCTAGGAATACAAAGAAAGCTTGACAAAAATAGTCCTTGATCTTAAAGAGCTCATAGTCTAATGGGGGAGATAACATATGAATAACTTCATACAAAGATATATAAGGGATAAATTAGATATAGTAACAGAGGAAGATAAGAAAAGGTTTCTTGTAGAAGGTGAGATTATAACTTCAACTTGGAGAAAACTAGGAGGAGGATTTTAGGAGGAGTGAAAGTTCAGGTATGTGGATTAAAAATGAATATGAATAGTATCATCTGTGAAGAGCAACAAAGAAGGCTGATTTCACTTGGTCATACAGTAGAGGGGAGTAAAATATAGAAAAACTGGAAAACTATGAAGGGACTAGATTATAAAAGGCTTTAAAAGGGGAACAGATAATGACATATATAATCCTCAAAGTAATAAGGAGTCACTGGAGTTTATCGAGTTGGGGTGTGGATGGTAGTGACGTGATCAGACCTGTGCTTTAAGACAATCAATTTGACAGCTAAAATGCTGATGAAATGGAGTTCTGAAAGACTTTGAGACAGGGAGACTTACCAGAAGCCTATTTCAGTAGTCCAGGAAAGAGTTAATGAGATCTTATACCAGGGTGTGATGGTATGATCATGTAGTAATACTGAGAAATATCAAGTGAATGGTATGAATGCCGCAATTGCACCTACAAAATATTTTTAAAAACAGAAAAAAAAAATCCCCAAATGATTATATACAGATAGGTCACTGACTATCAGTTGGGTCCTCATGGCTGCCCAGCATGCTTAATGATCTTTAATTGGTTTTGAATTGTTCTGTCTCCCCCCCCAATTCCAAAAGATCTCTTTTTTCCTCAAAAGACCAATAACACCTTTCCTTCTCAGCAGGGCACCTTAATTCATAGTTATTTGAGAAAGTGGAAAGCAAGCAATCAACATGAACGCCACCTTATCCCACAACTATGGCTCAAATTTATATATCATCACCTATTCTTTCCTCCTTTGCTTTTGTTTCAGAGAAAAATGTGTATTTTCCCATTACTTCCTTGTCATCCAGTAGAGTGCACAATCCTAATCCCTGTCATTTCCTCCAGCATTTTACTTCTTAAGTTATCTCATCTTCATTTTAAATTGTCAGTTTCTCTTTGCCCACTTTTTATTTCCTTTCCTTACATTCTTCAGTCCTTCCTGTTCTTAAAATCTGTCACATATGTTAACAAATATGCCACCACTTAAAGCTATTTCTTACATTTATCCCAGTTTTAACAGTCCAAATTCTTATAAAAGCCCTCTACATGAATTACATCTACTTTCTCTTGCATTTCTTCAAACAATTCTAATCTGCTTAATGACTCTACAAATCTGTTAACACTAAAATCACCAGTGATTTCTCATTGGTTAAATCTTTTTTTTTTCTTTCTTGGTCACTTTTTATCTTTCTTTAAACATATTTGCAACATCTGATTAGTCACTTCCTCCTCTTGGATTCTTTCTTCTCCATGGATTTTCATTATACTTTTCTCTTCTGGTTCTCTTGCTTGAATGACTATGGGTGCTCAGTCTCTTACTGGATCATCATCCATGTTCCTATGTGTAACCCAGAATGCTCTCTCTTTTGATGATCTCATCACCTCAAAATTATCATATCTATGCAGACGATTAATCCAACCTTCTGTCCTGAACTCTGTTGACACTGTTATTAGTTATGTTACTAATATAACCTACTTAACATCCAAAAATATGTCAAACTCAAAATGTTCAAAAAATAAATTTAACTCCCATACTCCTGTCCCATTATAAGTGCATTTCCCACATCTGTATAATTGCTCCAGCAGCCCAAGTGCCTGAAATGTGCCGCCTTTTTATCTCTTTCTCTTGAAAACCTGAGATTCCTTTAAAGTTTACCTCATTTGCAATATTCTATAGAAAAGTTTTCCTGATTTACCTAATTGTTGTTGTCTCACTTCTCAAATTATTGTGGAACTTGTTGTGTATGAATGGGTTGTATCGGCTCATAAGACATTAGCATTGAATGTCTTTCCCTTTTTTTTTTTTTAACATTTTGGATTCTTAGTGCATTGCAAAGCATCTTGTATATACAAAGTGATTAATAGATACTTATTTTATATAATTAAAAAATAATAGATATGTAAAAATTTAAGACATTCTAATTTAATTTTTTATATTACTCCATTTGATTCTTAAAAGCATCTTATGAGATAATTAATACAGATGTTTCCATTTCACATATAAAAAAGCTCATGGGCAGAAAATTGGTGATATTCCATGACATAATCACTAGCTGTTAGAGGCAGGATTCAGATCCATTTCTCCCCTGATTCCAAGTCTAGTGCTCTTTCCATTATTATGTCTTATCTACTCCTTTACATCCAGCAGTGCACAGCACTCATTAATAGAGAATTATAGTCAACTGAAATATAACTCACTCTATATTACATAAAACTGTAATATGATTATCATAACTTTCAGTTTTCTGGAACTTATATGTGGTCAGATGTATAAAATATTACTATGGAACCAAATTTTAATTTGAATATACATACATATATATGTGTATGTGTGTGTGTGTGTGTGTGTGTGTGTGTGTATTTATAAGTAACCTTTTAAATACTTTTCCCCCTCTAGGACACCAATTTATTTACTTTGTAGATAAACAAATAACTCTATTCCCAAAAAATGGATATACACAATTAGCTCCTATAATCCCTGTCAGAATAAATACTTTTATAGGATCATAGATTTAGAGATAAAAGTGATCTTAAAGCCTATTTAGGCTGATCCCTCTCTCATTTCATATATGAATAAACTGAGGCTGAGAGATGTTAAGTGAGTCCCCAAGCCCACACATGTAGTAAGTGATAAAATCTTATTTGAATTCAGGTCATGTGCCTTAAAGTTCATCATTTTCTAAATCAGCAAGTCAGTGTGATACTTTGTCTTCCTAATGACAGAATTATTCTCAACCACTCCCTACCCAGTCCCATTATCCACCCACCGATATTGAAATAACTTCCTTTCAGGGCTGCATAAACTGGTTGTTTCGCCATTCACTTAACATAGTCTTGTTGTGAGAGCAATGGAAAGTCTCCTGAAATCTGACTTTTAGTCTGAATGTGTTGTAAGCATAAAAGATTTCAGTCTTTAAGTCCACTATTCCAGAACATTCATAAGCTCTAAGTTCATAGGAAGAGACAAAGAACAAGCATGCAAATTTGCTTCCCGAATTTGGTTATGTCTTTCAAAAATAATGTGGCAAGGCCTTATAAGAAAGTAAGGACTTCTTGCTGATAAATTCAGAGAGTAGATTTACAGGAAAAAGCAACTGGATGATATTCTCCCTTTTTCATTTTATTACCAATTTCATCATTTGTCATGCTTCCTCATAATGAGCATGAAACAGTGTTTCATTTTAATAGTATAGCCATGTAGAAAAGAGAGGCATGAGTGAATATGCACATGAAATAGACATGCTTTTGCCAACTAATACTAGGAAAAGTGATAGAGGACTACTGTCATGGCTGTTGTTGTTTGTCCTTCATTTCCAAAGAGGACCAATGACATCACAGGGTGATGTCTTTACTCATGTATGATTTGGATTTAAGCAAGGGAGATATGCACAAAGTAGTCAGCCTTACTCTCTCTTCCAGAGTCATCAAAGTCCAGTGGCAAGACAAATGTCAGAATGACTAACAATGGCCTGGGATGCATAGTATGACCTTGATGTCTTTGATATCTAATCAAGCTCTAAGTATTCCATAAAACCTGCTTCAGCTGCCTTTGTAGCCACTGGAACAAACTGTCCCTATCCTCCCTTTCTACTGGGGGAAGTCTTCACATGCTTGGGGTAGACTCCTCTGTAAGTCACCAATGGGTTTGTGACTCAGTTACCTTCAACCTGGTTTAGCCTATCTGCCAAGGCTGTTTACCCATGTGTGGCTGCTGAGTATGCTACAGATTCTTGGAATCATAGATGAAAGCTGAGTGCTAGGTGGACACCAAAGATGAATTAGCAGTCCTGAAAAGGGCTCAACAAGCCCTCGCACCAGAGGGGCTAGTCCTCTTTGAACACTCATATTATCATGGTAGACCTAATAGCTAATCCCTTATTCCTAAGCAAAATTACCATCTTTCTCTCAGTTGTATGTTAGATTTACATCAAGGCAAAAAATTGGCTTTTTATATACCCTGCCCTCTCTGCTGTGGCTAAACCTATAGCAATTAGACTCATTGCTTTAAGATTATTTTTTTCCTCCAGAATACAAAGGTTGATTGAAAACATACAACTCAAGAGGAATAGTAGTATAAAGGCAGAATGTCATAGTAGCTAGAGAAGCAGTATTTGAACCAGGAAGACCATATATCAAGTTTGGTTCTGTTATAAGCACAATTTGGTTAAGTCATTTCACTTCTCATTATCTCAGGTAATTTTTTAAGATTTTAAGTGTCAAAAATGGAATTGCTCTTCATTGTAAGAGGGAGGTTCTCTTACTAATGAAATCATAGATCTAGTCTTAGATCATCTCATAATGATGTGTCTTTTCCTTCAAAGGAACACATATTTACAGCTGAAAGGACTCTTAGAGATCATCTGGTTCAACTGCATCATTTTACAGATGAAGAAATTGAGGAGGGTGAAGGCTACAAAACTGGTTCAAAGTCACAAAGTTAAAAAGTGGCAGGGACAGGACTTGAATTCAGGTTCTTTGATTCCTGATCTATCCATTCCCATTTGTGACCTAGAATAGAGCAGGACTTTGAAGGAATAAGGTTTGAAAGTATATTCTCTGCAGTTTTCTGTTGCTGCATAGCAGCCACAGGGTCCTGAGATAATCTCTATAGATATATTGAAAATATCTCTCCATAAAATGACAAATCATATTCTTTTCTCTGGAGATGAGAGATAATGGGGTAGGGAGTAAGAGAGTACTGTGAGACTCATGTGATACCCCCTATTATTTCATTTTAATATTAATAGATATTTTAATTCTGATTAGATTAATTATACTAAAAATAGTTTATTCTCATGAGAACTTTCTATAACCATTCTGAAAAATGGCTTTACATTTCTTGTTAAATTTCACAGATCTCTTGTTCTCTTATTGAAATGTGACAATTCAAAGGTTTTGAAGAAAAATAAGGGTAAAGAAAGGTTAAGACCCTGTGAAGTTATGAATTAGAAATGAAAGATACTGAAAGCAAAGTTTGTCGCAGTTTTCAGAAAATACTACACAATTCCAGATGAGTTTCACTGATTATTGTTTACAATCGAAATGACAGACATCAAACCTGGTACAGAGACACACAAGCAAGTTAAACAGAATTTTGTTTTGCTCTATCCCCATTCCACCCTTTTATCAGGATTGTCTTACCAAAGGATGTTCCAATGACAGATTAAACATCAGTTCCCCAAACCATATACATATATGCATATACACAAGGTCTAAGTCCTTGGCTCCTGGATAAGCCACTGGATTACCACGTTAACTTTTCCCCAGGTTTCCTAGGTTGGAGTTATTAGCCATTAGTGACAAAAATGGCCAAAATTATGTTTGAGCTCTTCATGAGTAACATAAAAATTACAGGTTTTCTGCATTTGTAGTAGCTGCACCTTTATAATATCCTTTGTAAGAACTAAGGCAAACCTTGGGAAGAATAGGCAGTATAATGTAGTACACTGAGAAAGGAGAATAAGGAATAGCTTCCCAGGTATTAAAGGACTGGTGTTCTGGAATGAATGAGGGCCCACACAAAATGTTACTTCTTTAGGGAATACTTGTGAAGTGAGCATGGTATAGTGGATTTAAGTCACAAATAACTTGGTTCAATTCCTGCCTCTGACACATTCTAGCTATATGACTATCCATAAGTCATTTAAACTCTCTCCATCCTATCCCCCCCATTTATGCTTTTCTTTCTCCTTTCCCCCTTCCCCTCTTCACTAGAGTTTTGCTTTTGACCACCGCTTCTCTCAGTCTACCCTTCTTTCTATTAGCCCCCTCCCTTTTCTTCCCTTTTACCTTGATTACTTCTTCCCTCCCTTCTATTCACCCCTCTCTTTTCTTTTCCCTTTCCCCTCCTACTTCCTGTAGAGCAAATTAGATCTCTATACCTAATTGATTATATTATTCCCTCTTTGAAACAAATCTGATCAGAGTAAGGTGGTGGTGGGGGAGGTCGTACTGTTGGCACTTGCCTGCACCATTACCCTGGGGCTCAGGATCTCCTCCTGGTATACCAAAATTGGACTTGTTGGTGGCTTGCTGGGAAGCCTTTCCTCCTGCACCCTAACCCCAAAGCAAGAGGGGCTTTTCCCATTAATCCTCCTAGCTTCCTGGGCTACAAGAATTCTGCACCCTGTTTTTCTGTGGGCTCAGATATTCTAAGTCTGTGTGTGTGTGTGTGTGTGTGTGGTGTGTGTGTGTGTGTGTGTGGTGATATTTTCTGGGATTTCACACATCAATAAGGGAGGGGGAGAGCAATTTACTTCTTACTCCATCATCTTGGCTCCTGTAAGTGGAAGCAGGATCAAGGAATTCAGCCAAGACATCTATTGCATGAGGAGTATCTACGAGAGGGGATAATAGGTCAGTTATTGATAGTATGTGCTGGATGAATATCCATATTTTGAGTTTAATAAGAATAGACCTTGAGTAATGACTATTCCTAGACACATTAAGACAAGATTCAGAGGACCATTGTTTGAAGGAACTCTAAAAAAGGAGGAAACAATTTTCATTTACACTTCAGAGTAGGTCTCAGGTCAGACACAAGCACACATATACATATATTATATATATGAAATGTATTTTATTTTTAATTTATGGAATAAAACAATTACAATAATAAAGCTTTCTTCTTGGATCATATCTATATCTATATCTATATCTATCTATCTATCTATCTATCTCTCTCTCTCTATACACACACACACACACACACATATATATATATATATATATATATATATATATATATATATATACACACACACACACAATGTGGAGCTATCAACAATCAATGGCAAAAACTGAGGTTCATGATCTATGAGGGCAGACAGTAATATATGGAAAAAGCAATAGAGTTGAATATTCATGGTAGGAAGGATTCCTGGGAATAATTGAAGAAAACAACTGCATTGTATTTACTATCTATCTTCTATCTATCTATCTATCTATCTATCGATCTATCTATCTACCTCCCTCTCTACTTCTGTACCTCCCTGTTTATTTAATTATTTTAAATTTGTTAGCAATTCCTATCTTATTATTATTTTGTGTTTTGTGTTTGCAGAAAATGATAATTTTTGTAAGAAAAAGATGTCAGACATCATAAATGAGCCTGAATTAGGGGTTTTTTTCCCCTTCTATTTTAGTTTAATAAAACTTTTTTTTGAGTTGTAAATTTTGAGTTCAAAGTTGTGAGGCATGTGTGTGTGTGTGTGTGTGTGTGTGTGTGTGTGTGTGTGCGCATAAGGGACAGAATAGGTCCCATTCTTATTTTTACCTGTGCAAGAATTGCAAGTCAAGAGTAGAAAAAAAGTTTCTAAAGTGTAACTGGGTCCATGATTTCATGTCAATCTCTGAATAACAGTTAAAATTTGATTTTGTCATCAGCTAGAAAGAATATGGGATATGATAATAACTGCTGGGCTAGAGTTTAAATTAAGAAAGTTATGCCTAAAAATCCATAGAATTTTAGGGTGGGAATAGATCTCAATAGCCATCCAGTCAAATCATATCCAAAAGAACAGCAGTTATCAGATACTAGATAAATGATCAGTCAGCCTTTACTTAAAAACCTTAATGAAAGTGGATCTGCCTATTCTTCTCCCCCTACTCCATGACAGTTCATTCTACTTTTGGACAGTTCAATATATTAGGTACTTTTTCTTGACATTTTGCAAATTTTATGCAATGTTCTTCCTTCTAACATCTGGCACACAATCAAAAAAAAAAAAGCTCAAATCTCTCCCTTTTCTTTTTTGGCTAGGCAATGGGGTAAAGTGACTTGCCCAGAGTCATACAGCTAGTAAGTGTTACAGGTCTGATGCCAAATTTGAACTCAGGTCCTCCTGACTCCAGGGCTGGTGCTCTATCTACTTTACCACAGAACTGCCCCCTCTAATTCCCTTTCTACAGGACATCAATTCACATATTTAGATAACTATCATAGGCCAATTCCCAACTCGCAGTCTAATCTCTTCCAGGATAAATACCCATTGTTCCTTTCAATGATCCTCATATGACATAGTTTCTAGTTCCTTCACCATCCTGGTTTCCCTCTTCCTGAACCTAGCCAGATTATAAATGCCCTTCCTAAAATCTAGTACTCTACATGGGGTTTGACCATGGCTGAGTAGAGGGGTATTATCACCTTACTGTTACAAGCTAAGCCTCTCTTAAGGAAGCTCAAAATGATTTTAACTTTTTGGGTTACTGCAACACACTGTTAACTCAAATAGCGCTTAACATCCACTAAAACCCAAATATACTTCAGTCTCCAAATATGCTGCCTTACAATGCTTCCAGAATCTTATATTTATGAAGTGAACTTTTAAACCCAAGTATGTATGATTTAATATAGATATCTATTAAATTTCATCTTAGATTTTGCCTCATGGTCTAGCTTGTTGTGAACTTTTAGAATAGTGATTTTATTATTCATTGTTTTGATAGTCATTCCAATACTGTGTCATCTGCAAATTTCATAAGCATCACTTTATAGAAGTCATTAACAAAGATTTCAAACACTACAGTGCCAAGTAAAGATCTTTGAGGTATGTTTCTTGAGATGTTCTTTGAAGATTACATTGAACTCCTCTTTGAGTACAACACTCCAAACAATTCTAAATTTCTTTAATTGTAATATCACATCCATGTCTCTCCATTTAAAATTTTGATTTCTTAAAATTAAAATAAATCATTTTTATAACCTTCTTACTTAGTAGCTTAGTAATGTTATTTGAAAATTAAGTAAAAGTTACTCTGATATAAAATACTTTTTAAAAATATTAATACCATTTTCTATAAACAAAACATATTCACTCTCTCTGTGTCCCATAAACATATCAACAAATATCTTGTAACAAATATGTGCAGTCAATCAAAACAAATTCCTACATTGGTCATTACATATAGTCTATCACATCTTCATCATGAGACAGGTACCATATATGTCATTGTGGATTTCTACCCTGATCAGATTGCCCTAGCCATTAAAATTTGTTTTTCTACTTAATGAAATTGTCTGGTTAGGGACTGTCCTGGTATTGCTTAATTCCTTCTAGATTAATTCATACATTTCTTCTTATGCTTCTCTTATATTATGCCCTTTTTTTCACAGCCCAATAATATTACATCATATGCCACAAATCTGTTCTGTTGATGGGCACCCAACCCCAGGCAACCAGTTCATTGCTACCAACAACAACAACACAACAACAACAACAACAACCAAAAGCTACTATAAGCTCCCAAGGTATATATGGATCTTCTTCTATCCTCTTGGTCTCATAGGGTTAAAAATGAAGTTCATTCCCAGGACTGAATGTTTCCCTGAGATGTTCCTTTGGCTGTACCCTGTTCTTAGTGTATGTAAAACTCCATCTGTCTCCCTATGTTAATCCAGGATGGAAAAAATGACTTACCATGATTTTTCCTTTATTTCCCAATCAAGGCTCTGTCTGGTGCATTTTCTAGGTCTTTCGAAGATATTTGTGAGTGGTGACTGGGCCATATTTTTTCTCCTATGGTGCCATTTTTGTTGGCCTCACATTAAAAATGCTTTTTAATTTTTTTAAACCATATTTTATTTTTTATTCAGAAAAAAGTCTGCTTTCTTTCTTTCCTATCCTAGTCCCCACAATTAAGAATTTTTTAAGAAGCAGCTTTTTCAAAAGTGCATAATTAAGTAAAGCAAATTTCTACCTTGTTGAGGTCCAAAAGACATTCTTCACTTCTTTGTTTTTCAACTCCTACTTCATCTCTTTTAGGATTTGTAATGGAATTTGTGCCCAAACCACCTTTTGCTTTCATGTTTCTTTGTAGAAATTTTTAAGTCATTTTCTTTCTCTGGGTTTGTGTCTTGAGTTTCCTCATCACAATAATAGATTTCTTTTCATGGTGAGATTGATTTTGGTTTGTTTACTCATTTTTCCAACCTGCTTCCTTATGTTGGATTTGATGTTAGGCCTGGACTCTCTGCAGTTTTGGAAAAGGTCTGTATTATTGCTGTTTTCTTTGGGTATTACATGTTGTTTTGTTCCAGGATCTCAGGGACAGGCAGGGGACTTGTAATTTAATCTATCAATGCTCCCAAAGGGATATTAACCAGAGCAAAGTTTGATCACTGCCACCCTGTCCTATTCTCTTCAAATTCCTGACCTGGTTTTGGGTTTGAGCAACAGAAGGCTACTCAGCCACTACCAGCCAAATAGAAAGTTCAGGTGGTTCCCAGTGACTGAAATGTCAACTCCACTTAGGTCTAGGATTTAGGAATTGGCTATTCTTCTATAGGTTTCAGGTTGGGATAGATGTTGGAACTGAAAAACCATTCCACTTCTGGGAGACTGAGCCACAGAACTACTGCTTACTTCTGAATTTCCTCCTAAAATCCCTTCTTATCCCTGAACACCACTCCTGAGTACCAAGTCATTCCTCAGTCTACCTTGAATCTGTGATCTGGAACTGTCTAATGTGTAGGGAAGCTTTCCATCAGTACTTTTTTTTGTGACCCGAATGAGTCACTGAAAGGGACTTTCTCTTGCCTATATAGTAAATAGCTTCTCCCTGTTTTAGACTAATACCTGAATTTCATTCTAAGCAAGGTCCTTTTCCCAGTTTTCACAGATCTCTGTTTCCTTTTTGAAGAACTGGGCTAGAAAAATGACTCATTGTGTCTTTTTGTTGTATTTCCAAATCAGAATTCATTATGATACATTTTCAAATACATTTTGATCATTTTTAGGGGAGAAGAATGAAGTGTAAAGATGAGTATATTTCTATTTTCTGGCCTTATTTGCTCCCCTCTTCCTATGACCTGTTTTGATGAGGCCATAGTCATCTCTTTGGAATGATTTAGGAAGATTACAAGTTAAGTCTTGCCTAAACTTATCTTCAAAGCAAAAAGTAATGAAGTAAACTAAATCCCACTGGAGTGTGACTCTTTCCTCTCTGGTAGAAAACAATGTAACAGACCTAAATGTGGGCTGGATTTAGAGACTGGGAGAGAGGAGAATTATTCAGTCTCTTTATGGTTTCTTTTTTCATGGTGCTGTAGTTGCCTCTGTTTCTTCTGGCTTCCAGCTTTGAGCAAATAGATGGATGATGCCAACCCCACTTCGGGTTTCTAAAGGGAGAATAAGACTCCTAGGAGAAGTAATATGAGAGGAAATGGCAATTTCTGTCCTGTCTCTACGCTTAGCTTGCTTTTCTAAAGACTTTAGAGAATTTCCTCTTGATTGAGATCTTGGGTGAGACTCTCTTGGGTGAATTGAAATGCCTTGTTCCCAATAGAAAAACTCTTTCAATCCATATTGAATAGAAAAATGCCTAAAAATAGAATAATGCTTAAATATATATATTGAACTTTAACATTGGCATGGATATTAAAAACAGATAATAAACTATTTTAAGAAATATAATTTATTTTAACTAAATTTGGTAAGTATCTTTGGGCATGATAAGTTCTAAGTTTTGATTAACAGAAAGAAAAACAGGAAAATATTAAAACAAAATTTTAAATAAGGAAATTAAAAAAAGTATTTTCACTACTTTAGTCTAAAAGTTCATATTCTCTGATTTTTAAAAAAAATCTATCTTCATTGAATTATGAACAGTAAGTTAGAGAATTACACATTTATCACAGTCCCCTCATGACCTCTCACATTTCTCCAAAACAGAAATTGTGCACCAAAGTTAAAGCATCTTCAGCTGTTTCCATGATCCCAGGACATTTAGAATCCAAAGGAGGTAAAATAAAAGAAAACTGAACCAATGAATTGATTCTTATTGACCCTGAGCTGACACAGAAGCCCTTCTATACCTCCAATATTAGCTGTAGCAAGTATAGACTAGTAGACTGGAGGACCCAAAAGAATACAAGTACCACATATGCGTTAGGCTACTCATCAATTGATTAAACCTGAGGGAAACATCACAGCAGTCAACTGGGGCAAGTTCTGACCACCTAAACATAATTTTGGGTAAGATAAATAGGCTAGTGAACCTTGAATTGTACATTAGGAAAAGAAGCAGAGGCACTTTGAGACCCAGTCTCCAAGGGAAATACCATAAGAGGAGACAGGGTCAGAAAGTGAATAGCAGAAAATCATGGGGAAAAAAGAAAACAAACTGAAATTACTAAAGATCTCAAGAAGAAAATGTCAAAACTTTGAAAATAAGCATACAAGTCAACAGGGAAAACATTAACAACACAAGGAAATGTGTCCTAAAGATCTAATAAAAGAGAACAGACATCTCTGAATAAATACTATAAAACAAAGAAATATGATCCAACACTTGATGAGACAGGATCCTGTGGAATGTGGAAAGTACATGAAAACACAACCCATTGATCTGAGAAGTTGAAAAGAGAAATTAGAGATATGAGCACAGAATGTATGGCCTGAACATCAAAAATGATGGACAGAATAGAAAAACTGAAGTCTGTAATGACAAATTTCACCAAAGAAATGAAAGAAAGAACAATAGATTGGAATAAAAATATATAGAAATGAAAGACAGTATAGAAGAATAGGAGCAAAATAAAAATAATATTAAAAGAAAATATACTCATGTAAGTTAAATGTACTGATCTCAAAGACAGTAGGGATCATAGGTTTACAGAACACAATAGGATAAAAAATGACCCTGTAATTAAGGAAACAAAAGAAGAAATCTTCCCCAAACTTTTGAATATAAAAAATGAAAATCCTATTGAAAGAATTTATAGATCAAACAAAAAAAGAAAAAACCCAAGGTTGTAAACTCCAAGGCACATAATAGTTAAATTTAACAATGTAACTTGTAAATAAGTTCTGCAAACAATCAGGAAAAAGACCTTCAAATAAAAAAGAAATGAAAAGCACAAGACTGTTTTGTATTTAGCAGTGAAGCTCAGGATGAAATCCAAGGTGATATAACCTGCAAATCTAAGCTTACCTATACATGAAAAATAACAGTGAATTTCAATAATAAAGTGTAACTTGAAAGATTATTAGAAAGAAAATCCGAAATGAAGAAATTATTTGCTTCTAGAATACCCTAACCAAGAGAAATGAAGGAGTGAATAAATACAGCATCCAAAGAAAGCAAGAGCAACAGAATTGATGGGAGAGAGACCAGTAAGAAACTTCTTTCACAATTTATACAAGAAGACAGGAGTGAAAGCAGAAGTTTGATGGAGGTAGCAGTAAAGAGGTGGGCCTGGAACATTAGGGACAGAACCTAGAAACATCCTACCTAAAGGTGAATTAATGTATTTTTTGTGTAACTTCTTTACAAAATTGGAGTATAAGTAAAAGGGAGAGGGAATCAGGGAAATAAAGAGGAATGATGATGTGCAGGGTCAAATCAAGGACTATCAGTGAAGGGAAGGTAACTTCCTTTTATGTCCAATTCACATTTTCATTGAGGCTTTTCGTGTAGCTGTTTTGACTTCATTATCTTCTGAGTTCCTGTCTTGATCTTCCTAGTCACCATAGTAACTTTATATTTCCAGGCTCCATTTTCTGCTATTTGCACATTTTTCCACCCTATTTCTTGATTTCAAACATTAAGTTAATGTTTTACTATGTTCCCTGCATAGGGCATGGGAGGGATACTGTCTCAAGCTTCAGGCTTTTTTCACTGTTGTTTTCCAAGCTATTTCTGGAGGTTTTTAAGTTTTTGGATCTTCCAATGTGATGTGATCTGCAGAGAGGAGTAGTCACTACTCTCTTGGTCTGTGCTTTGGTCTTAATCTGTGGAGTGCTCCTAATCCCTTTGGATTGTAATAGATACTGCTCCTCAGGGGCTTCTTCTCCCTTGAGACCAGAAGTGATGCTTCCCCTCAGAGTTTTTTCTATCTATTGAACAAAAGCATTCATCTCTGCCCTTGAACTATGACACAGAAGTGGGTATAGGCAATGGAACTGCCAAACAAAATCTGATCCTGCATTCTGGGCTAGCACAGGTTTATCATGTATCCCTTTCTGATCAGTAGACTGGTCTGCTACCATCTCTGGATTGAGATCTTTTGAAGTTGCTGCCGCTTCTGTCACCACCACCTACTCCCACCGCTGGTGTTTCAGCCACATTTGTTCAGAGCCCGCCTCCTCCCTCATATCATAGATCTCTCTTCTGACCTCCTATGTTGTCTTGGCTGGAGGAATGTCTTACTCTATCCTTCAAGGGATTCTACCACTCTATGTACAATTTGAGTTGAGACTTTATTCTAAAGTTCTTTGGAGAAGAATATTGCTAGAGCTCAGCTGAGTGCTTTCTCTACTCTGCTGTCTTGGCCCCACCTCCAGAAATGCTCCTTTACCTTTTCATGTACACTGAAGAACAACTTACCAAGCATTTGATAATGATTTTTCAAAAATCTGTGAAGTGCTTAAGATGGTTTTAGTGTCACAAATGATGGAAGACAGATCTAAAATATGACTGTTGCCTTTAAAGAGCGTGCAGTAGATTATCAAATGCTAAATTAAATGATATAGACACTAAATTACAGAAATTGAGAGGAATGTGGGAGGGGTTCATTGAAAGCTGAAGTGTGCAGAGAGAGTTTCATAGAAATGTTGAGATTTTAGTGTGTCAGAATAAGATGAAAAAATAGGTTCTAATCATTAAATAATTTTAAAATGTAGTAATTTGTATGTATTCACATTAGGGATATAACACTTTTATGAGTCCATTAAATATCTTTATAAGGTAGCATATTATTCAATATTAAATGGTACAAACAGTAAATAACAAAGACATACATAGTGGGATATCAGCTAGAATGGAATAACTGGGGAAAGTATTGTGGAAGATGTGGAATTTAAAGTAGACCTAGAGGAGAATGGAACAGCATAAGCAAAACTATGTAAAGGTGGGAATGAGGCCAGCATAGCTATGGCATGATACTACCTTTACTTAAAATGAGGATACATTCCTCCCATCAAAGTCTATATAAAGCAAACTGTCAGACATGAATTCTGTGTTTTTAGGACTCCTGTAAATCTTTCCCCTTATTCTGGATTTACATACAATAAAGAGGGGATTTATCCCTTCCTTTCCTTTTGTTCCAAGTAAGTGATTTGAAGTAGAAGTTGAATCCCAGTCTTCTGTATATGGACAGGCAATCATTTTCCTAAGTCTTGACTAACACCTAGAAAAGAATTGATTACCTGAGCAACACCAACTTTCTTAGCTGACTTCATAAATGTGAGTTCCTAACTTTGATGGACTGAGTACTAGCCTCCTATGGGAGATAGGTACTTCATAGAGTAGAAATGCATCTTCTTCATGGCTGGCCTCTTTGGCTGGAGAACTGAAGCTCCTATCATAGAAGCTGAGAGATCTTGCAGTCCCTACCCACCATTTTCAATTATGCAGGTAGTTAATAGGATAGGGATGCTTGTTCAATAGCCCCTGGAAATGTATTTACTTTCTAGAATCAAATGTCTTATTAAAGTTCTTTATGTATTGTGGTATAAGGATGAGAGTTGATTAAATCAATTAACTCACACAATTTAAAGTAATTTTAAAAATTTAATAGCTCTGATATATCTCCAGGGGTGAACACATTCCTTTTTTGTGTTTTTTTTTCCTATTATAAAGTTATTTTATTTTCAATTCATGGAACAAAATAAATATTTCCATAACACAGTTCAATAAAAAAGGATGACTGAGTGTGAAACTGCAAATCTACCATGTATAACTTGTTATTCCCTCCAAATGTACAACAAAGTTACCATTTATTTTTCTTTTTTTCTCTTTCTTCCCTTCATACCCTAGAAATGACTAGCATTAGACACAAATAGGTGTGTGTGTGTTTGTGTGTGTGTGTGTGTTTGTATGTTCTATACATACTTCTATTTATCAGTTTCTTCTCTGGATGAAGATTGTGTCTTTCTTCATTTGTCCTTTACTTTTAATTTGTGTATTTGAATAGTCAAAATGACTTAGTTGCTTGAAGTCATTCTTAAAACAATATTGCTGTTACTATATGAAATGTTTTCTTGGTTCTGTTCACTTTGCTTTTCATCATTTCATGTAAGTCTTTCCATGACTTTCTAAGATCATCAAGCTCATCATTTCTTATAGCACAGTACTATTACATCACAACCATAAACCACAACTTGCTCAACCATTCCCTACTTGATGTGGATCCCTGCAATTTCCAGCTCTTTGCCACCATAAAAATATTATAAACATCCCATTCACAAAGTCATAACTATTATTTGTGATTTTTAAAATTTTTATTCACTAATTTTCTCAGTCTTTCTTTTTACCCTATCCCTCTTAACTTTTCTTCTCCCCCAATCTCCCACCCCATTATTTCACTTACCTCTCCAAGAGTCCCCCCACGTACCTTCCCTGACCCCCAATCTCAATCCACACATGCCTCAGAAAGTCCTTGCACTCTCCCTTCACCTTCTTCAATCCCAATCCACACACCCATTTAAAAGTACCTCCCCTCCTGTCCCCAAGTTTTTTCACCTCTCTACATGTTCAGAAGACTTCAATAACCTTCCAGATGTACACACCATCATTTCATCTTCACAGTAATGCCAACTTAACCAGCCCTTCATTCCCACCTTCTTCATCTTGATTAGCTCTTCATTTCCACACCTCATTTTTATAATATAATTGCTCCTTTTTTCCTTTTCCTACCATTTTTTATAATCACTTCATCATACATAACTCAGTCTTAGTCAACAAATCATACAAATAAATGGAATTACCTACATAGGTCTTCAAGTTATGCAGAAATAAAATTCACTCAGCTATTGGATGAAATAAAATCTTGCTAAATGTGAAGTGTGTTGGGATTGGATGAAAATACTCAGTCATACTGTCTGGCTCTTATATAAAATTACATGCTAGTTTTAACATGAGAATTTGAGTGTGAAGAATCTCAATGGCAAGGCAGGAAAGCATGGTTACATGAAAGTGCTTAATAAAAAAAAAATCACGGAGGAAAATAGTCTCTGATCTTTTCTATCTTTTTCTCCAGTCCACAAGAAGGTCTTGAAGATGTTGAAAGGCTCATGAGTTTTGGATAACTTAGACTTCCTATGGGCATTCTAGCAGTGCTTTTGGGGAAAAATAATTTTTAATTAATTAATTTTTACTTTTCAACATTTAGTTTTATAAGATTTTGAGTTCCAATTTTCCCTTTCTCTAAGATAGCATGCACTTTTATATAGGCGATACGTATACAACCATATTAAACATATTTTCATACTAATCATTTTATGAAAGAAGAATTATAACAAAAGGGGGAAAGAAAAAAACATGAGAAAGAGAAAACAAAAAAACAAAGGAAAAAAATAGTATGCTTCAATCTGCATTAAGACTCCATATTTTTTTCTCTGGATGTGGATAGCATTTTCCATGTTGGGTCTTTTGGAATTGTTTTAGATCATTGTATTGATGAAAAGAGCTAAGCCTATAAAAGTTGATCATCATATAATGTTGCTGTTACTGTGTACAGTGTTCTCCTGGTTCTGCTCACTTCATTCAGAAGAGTTCATTTAAGTTTTTTTAAGGTTTTTCTGAAGTCTTTCTGCTCAATCATCTTTTTTTTTTTGGCTAGACAATGGGGTTAAGTGACTTGCCCAGGGTCACACAGTTAGTAAGTGTTATGTGTCTGATTTGAACTCAGGTCCTCCTGAATCCAGGGCCAGTGCTATATCCACTGCACCAGATAGCTGCCCTTGCTCATCATTTCTTATAGAACAATAGTATTCCATTACATTCATATACCACAGCTTGTTCAGCAATTCTTCAATTAATGAGCATCCCCTCAATTTCTAATGCTTTGCCAAAATGAACACAGCTGTTATATATTTGTATGTGTGGGTATTTTTCCTTGTTTATTATTTTTTGGGATACAGACCTAGTAATGATATTGCTGGATGAAACGGTGTGCACAGTTTTATAGCCATTTGGGTATAGTACCAAATTGTTCTCCAAAGTGGTTGGATCAGTTTACAACTTCACCAACAATGAATTAGTGTTCCAAAATTTCCCACATTTTCTTCAACATTTATCATTTTCTTTTTTGGTCATACTAGCCAATATGATAGGAGTGAGATGGTACCTCAGAGTTATTTTAATTTGCATTTCTCTTAGCAATGGTGATTTAGATTTTTTTTATTCATATGGTGATATGCTTTAAGTTCTTTGTCTGAAAACTGCCTGTTCATATCTTTTGACCAATGATAAATTGGGGAATGACTTGTATTCCAATAAGTTCTCAGTTCTCTACATATTTAGAATAAAGGCCTCTATCAGAGATACTGGTTGTAAAAATTTTTTCCCAACTTTCTATTTCCCTTCTAATCTTGGTTGAATTGGCTTTGTGTGTGCAAAAACTTTTCAATTTAACATAATGAAAATTATCCATTCTGCATTTCATAATGTTCTCTATTTCTTGTTTGGTCAGCAAATTCTTCCATTCTCTATAGATCTGACAGGTAAACTATTCCTTGATCTCCTAATTTGCTTATGGTATCAAGGTTTATGTCTAAATCATGTACCCATTTTGACCTAATCTTGGTTAATGGAATAAGATGTTCATGTATGCCTAGTTTTTACCATAATATTCTCTCTTTTCCTAACAGTTTTTTGTCAAATAGTGAGTTCTTATCCCAGAAGTTGGAGTCTTCGGGTTTATCAAACAGTAGTTTGTTATAGTTGCTGACTACTGTGTCTTGTATACCTAACATTGTACTGATCTAACACTATTTCTTAGCCAGTTTCAAATAGTTTTGATGATTGCTGCTTTACAATACAGTTTTAGATCTGGTGTGGCTAGGCCACTTTCCCTTGCATTTGTTTTCATTAATTCACTCGACACTCTGGAACTTTTATTCTTCAGGAGAATTTTGCTTTTTTTTTTTTTTGTTCTATAAAATATTTCTTGTACCGTGGTTGGTATGACACTGAATAAGTAAATCAATGTAAGTAGAATTGCCATTTTTATTATATTACCTCAGCCCAGCCATGAGCAATTGATATTTTCCCAATTATTTACATTAACTTTACTTGTATGACTAGTTTTCTGCAATTGTTTTCCTACATAGTTCTTGGGTTTGTCTTGGCAGGTAGACTTAAAAATATTTTACATTGTCTACAATGTAAAATTGAATTTTAAATCGAATTATTTTTCTCTCTCTTGCTGCTGGGCTTTGTTAGTAATAAATAGAAATGCTGATGATTTATGTCAGTTGATTTTATATCCTGCAGCTTTGCTAGAGTTGTTTATTATTTCAGGAAGTTTTTTTTTAGTTGATTCTCTAGTATTTTCTAAGTATGTCATCATATCATCTGCAAAGAGTAATATCTTTGTTTCTTCATTGCCTATTCTAATTTGTTTAATTTCTTTTTTTCTTCTCTTATTGCTAAAGCTAACATTTCAAGAGTAGTGATAATGGACATCCTTGTTTCATCCCTGATCTTATGGAAATGGTTCTAGCTTCTCTGCATTAAATATATAATGACTGCTGATGGATTTAGATAAGTGCTACTTATCATTTTAAGGAAAACTCCATTTATTCCTATCACTCTAGCATATTTAGTAGGAATGGGTGCTAGATTTTGTTGAAACTCTTTTCTGCTTCAATTGAAATAATCATGATTTCTCTTATTTTTTTTTTACTTCAGCTGAAGCATAATATATTCTGCTCTAGCCTTTTCTCTTTACTCTGTGTATATCTTTCTGCCTGGAATGTGTTTCTTGTAAATGACGTATTGTAGGATTATAGTTTTTAATTCACTCTGCTATCCACTTCCATTTCATGGGAGAGTTCATCCCATTGACATTCACAGTTATGATTACTGTAACTTTCTCTCCATTGTATTTTCTTGCCTCTTTATACTTTTCTCTCTCTTTTTACCCTTTCTCTACTTACCAGTGTTTTGCTTCTGACAGCTGCCTCCCTCAATCTGCCCTCGCTTTTATCAGCCCTCCCTTTATTCCTTTCCCCTTCCCCCACTACTTCTCTATAGCATAAGATAGATTTCTATAACAAACTGCTTGCATATGTTATTCTATTTTTGAGCCAAATTCAATGACAGCAAGGTTCAAACAATGGTCACCTCCTTCCCTTCTTTCCCTCTAGTCTAATAGGTCTTTGTGCCTTTTCATGTGATGTAATTTACACTTTTCTGCCTCCCCTGTCCTCCTCTCCAGTAGAATCTTTTTTTTTTTGCTCCTTAATTTTTTTGAGTTTTTTATCATCCTATCAAAGTCACTTATACCCACCCTTCTGTTGATATATACTCCTTCTCACTGCCCTAATAGCAATTCAGTTTTTAGGAGTTACAAGTATCATCTTCCCATGTAAGTATGTAAACAATTTAACGTTATTGAATAACATTTTTTTCTCTCCTGTTTACCTTTTTATGCTTCTCTTGAATCTTGCATTTGAAGATAGAATTTTCTGTTCAGTTCTGGTTTTTTCAACAAGTTGATAGGAAGTATCCTATTTCATTGAATGCCCATCTTTTACCCTAAAAGATTATGCTTAATTTTCCTGGGTAGTTGATTCTTTGTTGTAATCCGAGCTGTTTTGCTTTCCAGAATATCATATTACAAGCCTTCTGATACTTTAATGTAGAAACTGCTAAATCCTGCTTAATCCTGAGTGTGGTTCTATGGTATTTAAATTATTTCTTTCTGGCTGTTTATAGGATTTTCTCCTTGACCTGGTAGTTTTTGAACTGGGCTACAATATTCCTTTTAGTTTTTATTTTGAGATCTCTTTCATGAGGTGATTTGGTGGATTCTTTAAATGACTATGTTACTCTCTGGTTCTAGGACTTCAGGGAAGTTTTCTTTCATAATTTCTTGAATGATACTATTAATGTTCTTTTCTTTTTTTTTATCATGGCTTTCAGGCAGTTCAAATATTTTTAAATTGTCTCTCCTGGATATATTTTGCAGATCAGTGGTTTTTCCAATGAGGTATTTTACTATTTCTTCTACTTTTTCATTCTTTTGATTTTGTTTGAGTGATTCTTGCTGTCTCATAGAGCCATTAGCTTTCACTTGCCTAATTATAATTTTAAGGATTTGTTTTTCAGTTAGCTTTTGTACATCCTTTTCCACTTGGCCAAATCTACTTTATAAAGAGCTGTTTTCTTTAATGGATTTTTCCCCCCATTCAGCCAATTGTATTTTTTTAAGGACTCGTTTTTTACAGTCAATTTTTGTCCTTCCTTTACCAAACTGTTGACTCTTTCTTGCATACCTCGCATTTCTTTTCCCATTTTTCTTCTACCTGTCTTATTTGACTTTTAAAATCCTTCTTGAGCTCTTCCAAGAATATATATCTTTTTGGGGCTTGCATCCAATTAATACTCCCCTTTGAGGTTTCAGATGTAGGTATATTGTCAATATTGTCCTCTTCTGAGTTTGCATTTTGATCTTCCCTGTCACCATAGTAACTCTATGGTTAATATTCATATTTGCTTTTTGCTCATCTTGTTTGCCTCTTTACTGGCTGGTAAAGTTGAGTTCTCTTGCTGGAAAACAGGGGACAGTTTCCCAAGCCTCTTGTGCTGGAGGCCAGTGTCCTGGTTACCGGCTTTGTGGGCTGGGGTATCAGGTATTGGTATCTGGAGGCTGTAGGGGTCTGGTAGCTTATGTGGTGCTGAGCTGGGTCCTAGTGGTGGTGTCTGGTGTGTACTGAGGCCATGTGTTTTGTTTTGTTTTGGTTTGTGTTTGTTGCATTTCTCAGAGCTACAATGAAGTACATGGAGGTTTGCCCATTGGAGGATGCCTGCCTGCCCAGGGCTTCACCAAAGCACATTAAGGTCTGGCCACTGGAGCATTCCTGCCCACTTGAGGCTGCACATGGTGGCAGTGGTCTTCTAAATTGGAATCTGCTGATTCCTCTGCCTACTAAGACATGTGGGGTGTCCTGGTGTTGACATTTGACTGCTCCACCATACTGGGGCTCAGGAGCTCCCACTGGTTTGCTGAGGTAGGGTTTTCTGCTGACTCGTTGGGATATTTCCTGTTCTGGAATGTGCTCCCCTTTTACTTGAGTGGCTTTTTTTTTACTTTTGCCAATGCTCCAAGTTTCTTAGACTAAAAGACTGTTCCACCCTGTCTTTCTGCTGGCTCCACTGTTCCAGGATTTGTTCTGGGGTGTTATTTTATGTTTTTTTTTTTTTTCTGGAGGTGAATATGGGAATGCTACAGCAATTTACTGCTTACTCCACCATCTTGGCTCCTGGAAGTTTCTGTCTCCTAGAACAATTAACAGTTGTTCTATGAGCCAAAGGAATCCTATATATGCTGAAGAAAGGCAGTGTTTAGGTTTCTATAAGAAGACTAGCAGAAATCTATATCATGTCCAGTGGGGACAATGTGATAATTAAGAAAATTAGAAGTATTTCCAAAAAATAAAGAACTATGAGTTCAGTTCTTTGCCACATGAATGTGAGTCCACTTTCTCATGAACTCAATATCCAATTATGGATGAGTGTGTCAAAGACTTTGGAAGGGAAGAGATTATTTTTTACCCACTGTTTTTACTTTGTCTCTTTTAGTAAATGCTCCTAATAACCTAACTAAATTTCCATGTTAATTGAAATTAGCAGGTAAGCAGGAATGAAGATATGCATGAATGGAGGTTCACAAGGTATGGTAGTAAGAGGTCTATATCCCATTCTCATAGTTCCTTGAGTACTGAGGAGTGAAGTACTTTTTGGCTTCTGAGTATTAGAGACCTGTTAGTGAGGGGCAGGTTTGGAAATGAGAGTCCAGAACACATGTTGCTTCTATATAGGTTTAAATTACCATCTATTTTACTGCTCTTCCATAAGTTTCATTGCTCTATTCCATCTTACTTACAGCTACAAACCTCTATATCTGTCATGTCCTCAAATAAGCATGTGAACTTCTTGAAAACAGCTGCTGATTTGCCTTTCTTTTCCTAATCTTACTGAATTGCAATATCTAATAATTCAACATCAGAAATAGACATAGTTTTGTCAATGGAAATGGCATTAAAGAAGATTCATTATCATTGCTTCAGTAATGTAAAGGACTACAATAACCCTTTCCAATTGAGTGAAACTCTTATTCATCTCCAATTAAAATAGGTAATCCTTTAGAATAGGTAATAGCTTACTTTTCTGTTTGTATTCTCAATATTTAGTGAATATTTTTTTCATTAAAAAAAACTTACGTGGAGAATGTCTGAAATCTTACATATGTTAGTTTTTTTTTTAATTTATTATCAAAATTCTTTGGAGGAAAAAAAAGTCAATTCCAATAATTTTAAAATGTGCTTTCATATTTGTTTCTTCTTTGCTTAAAATCACGAGGAGAGAAAACAACCAGATATTCTAGTCATTAATTAATTTTAAAATGTAGGAATTACTATGCATTCTTGTTAAGGATACAATGCCTATCTATGACTCCATTCAATATCTTTATAAAGTAGCATATTATTCAATGTCAAATGAGTGATCCAAACACAAATTCAAATAATTATTGATATTTCTCTAGAATGTGAATAGAAATGAAAATGTACATGATTTAAATCTCAGATAAAATAAGAAGTGTCTCCTAAAATTCCTATGTCTAACGAAGTACATATTTTTTGTTAATGTCTTGCAAAATTCCCTGGCTCTTTGACTGTATGTCCTTGAGAGATATTGAAATTTCTACAACTTAAAATTCTGATCTATCAATCACATATCCTGTGGTAACATTCATAATAAAAGACCACTTTTCTCACCACCTGCTGAAATTAAATTCAATTCCATTTGTGCAGAATATAATTTGTAGTAGTCAAGTACTTATGACCTTAGATACTCATCAATACACCCGTTACTATCAAATCTCCTAGGGACAAGACTATAAACGTTTCAGCAGAGAAAACTGCCAATACAATAGCTATGAGGTTTTTTTTTTTTTAATTGGGAGACAAATAATTGGGAACCAAAATAACAATGACAAAAACATTAAATGGCAAAATATGAACTTTACTTTAGCATATGAATACTTGATTAGAGGTATAAAAAGAAAAGCAAGCACTTTTTTTCTTGCAAAATATTCCATGGCCTTAATGACACTTAAGACATGGACTTTTAACTAGTCTCCCAGCCTCAAATCCATTTTGGGTGCCCCTATGAAATAAATCTTCCTAAAGCAATGATGTGTTCTCATCATCTTTCACTCAGGAACTTTCAGTGACTACCAAAGACCTACCGACATACTTTCAAGAATAAATATAATCTAATCTCAACTATTCTATGTACTTAACTTTCTCTCAGTATTATGGGAAATAGCCCTTATACTTCTCCTCATTCCTTTTCTCCTTGTCGCCCAGTCACATAGTTCTAATTCTTTACATCATCAATCCTGATGATTTTACACTCTTCCCTCCCAAATACCTCCCTTCAACAATGCATTTATTTTGAATATCCTTAAATCCTACCAATTTTTGGATCCCAGAACAAATATCACCACTTCTATGAAATACCCAACTACTTACTTCTGCATTGATTTCTGCCTTATGCAATATTTTATAGTATACATTATTACCCCCCTTCATTTGGGCCCTCAAAGACTACCTCATTATTATTTAACAGTTCTGTGTTAAAAGATCATAGAAGCAGAAATTTGGAACTGAAAGTGATACTGAAAGCTTATGGTTCTTTTAGGAGTCAGGAAACTTAGCTTCTAGACATGACTCTGTCATTAACTAGTTTTGCTAACTATGTTATGACTTCATCTCCCAGGGCTCACTTTCTTTAACTATAAAATGAGTAAGTTGAATGAGGTAACTTCTGAGGTCCATTCCAATTCTAAAATATTCGATTTATAAATGTTGTCTGCCCAAGGACTATAAACCTTACAGGGACAGGAAATATTTTTGATGTGATATTTCCCAAAGTGTTAGTATTATACCAGAAGCATTTATATAATACTAAAGATTGTAAAGCACTTTATTCATGTTATCTCTTTTGATTCTCACAACTCTGTGAGGTAGACCTTATTAATATCTTCATTTTATAAATGAAGAAACTGAGGCTGAGAGAAATTGTTACTTTCCAGAGAAACTCAGCTAGTAAGTGTCTGAGCTAGTATTTTAACTTAGGTCATCCTAACTCCAAAGTCAGGAGTCAATCCATTGTGCCACATCCTTACCTAGATATTTGATAAGTGATTTCACACTGAATTAATAATAGAGTTTGATTTGCCTAATGCTATGCTTTAAACAGTACATTTTACCCTGAGAATTTTTTTTTAAATAAAATGGCCACTAATCCAAAAAAATGATTTATGGCACAGGCTTCTAACTATCTTACCACATTGTGTTCTACTGATCTTTAGTGATAACATTTACTTGACATATTGATATGGTACAGAGAAAAGAGTACAGACTAGGGAGAGAGTATGATTTTGGGCAAGTCATTCAACTGGCCTGTGCTGAAATTTGCTCATCTGTAAAATGAAAAGGCTTACGTTGTGCGATGACTAATATTGATAAAATTAATCTTTCTCAGCAATACAAGGATCTAAGACATGTCCAGACGCCTCATGATGGAAAATGCTATCCGCATCCAAAGAAAGAACTATGGAAATTGAATTGCTATTTTTTTCCTCTTCTGTTGAGTTTTGTTTTCCTCTTTCTGATGGTTCCTCCTATTCATTTTAATTTTTACTTACAACTCCACTAAAGTAAAAATATGTTAAGTAAAAATGTAAATGTATAGCCTATACCAGATTGTGTGCCATCTTGGGGAGGGTGGTGGGGAGGAAGGGGGAGAAAAATTTTAAACTCAAAAGCATATGGAAGTGATTATTGATAAATCAAAATAAATAATATTTAAAAATAATAATAAAATAAAATGGAAAGGCTGAACCAGATAACTTTTGAGGTCCCTACCTTTTCTAGACTCATGTTTCATTCTCTTTGACAATGTTTCTTAAAGAAGTTACCAATGAACTTTAAGATCTAATTCCAAATTTTAAAAAAAATGCAAAGTATATGAATCATTAGATAATTATTTAAAAATGTTTTCAATAGATTTTGTTGATATATTTTGTTTTATATTACCAAAATTTCAGTCTATATCCATCTCCTTGTCTCACAGAGATGTTTCTTATAACAGAGAATTCTTTAAAAAACAAAATTAAAAGAAGAGGGTGAAAATCCAACAAAATCAATCAACACATCAAAAAAATTGGGCATTATATGCAATTTTCCCCAAGTGTAGACCTGATGCTTCTACAAAGAAATAAGGAAAAGTGTCTTTTCATATCTCTTCTACATAATTTTGGAACATTCAGTTTCAATTTTGTGGTTGTAATTCTTTCCATTTATACTGAAATATGTATTTTTTGTATCTGTTTATTTCACTTGGCATGAGTTTACGTAAGTCAATGCTTCTCTGTATTTCTTTCCATTTATACTGAAATATGTATTTTTTGTATCTGTTTATTTCACTTGGCATGAGTTTACGTAAGTCAATGCTTCTCTGTATTTCTTTCCATTCTCCTCCAATACTGCTTATTCCCATCTTTTGACATTTTTATCAATTTGCAGTGTGTGAGGTAGAACCTCAGAATTCTTTGATTGGCATTTGTTTAATATGATTATTTTTTGAATTTTTTGTATTTTGAGAATTATTTGCAGATAACATTTAGAAATCAAATATTTTAGAATTGGAATGGACCTTAGAAGTCACCTCATTCAACTTCCTCACTTTATAGTCAAAGAAATTGAGCCCTGAGAGATGAAGTCGGTATTATTTCACTCTTTTTTTTTTCTTGGAGAATAACATACTTGAAATTTCTTAGATAATTTTTTTAAACATATAAATGAAAAAAAATCTTAGGCACCAAAAACATATCTACTGCTTGGCATGACTATTTACAAATTTTAAAAATGTAAAATCTAACTTTAATCTTAGGGAGAGAGAAAAAAAAAACAACTAGAAAATCTGAGTCCATCCCATTGCTGAAAAGCAATGTTACCAAAGTGAAAAACCCTATCGGTCAGTCTTCAAGCTCAATGAGAATGAATTACATCAAAAAGATATTTTTAATTGTAAGGACAGAAACTAAGAAGCTTGATGACTACAGTTAGGGCTATAAGGTTCCAGTTTTAGAGTGGGAAGGGTCTCTGGAGGTCTTCCATCCTCTTCATGTCATTTAACAGATGAGCAAACCAAGTTCTCTTGAATGTAGGCTGACTTATCCATGTTTACACAAGTACTGCAAATGCATGCTGGATCTAGCTTTTACTGATTCTTAATTATTCAATTATCAACATGAGTATTTATACTTCAGAAATCAATAAAGGTTGCAAATCAGGACTTGATTTATTGCTTGCTTGATTGTTTATACTTAAGAATGTAATGGAGAAGACGTCAATGATACAGAGAAAGCTTCAGTGTATCTTATATACATTTTATGCCCTGAAAAGACAGTTGCTGAACATTTATCAACACATTCCTGATAGTATATGACATTTCAAGAAATGTGCGATTTGAGAGCTAATACATATTTGTTTATCTCCATGAATTCATAATAAAGGTATGTTGAAGGTAGACCATCATGGATATTCTCTGATTATTGCCTTTGGTGAAGTGCTGTGGAGAAATATAGGACACAGGGGGACTTGTATCACTTGATATCTCGGTTATTTTTTTCAATATCTTTAATTTAAAAAAAAAGAAAATTAAGATATTTTATTAGCACATCTTAACCTAAAAGAAAAAGCAGAAAATGAATATGAAAATAATTTTTAAAAGATACCATATAGTGGTTGACTCTCATTCTGTAGCCCCACATGGACTTGTGGGATTGTGAGAAATAATTCATTTGATTTCCTGCTCTATTCCAATCAATATCAATCAATTTGATATGATTCCATAGGGGTAGTGATTATAAGTTCTGTATATAATGTCCCAGAGCTGTGAACTGAGCATGGAGACTGATAAGGTTTTCTTTGGTAACATTGCTTTTTAGCAATGGGATGGACTCAGATTTTCTTGTTTTTCTTTGTCATGGTGACCAAGCCCAGTGTGGCAGAAGTATTTAAACTACATGAAAAGTCCTCCAGTTTATATTTGTGTCTCTAGACCATTCTCTTTTGTCCAACATGAGCAGGTCACCATTTTATGACCACTTTATGAACACTTAGTCAGTGGAGATGCCTCAAATTTCACCCAATTTATGACACCTCCCACCTTACTAATATGTCATTTTTGGCCCTCAAGAGCAAGGTCTATCAACCAATGAGATTATGTATTTTCCCATGCTTCTTTTGCATAGTTGGGTATCACACTCTATAAATACAAGGTCCTGGAAGATGAAGGCATCTCAGATCTTGAGGAAGATCTGAGGCCCACTTCATTATAGGGAACCATGGACCCTTTAATAAAGTACCATTAGCTCAGGACTTTGCCTCAGTCTCTTTTATTGTAGATTTGACAATTTTAATCCCTACAGGATTTGGGGAGAAAAAATTAAATGTGGAAAATAGAATACAGAAGAAAGTGGAGAGGCACATAGTCAATTCATTCAGGACTGAAAGCAATGGTGTATTTATCGTAAACATTAAGACTGACACTTTATTGTTTTTCACCCACTTTATTGTTTTCAGCTACATTTTTTTTTTCTGCCGCTATCAGCAAAAATTTTCTGCATCCAGATGTAAAAGGAATAGCAGATAGAGTACTTTAGTCCTTGTGGCCAGAAGAATCTCTTTGGTAGACACCAACTTTATGGCCATGGGCAAAACACTTAATTCTTAGATAATTCTCATAATTCAATTAGAATTATGGGAACTTTCTAAGACTATAAGAAATGGAGATATGGTTCTGTATCTGTGAAGAGAGAGTGTACCTATAGCAATAAAATTACAGGTATGGTACAAAAAAACTAATAAAAGTACAACATTATTCAGGGTGAATAATAAAGAAGGGCATATCAACAATACATTATTTTATTTCTTAAATAGGTCTTGTTGACCTAGTTAATATCAGAATATCTTTATTAATAGGAAGAGGTAGTGTGCTTAGGAGACTGATAAGTAGCAGTGGCAGTAGTAAGCTTTATTATGCCCCGGAGTATTAGCTTAATGAAATATGATGACAGTTTAATATCATAGTACTCTTTTGATTCACCTACAGGTTTTACTGCTTGCTGTTTGTTAGAACGTAAAATGAGTTCCTAGTATTTAGCAGTTATCTATGTCAGTCTGTTAGATCATTAACATTTTGTTGGGGATTTTTATTTGGGAATTTAAAGAGGGATACTGGCATATAAAATGCTAATGGGTTTAAAATGAGCCTCAAACATAATGATCCCAGAGGTCATGTCATGGTTAAGAGTTGTTATATTTAGAAGTCATTATTTCTGATCTTTCAGTTTGCCTCCACTATATTGAATATGACAAAATATGCTTATGCCCTTCCTTTACATGAAAAAAGAATGTTCTTTTTCATCACTATATTGTTTTCTGTTGTTATATCAAGGAGTTCTGAAAAAGTCCAGTTCAGTTCACCCTACCCTTTTCATTTCAGAATGCTGTCTACCTCTAATCAGGAAGGAAAATACTATGCAGTGACACTAAGACTTCTGCCAAGAGCATCCCAGAAGCTAATGAATGCCAACGAGACATTTGCAACCCAGAAAAAGAGCTCTGTCAAGGTAGTGCACATCATTGCCAATTACCACTAACTGGCATTTGTCTCATGACCTGAATATGGCCTTGGATTGCCTCAGCTGGCTCATCACTGTTTTTACTCATGGATAAGAGCTGAGATGAAGGAACATCACTGGAATCACTTTTGGGTGTCTGTAATGAAGAAAATAAAATTTCATGAATTCTGAGTCAATTCCATTAAATTAGACTCCTAGGAATCATCTCAAATATGCACAGTCACAATATCCGATATTATTAAGAGTCATGAGTCTTACCACAGTCTCCAAAAGTGGCTGTTCATGTTGAGCAAGCAGTCAACAAATATGAGTACCTACTATTTGTAAACCACTGTACTAGATATTGAGACAGATATAAAGTGGAAGAAAGTGCCTAACAAGTGACATCTGGCAAAATGTCTGCATATGAGGTTGTGTACAAGCTTAGCTCCTCATCTCATGGCATCAGAAATGTACTGTATAAACAAGAAGAGCAACTGCAAATTCTAACAATTAAAATATGTGATAAGAAAGAAATTCCCTTAGGAAAATAAAAGTGGCAGAAACATTGAGGAAGTGCATAAAAAAAAGGAAAGTCAAAACACTGAAAAAAATGATGCCATTGTTGAATGCCAGTAGAAAACTCCAAAAGAAGATAACAATTTTGTAAGAACTGTGAAAACTAAACCAAAAAAAAAGAGTAGAATAGACACAAGAACTGTCATAAGATTTATAAGTCATAATTAGAGAGAGGGGAAAAATACTGAGAAAGAGAAAAATTAGATCTCTAAATAAAAAAAAAACTTAAAAGAGAACGAATGGTTTAGAACAGGAACTGGATAACCTTAATAGAGCATTGTACCTCCTCAAACAAAGTATGAAGGAAATAGGATGACAACAACCAAAACAACAGTAAAATTCAGTCAGAGCCAGATATATTACAGTAAATCAAAGGACAGAAATCAGAGGCTCTAAGTTCAGATCTTGTCTCTTATGCTTCCTAAAAATGAACCCTCAAGCAAATCACATCACTTCAGTGAAACTTTTTCCTCATTTGCCAAATAAGAGGTTTATATAAGAAGAACTCTGAGGTTTTGCCTATTTCAAGACCTAAGATCAATACCAAAATTGGAAGAACATGAACAATTTCTACAATAATAACAACTTATCTTTTTTAAAAGTACAAGGAGACAATCTAAGACTCACTGGTCTCACCATGGGAAAAAGAGAATGGATGTAACAAACAGAAAACTCATTATCATATTTCAGGAAATCATCAAAGAAAATGGCGTCTTGAAAATATTTTAACCAAAGAGAAACAACATGATTTAATTCAAGACACTTCAACAAATATTTACAAAATGCCAACTATATGCCAGTATCTATACTATTCATAATTATCAACTCTGGTAACAAATGACCTTCCCAATTGATAAATGGTGAAAGGATCTGAACAGGCAGTTCTCAGATGAAGAAATTAAAGCCATCTATAGTCATATGAAAAAATGCTCTGAATCATTATTAATTAGAGAAATGCAAATCAAAACAACCCTGAGGTACCACATCACACCTATCAGATTGGCCAACATGACAAAACAGGAAAATGATAAATGTTGGAGAAGATGTGGGAAAATTGGAACACTAATGCATTGTTGGTAGAGTTATGAACTGATCTAACCATTTTGGAGAGCAATATCTAACTATGCCCAAAGGGCTATAAAAATGTGCATACCCTTTGATCCAGCAATAGTGTCTCTAGGTCTGTATCCCAAAGAGATCATAAAAATGGGAAAAGGACCTACATGTGCAAAAATATTTATAGCATCTCTTTCTGTGGTGAGAAAGAATTGGAAATTGAGAGTATGCCCATCAATTGAGGAGTGCCTGAACAAGTTGTGGTATATGGATGTAATGGAATACTATTATGCTATAAGAAATGATGAGCAGGCAGACTTCAGAAAAACCTGGAAAGACTTGTATGAAGTGATGCTGAGTGAAGTGAGCAGAAGCAGGAGAATGTTGTACACAACAACAGTCATGTTTTTTGATTACTAACATTGGTAGACATAGCCCTTCTCAGCAATGCAAGGATCTAAGACATCTTCAAAGGCCTCATGATAGAAAATGTTATCCACATACAAAGAAAGAAATATGGAGTTTGAATGCGGATCAAAGCATACTATTTGCCATTTTTTTTTCTCTTGTTGTGTTTTGTTTCCTTTTTCTGATGGTTCCTCCTATTGCTTCTAATTCTTCCTTACAACATCACTAATGTGAAAATATGTTTAACAGGAATGTATATGTAGAGCCTATATCATATTGTGTGCTATCTTGGGGAGGGAGACAGGGAGGAAGGGGAAGAAAAATTTAAAACTCAAAAGCTTATGGAGGTGATTGTTGCTAAAACAAAATAAATTAATAAAAAAAAAGTAGGTATATAAAACAGTTTACATTCTATCAATGTCTCAACATAGAGGGCTTTATACATGTTTTCCCCCAATAGATTGTATGGTTCTTGTGTTCAAGGATTTCTTAACTTTTCTCTTCTTATCCCTAGCATCCAGAGTGGCAGACACATTGTAAGTCTTCAATAAATGCTTGTTGAATTGAAAAAAAAATGACCAAAGAATCACAGAGGTTTTGCAACCACTGTTTACTCCCCAAATACCAAAGACATTATACAAATCAAAAGCAAAAAGAGTTTTCTTCATTCTGTTGGGGGAGAGAAGTTAGAAACATGTGTCAGGGCCTCCTTTACTGGAAGACCCAAGATAGTGGGCTAAACCTTGATTTATATATTTGTGGCTAAACAAAGAATCAAACAATGTAGTGTAGCAACAGTAGTGGGCCACATCAGCAACAATGAAGCAACGTTGAAGTCCATTCAGAGCAAACCTTCATGTATGGGTCTGTTGGTCCTTGCCCAAGCTCAGGGACCATCAGTTCAGTTTCTAGTTGCAGCATTCTTCATCCAGAGGGTGAAAGCAAAGCATTGTTATTATGCCGAGGTCAGGGTACAACTTACTTTC